>NW_027315779.1:10188972-10443972 GCF_026437365.1 Eucyclogobius newberryi
ATACTTCGGTGTGACTTATACTTCGGTGTGACTTATACTCCAGTGTGACTTATACTCCTGTGCGACTTATACTCCTGTGCGACTTATACTCCTGTGTGACTTATACTCCTGTGTGACTTATATGAGTTATAGGGAGAAAGGACTAGATACGGCGTTGGTTGAGTTATTTTACAAGTAACATTTCCAGCAGGGAGTCCGCCATTTGCTCGTTGATGTTCCACTGTACGGCATTATACTTGACTGCCTTGCGTTTTTTCCAATTACAGGTGTTTTAATTGCTCAAGAATACCAGTGAAAGCCCTTCAACTCTAGACTGTGAGCCAGGCTAACATTAATGGACAAATATCTGGCATTATTTGTGTGGTTATCGGCCTTTAAACGTGATCCTGAGCACCTTTAGTCTGGCATCTCATGGTTTAGAACGAAACAGAAAGAAGCGAGAGTGAGTCCGGTGATGATTTATGGAGTTTAAACTGGCAGAAGATCCTCAGAGTCACAGATGGAGGAAAGGTCAGTTACGGAGGAGATTCAGAACGGAGTGTTTCTGAGGCTCGGAGGAGAGAGGACTTTATCAAACTGTGAAAGAACAGAGAGAGTACAGAGAGAGGACAGAGAGAGAACAGAGGGAGGATAGAGACAGAACAGAGAGAGAACAGAGAGAGTACAGAGAGAGAACAGAGAGAGGACAGAGAGAGAACAGAGAGAGGACAGAGAGAGAACAGAGGGAGGACAGAGACAGAACAGAGAGAGAACAGAGAGAGGACGGAGAGAGGACAGAGTGAGAACAGAGAGAGAACAGAGAGAGAACAGAGAGAGGACAGAGAGAGAACAGAGAGAGGACAGAGAGAGAACAGAGAGAGAACAGAGAGAGAACAGAGAAAGGACAGAGAGAGAACAGAGAGAGAACAGAGAGAGAACAGAGAGAGGACAGAGTGAGAACAGAGAGAGGACAGAGTGAGAACAGAGAGAGGACAGAGTGAGAACAGAGAGAGGACTGAGAGAGGACGGAGAGAGGACTGAGAGAGGATGGATAGAGAACAGAGAGAGGACAGAGTGAGAACAGAGAGAGGACGGAAAGAGGACAGAGCGAGGACAGAGAGAGAATAGAGAGAGAATAGAGAGAGGACAGAGTGAGAACAGAGTGAGGACAGAGTGAGAACAGAGTGAGGACAGAGTGAGGACAGAGAGAGGACAGAGAGAGGACAGAGTGAGAACAGAGTGAGGACAGAGAGAGAAGAGAGTGAGGACAGAGAGAGAACAGGGTGTAAAGAGAGACAAAGTACATTTTGCTTAACACTTTTAAGTGTCTTTAGCCGGCGTGACCGATTCGTGTTCACGTCTTCGCCGAGTCTTGGCCGCGCGTTTTAAATCCACTCCGTTCCCTCCAGCGCTCGCTCTCCGCTCTCTGATCTGCTCTGAAAAACATCACGGCGAGGCAGAGGTGAACAAATACACCTCCTTTTGATGTTTTATTTAACCTGATCTCTCGCCCAAGAAAACAGCCACTTTTCATTCAGCAGCAGCGGCGGCGGAGGCGCCGGCGAGGCGAAGTATCGCTTATACTTACTCACGCGCCAGCTTTAAACTCATCGAGCGTGGCGCCAAATGGCTTATGAACGTAGCAAGATGGCGGTACTCATTTGTGCGTCGCAGAGTCGGTTTCAGACTTTTACTCCTACTCGTGTATAGTATAGTGTATAGTATAGTGTATAATATATTCAACAGCACTCTTACTAGAGTAACAGTGATGGTTACTAAAGTGCTAAAAGGTGTGTAGAAAAGACAAACTTTCATCATCTACATGCTGGCATCAGAGAGCAGAAGCTAGCGGCGTGCATGCTAACACGAGCATGCCGCTGTTATGGATGTGATTTGAAGCTAGCGCGCATGCTAACACGAGCACGCCGCTGTCATAGATGTGATTTGAAGCTAGCGTGCATGCTAACACGAGCGCGCCACAGTCATGGATGTGATTTGAGGCTAGCGCGCATGCTAACACGAGCACGCCGCTGTCATGGATGTGATTGGAAGCTAGCGCGGCATGCTAACACGAGCGCGCCGCTGTCGTGGATGTGATTTGAAGCTAGCGCCCATCAGGGCCGGCCCAAGCCTTCAGGGGGCCCTAAGCGAAAACATTTTTGGGGGCCCCTCACCACGTCATCAGAATCAGTTTTATTGCCATTGTCAGTAAACAATTCACATATGGGAACTTTCTTCAACGCAAACAAAGCGCACCAAAACTCCAGGGCATCTATTTGCCAGTTAGTTTATTCTCAACACCTCACAAACTCAAATATTGATAACTTAAATCCCACAATGCAACTTGGTATTCCGCTGACATCACCTCTACTTCCTGTACAAATAACACACGTCCCAGATATGTTTTTGGGCGTTAAGGGTCTACAGCCACATTAGCACATTAATTAATTTAAATTAATGAACAGGGGGGGGGGGGGGTCTGGGGGCTCTCCCCCAGAAATTTTCAGACCTTTTTTGGGTCTGGTGCATTTTAATGTGGTCCAGCCGGCTAAAGTAAGAGTAAAATGTTGAGGTTGTAATGCTATAAAATGATGATGTGATGAAACTGTGCCAGGAGAAAATGACTAAAGCCAGTTATTAATACATTAGTGTACTTAATTACTCAATACAATATTGGCTATGAAAAATAATTATGGTCAAATTGATTCATTTTAACTGAAAATGTAAAAGTAATAGTTATCCTTACTAATTTATCTTTTACAGCTCCCAACTGTTCCTTCTTGCCAAAGTGACAAAACAAGTTATATTAAATTAAACAAATGGCATAAGCATTGCTTGATTAACAATTAACACTGATAAAACAGTGCAAACATGTTATTCCCAGAAAATGAACAGAACGAGAAGTGAAGGTCCAAACCTAGCGATAGTGAAGAGACTGCGTTTCTGCAACTTTGCCACTTTTGTATAAAAATATATAGTATTATTCTATAACAGACGTAATCATAATATGTCTGGTTATTTTTCACTATCAATTTATTATAATTTATAACAAATAGTCTAATGATGCTTTTTAAATAAATTGAAATGTTTTATTGCTCTATTAAAAGTTAATTACAATATAAATGTTTGTTCTGATCAGAACATCACACACTGGACTCCTGCACCTTTACGTTCCTCTCATCGCACGTTAAGAAGTCAAAGTAAAACAGACATCACGAGTCACGATTGATCTCACACATGGTGATGTGAGAGAGAGGGGCAAACTCAAACCCGCTCATCTCTGACTGAGGCTGCACAGGGGCCCGGGACAGGGGCCCGGGACAGGGGCCCGGGACAGGGGCCGCACACTGTTCACTCGTCCGGACCGGATCTCCGCCTCTTAGTGACCGGGGCATAGACGCCCCTCACCGGCCTCACCTGCAGCTGACACTACGGAGCTGGTGTAAATGTTAAGCTTATTATCTTTCATTCAGACATATTATTATGCGCGGGGCAGAGCTCTCGTCGCCTCCAGCCTGAGCAAACTAACGTGACAGAATTGTGTTGTTTCAAACAGCAGCATTAACCGTCTCTTTGTAAGAGAAGTTCAATACCTGAGAGTGTTGTTGAGTTTGCAGTTTCTTTACATCGTCAAGAAGTTTCTTCTTTCGTTTTTCGGCATCAGGGGGATATATTCCTCTGGACATGATGACCACGTTCTGTTGTGTTTATGTTTTGCTCTCGATCTCCTCGCGCACAATGAAGTTGCCCAATCAGAGCAGGTTTGGTGTCTTGGTTGCCAGATTGTCATTACAAATAAATGCGGTTTGTGCGTTATATGTTACCGCTGTGTGCGCTGCCGCGCCAGCAGCGCTACTACACTAGTGGCGCATCCTGCGCTTGCACTTGTCATAAGACGGGTTGCCAGATTGGGGGCCCTATTAACGCCTCGGGGCCCTACCTACTGCTTAGTTCGCTTATAGGCTGGGCCGGCCCTGGCGCCCATGCTAACACGAGCAGTCCTCCTCTCCTCCTCCTCCTCGTCTCTTGTTCGTCTCCTCCTCATCCTCTCCTCCTCCTCCTCCTCACCTCCTCTCCTTTTCCTTTCCTATCTTCCTCTCCTCCTCCAATTCGTCTCCTCCTCTCCTCTTCTCCTCCTCCTCTTCCTCCTCCTCCTCTTCCTCCTCCTCCTCCTCTCCTCCTCCTCCACTTCGTCTCCTCCTCCTCCTCTCCTTCTCTCCTCCTCCTCCTCCTCCTCCTCGTCTCCTCCTCTTCTCTTCCTCATCCTCTCCTCCCCTTCTCCTCTCCTCCTCCTCCTCTCCTCCTTTCCTCCTCCTCTCTTCTCCTCTTCCTCTCCATCTCTCCTCTCCTCCTCTTTTCTCATCCTCTTCCTCCTCTCCTTCTCTCCTCCTCTCCTCCTCCTCTTCTCCTCCTCCTCCTCCTCCTCCTCTTCTCCCCCTCTCCTCCTCCTCTCCTCCTTTCTGCCTCCTCCTCTTCCTCCTCTCCTCCTCTCTTCTCCTCCTCCTCCTCTCCTCCCCCTTGAGTGGATCCTGCCATATGGCTCGGTCTCATTATCGCCGTGACACACTCAGCACTTTTACTCCCGATAAATGCAGAAAATTCCGTCTGGAAACGAGCCAAAGATTGAAATATGCGGCCGAGGTGTTTGTTTGTGCGAATTAATCGGAGTCCGGAAATCAAAAAAGTTTGTTAAATCAGAATTAGTTGTAATCTGTTCATTTTTGGCCCAATAAAAGTCCTCGAGATGGATGGAGGGCGTTTTATCACGTTTAGAATGTGCAGCGTGTTTCAAAAATGTAAATGTTTGGCGCGCGGTCGGCCATTTTCACAGTAATATTGTCATACTGACATACAATGGCCCGCCTCTTGTACAGCTGCAGTATGTCGGCAAAAGACATGACATTGTATGAGAGATAATACTTCACTGTGAACGTAACGATTATTTTTTAAACGTTTGTGTCATTATGAGTACGAAGGTGAAGGATGTGGTCCAGTGGGGAGTCGTTTCAAGCCTCCACATGAGCGTAGAAATCCTCTGATCGGTCATCACAGAGGGTCAAACGGCGCCGCAGGACAATCCGCTCAGACACATTTAAACAGGGGCCAGACACGGGGCCCCCGGTCGCCCTGGGATCACACATTAGCATACAGGACGCACACTTGGCACAAAGCGGGCGTGGCGTTCACCAAAGATCAGATTTAGCACTCTTTTATCAATTTGTGATGTTTTATTGTTTGGGATTTATGGTTTTGAGCCGCAGCGTGAAGACTCTTTGCAGTTAAATACCAAGTTCATTAAATTAATGTGATAAATTGTGGGTGGCAGTCGCCTAATTACTGGAGACGATTGTCCTCCACAGCTCAAGGTTGCAATCGTACACAAAGTGACAATGTGCTTTACAGAACGAGAAAGGAATAACTGCGGTCACAATGGAAACAAATGAACACGATGATCTAGCTTGACGTAAAAAAAAAAACACTTTCAGTTCAGTTTAAAGTTCAAGTCTGAGTCCATTACTACCCCCAGATTTCAAACTTGGTTTGTAGGTTTTAGAGCGAGACATTGGAGGTGACCGCTAACACTTTATTTTTGTTTCTGTGGGACAAAGACGATTATTTCAGTCTTGTCTGAGTTCAGCTGGAGAAAATTGTTTCAGGAGGCCCTCTGGCACCAGCAGGAGGCCCTCTGGCACCAGCAGCAGGCCGGTCCACACACTGATCTATTGGATGCAGTGACAGAGCGAATCCACTGGTCCATATTCACCTGTGACAGTGACACTTAGATCTGAGATGGTTGCAATACGACACATTTCTTCTGCGTAGTAACTGACCAAACGGCAGCATGAACAGTAGAGGTCCTAGGCTTGACCCTTGAGGGCTGCCACGTGGTCTCAGACACAATAGGCATTTGCAGTCGGACTCTGGGACCGTTCTGCAGATCTGGACCTATTTAGAGGGGCGGGGCATAGAAAGGAAGAAAGGATAGAACGCAACGTACGGGAGCGGCAGAAAGAATTGGGTAGAAAACTTTTTTTTTTTTACAAATCAAGATGTTTGACGTGGTTAAATACAACTGACTCAGAAAATGACGAACCTTCTGTGTGTAAAAGTGCGTAAAAGTGCATTTAAAACAAGCTGCATTAAACTGAGACGCGCTGAATCACATGACGACGATATCAATAATACACGTGGCGCCCTAGAGTTCAAAAAGAAAGGAAATGCTCAGTGCTCGGCGGAGGTCGGCTTTCTCTCCACAACTTCAGACTCGTAATGATGTTTCCATAATAATCTCCCCCCCCCTCTTTTTTTAAATTGCACTTGTCTTTCTTCATCTTGTATTTTTCTCTCGCTCCTCCGGGCGGCGATTCTCTGCAAAACGACTCTTTTCGTTTCTGACACATGTCTATAAATTATCTGCGCTGGCCCCTGGGTAATTTGAGTCTCGGGGTCGCTCCATCAATCATCGCCGAGAGGAAACATTAGGCAGGCTTTAGTTTTTCTTCCAAAAGACGTTTATGAACTTTGCCCCGAGTTGTCAGCCCGAGACAAATGAATTATAGGACCCGTTTACCGCCAGATAAGAGATGCTACACCGCCGCAACTTTACGGTAATTTCAGATTAGATTCTCGGTACATAGTGATTTTGACGGGCCAAAGGTTTGAGCCGCTGAGTCCGTTAAAAAGACCCGCAGTGAATGAGTTTTCCAATTTGTGAAGCAAAATCGTCCTTTTTGCTGTTGTTTGTATTCCCGCATCATTGTGCATAACAACGTATCATTTTAACACATATTCTGCATTGTTTGTATTGTTATTGTCCTTTAAAAGTGTTTTACAGCGGACGGAAATGAGACCCTGAGTTACACTAATGTCCCGGTACGTTGTCCTTTCAAACCAAGAATAAACTAACATCAACCAACTCTCATTAATATCGGTGTTAATGCTCCCTCTACTGGCCGCAGTCGGAGTAAACAAAAGCTAGCTCTCCAAGAGTTGTAATGAACGGGATTTGAGCCAGAAATGCTCAGAACGAGTGATTTATTGTATTATATTAGTGTCGTTTCCTCCTCACACGTTGGCGCTGTAACGTTGTGTATATCCTCTGGGACATTACGGACACCACTTTGGATTGTAGGTAGTCAATGTTCGTATTTATAAGTCAGTTCAAATGTGAAATACAGTCATTTAAGAACCTTTTGCATCTTGTCCCAGAGAAGGAGAACAAAGAGTTTGTTTTCACCGCAGGAGTCAGTGTTGTCTGCTTTTTAAAGATCTTTTGGGACGCTACATTATGGACTGGAAAACCGCACAGGAGGCGTGTTTTTGTGAGGCTCAGATAAGGAAGAAGCTCATAAACAGGAATAATGAAATGAGCTTGTGTGATAAAATGTAAATATTTGATTATATTTCTGTGATGTATTTTATCTGCATAATAGTGATATATTATCTGCATCATTAGTTAGAGAAAAACGGGTGTGTGACAGCATTTGTTTGTGAAGGTATTGTAAAGATGGGCCAAAGAATGTTGCCCCAGGAGGCGGTGTGACAGCCCAGAGGAGTTTGGGTAATGTTTACCCAAGGCTTGATCTCTAGAAAAAATACCAGCTGTAAAACAAGTGCCTTGATGTGAAGCTGACCAATGAGAAATGTGACCCGCCTATTCCAGAATATCTAATAAAACCAACCAGCATGGGAAAAAACGGGGTGAGACGCAGGAGGATCACGCAGGCTGCGTACCACAGCCTGCGTGATCAGTCCCGGCGTTTTCTCCCAAGCTTGCCATACAAATGTCTGATATTTCTGTGTCGTTTCATATTCTAAGTTGAATTGTGTTCTCGATGTGTTACGGAATAGCATCGGTGTATTGTCTGATTCCATGACAGCTTGAATGAAGCTAATTAAAGTGTTTTGGTGAGGAAACATGTTCCATTGTAGAAAAAGCTCAAAATGTAGCATAATATGTGTCATTTCATTATATCTGCTCTTCACATTGGCATTTAATGATTCAAACAAACAAACATTTCAACACTCAAATACAATCAATATGATTCTCCTTTTCTGGCCTTTAAATTGAAAGTCCTCCTCAAAAATGAAAAAGAAGATGAGCAGGGGACATTTAAACCCACTGCAAATCTTCAGAAGAAATCGATAAACATCAAGGAAGCGGTGAAGAAGGTGAACGTGCAGGAAAGACGAGTAGATCCAATATGGCCGCTCAGTCTGATGAAATAATCGCCGCGAGGGAGGAGGAGGGGGAGGAGGAGGGGTTAGTTTGGAGGAGGAGGGGGAGGAGGGGCTAGTTTGGACGAGGAGGAGGGGTTAGTTTGGAAGAGGAGGAGGGGGAGGAGGGATTAGTTTGGAGGAGGAGGAGGGGTTGGATTGGAGGAGGAGGAGGAGGAGGGGGAGGAGGAGGAGGAGGGGTTAGATTGGAGGAGGGAGAGGAGGGGTTAGTTTGGAGGAGGAGGAGGGGTTAGTTTGGAGGAGGAGGAGGGGTTAGTTTGGAGGAGGAGGAGGGGTTAGTTTGGAGGAGGAGGAGGAGGGGTTAGTTTGGAGGAGGAGGGGTTAGATTGGAGGAGGAGAAGGAGGGGTTAGATTGGAGGAGGCGCGAGTGAAGACACTGAGATGGGTTTTATGGAACGAGAGGTTTGTGAGAGAGACGGAGTCAAAGAGGTTTATGGTTTACCGTAGTTTTCAGACCATTTCCACTCTTTGTTTAAACGCTCAAATCAATGGTTCCCAGTCATTTTTCCTTGAAGGCCCCTGCGTTTACTGGAGACGTGCATCTGCAAAAACGATTCCTAACAAACTTTTATTTCAGCATTATTCGCGCCGTTAGGAGTGTTTCAGTTCCTGTACCGATGTATGCATCATATACAGTGCGTAGTATGAGATTTTTACCATTTATTTTGAATGGTTTCGGCTGCTTGACCCTCAGACACGACAAAGCTCATGCGACGTCCCTACGGGGTGTACAACGTAAGCGATCTTCTCAATTAGCAAGTGAAAATGTGTATGTTTTTTAGGTTTGAGGTATGTTCAGTCCCGGTTTTATCGATCGGACCGAGTTTGGTTTTGGTCGGCGTATTCACGATACTTGACATAGAGTATTCCATAAGTGCATATTCCTAAAGGAGGGTCTTCAAAGTTGACTAAATGTATGTGAAATGTACTGTCCACAAGGCCCTCAATAGCAGAACACAATTGATTTATGAATAAATCACTTTTTCATTTGATGACTCGTAACACGACCATTGATCTAGTTTCACGATCACACGATAAACGCAATACTCATACCTCAAACAAATCCCCGTTACTGCATACATAAATTTGTCCTCATATTCTTAGTACAAGACGATATTCTTCAAGTTGTGGTCCAAATATAAATGGCTCACGTTGAATCCCTCTTTCCTGTGCTTCTGCTCAGTCCATTATCGGTCTGTCAGTCTGTTTTCTCTCCTCCGCCTCCAATCTCTGCGCAAACCTCGAAATATAACAACAAACTGTCCGTCCGACTGATACGATCCACTCCCTTTTCAGACTCGACACTCGGCGCGACACTGCGGGCACAAAACATGCCAACGAATCCTGGAGAAAGAAGTCCCTCTGAGTGATACAATCCGCGCGCTGTTCACGCCGTAACAGCAGCAAATACAGGGCCCTCTGAGCGATACGATCCACGCGCTGTACCGGGATCCATCAGGAACCACGACACTAATGGACAACAAGCTAGAAAATAAAAATGCGCCAGCGTCTGTCCTTCAGATGGACTCGGTTGTCTTTGTTCCTAGTCCTTCCCGTTGATGCGATCCACGCTTAACGTAATTAAGGCTCTGTCTGACCCACGTCCGCGGTCGACGCCCAGTGACACAAGAATATGTCCTTCTGAACGATATGAATGAGACGCTTTTCACTCCCAACCCGTCGCACAGTCCAATCAAAATCTGAGTGGATGTGAAGGCGGCTATTATTTAAGTAGCATCATTTTCTGTCTCGCTAACGCACCCAGCTAAGCTAACCCTATGGGAGGAGCTTCAACCTGAAACTGCTCTGCCTTTGTTTACATGTCGGTCTAGTTATGAGTCTCTGCCCTATACATGAGTTCGCGGCGACGTCATACATCCGGGACTTCCCCATAGCGGCCATTTTGAAAGTGGCACGCGATATACTAGCAACCACCATGACTGCATCCTTTTCTACGGCACAATGAGCTACGAATACTTTGATTCTTTAGACGATAACGGCAAACTAAGGTACACGACAAAGCTATCATTCCTTTGTCAGACAACAGAGCGATGTCCTTACAGAACGCAGGCTTTTGGCATTTTGGCCTCATATATCCTGGATATCGTATGTAGTAAACGTGTTGTTGTGCCCCTTTCAAAATGGCGGACTTGGTTGCTACTGTACAAGTTCCCTGATGTGCGAACACATGTATTGATTTCTTTTGACCTCTCCCTTGCAGCTGTTCAGTACCTGATTTGCATTTAACTGATGTAATGTCTCCTTTGACCAAGGTTTGAGCACACAGTTGTAAACAGAAGATTTAAAGATTTGTTTTGGTTTGTTTCTTCTTTATATATAGAAATTGCCTCCTTACGTCCTGTCCCTCTCGTTGCCTAAAATCTGCCTTTAAAATTAGTCATTTGTGGTTTTGAGATGAAGATGGACAGCTGATTGTAAACCTGTTTTAGAGTGTCTTTGTTGATCGTCTTTTTCACTTCACTGAGATACAAAATGCAATGTACTTTTCTTTTCTTTTACTTGACCAAAACCATGATCTGTCCTTCAAGGTGATACAATCCACACATTGTTCATACGTCTGCCTCTAATTACACTCTAAATTACCCTCTAAATACTGTCCATCCGACACAAACTCCTCAAAACGAAAGCATTTTTGTCGCACTGTCCATAAAATATGCTGAAAAAGAACTACAGGAAAACTCTGTCCTTCCGGGAGATACGATCCAGGCGGCAGATTGATATTCAGGCCGTGCGCGCAGAGGAACGTCTCCTTCTTTGCCGTTCGTGACAAGCACCGAGCGTCCTGGACACTTTCAGACTCACTTCTCAGTTTGTGACACAATCCCCCCAGAGCAAAACAAATGGCGTCTCAACCTGAGAACTAAAAGTGTGAAAAGTGACAGGCCACAGCGTTTAATTCTTTTAGAAATATTCATTACACTGTATATAAATATTGATCCATGTGCGGGTGAAATAAGACTTTAAATGTGTCTCACTGGGGCAAATCAAAAGATGCACTCTATTTACAGTATGGCAATCCTCCAGCTCCTCCCGACGTTGGTGTTAAGCTGTTGTTCTCGACCAACAGGGGGTGCAAGATCGTTTGAGGGCGTCGCAACGTCATGGGGGAAAACTTAACATGTCGAACTAGATGGAAACAAGGCTTTAACGTTGACATATTCTGCTTTAATTGGCTTTTAAACACACTTTTGGTCACCCGGGAACAGATTCTAGGCTGACGTTTATTAGCATAGCCACTAGCAATAGCCAGCAGCTAACGACCAGTGTTTCCACGTCTTTGGCTGGTGTCGTATTGCACTGCATCTTGTATTTGTGAGTGAAAACATTTCATATTCTGATCATTCAGCCTACAAATGAAATTGTACGTTAGTGACATTGTCGTGAACACAACTTGACCACAGACCGAGTCCAGTGAGGATTTAAGGACTTTAAAAGTGCAGGATTTTGACCTGTGACGCAGCAAACCGGTGAAGACGAGCTCGAAAACAGGAATAAAAATAATAACAAATATAGCCGCAAGCGGCAATGATCGGCCCTCGCCACGCCGCCGCCACGCCGCAAGAGGAGGGGGCGCTAACGCGCCCCAATTGTCCTTTTAGTAGGCCTACTGCTGAATCTGTGACGCTGTCACATCTTCTCCCCTTTGTTTTACCATCAAGAAGCAATTTTATTTTGAATTCTTGGCAAAATGTGCGGCTTTGCCGCACAGACACCGTGACTCTTTGAATAAAAATGTGGATACCTTTTGATGGTCCACCCCTGAAGATGAGTCTCACCAAATTTCAGGTTAATATGTCTAACGCCCTAAGAGGAGTTCGTGAAAGTATAAAGTGTAAACATGTTCAGGCAATTTCCCCATTGGAATAACATGGGAGGTTTCGGTCATCGCTACGGCAACGCCATAACAATTATGACATGGGTCTCATTGACTTTTTTGATGGGGATGCCAAAATTGAGTTCTGTGTCAAATTTCATATAATTTCGCAAAACTTGACATTTAACCTCCATTTAAAATCTGTAGGGGGCGCTGTGGCGCCAAATTAATTTATTTCACTTCAAGTAGGTTTAGGGCAAAGAGTTTAACAACTGATTCTAATTTGACACAATTCGGACTTTATCTGCGCAAACGGCAGAAATGTTAAATTTGGGAGATTTCTGAAATTCTAGCTAAAGTTTGCGGCTTCGCCGCACAGAGACCGTGAGAGGTATCAATGTAATTTGAATAACTTTTGATGTCCCACTCCTCAGTAGCCAACGCCCTGGGAGGAGTTTGTAAAAGTACGACGTTTGGAAAAACTCCCGAGTCATGCTTAGCCATTTTTGAAGCAATACATTTCGGGCCGACATTTGGTTGGGCGGATGGCGTTGCCGTAATAATATTTTTTACTTCTCTTGTCACCATCTACCTCTGCGCCAAATTTCATGATTCTACGATCAGATTTTTTTTGGGTCATTTCCTATCTCTCAATGCATTTTTGGTAGATTTGGGGGCGCTGACGCGCCATTTTTTTTTTATTTTACAAAAGGGAAATAGCCAGAATGTAGAGAGGCACGATTTTTAGAGGTGTGCAAATTTTTGTGACTTTTCGTCAATGTTCACTGGGTGAAAAATAGGGGGGTTGGTCCCGAGAAGAAAGAAAGAAAGAAAGAAAGAAGAAAGAATAATATTCCAATGCGAAAACAATGTTTCCCATTTTTCAAATATCATAAACTATACATTTTCGGAAAGCGCTCGCGCTTTCCTACCTCATGGTGTGGGTCCCTGGTCACTGACGGGTACTTTCGTTAATTTTGAGTGGGCTCCGCCCACTTTGTGTTTTTGGCCCTCTATACAGTAATAATGTTACATTTTTGCATTACATGCTTATATGCACGGAACATGCAAGAGATGGGGAACGTATTCGTGAGCTACTTAGCGCAAATGAGTGCTTTATATGGGGATGACGACTTTGCGGTCGTCATCCCAATGTAAAGTGCTTGTTTAGTGCGCACTTTTGCACGGGCTTCGCCCGTTTACAACGGTAGTGTTCCATTTTCCTACTACTAATTAGTATGCGCGGGGCTTGCGTGAGTGAAGGAGTGCGTTAGTGAGTGTTTGGAAGTGGGCGAGCGCTTCGCGCTCGATTTCGCGCACTTTCGCAGCCGTGCTTCGCACGGCCTTACGAGATTAATAGGCCTCTCGCCAGCTTGTGGCGCTCGGGCCTAATAAAGTGTGAATTAAGCTAACACGAAACGAGATGGTAACACAAAACTATGCAAACCAAACCTTTCATGAGTGAAGTTACTTTTTTCAAGACTCTGATCTAATTTGTCCTTTTGTTTTAAATTACATTAAAATCACAGTCAATTGTTGTCGTACTCACAGTTTTAGTTTAAAATCGACACGAGCGTTGGTTGCCTCGTTTGGGGCATTGAAATGGTGAGTTGGCTCATGCTGGTGTTTGAGAGCAACTGACCGTAAAAAAACTGGTAAAATCGACAATTTGGAGAGAACCCCCGAGAGGCAGCCGCCCCTGGGGATTGAGCTTTACAGTGTTTAGAATCGTCTGATCCGAAGGAGGACTCTTGGTTCACGGGTGATAGAGGAGACTCTGTGAGGTGTATCTCTCTCTCTCTCTTCTTCTTCTTCTTCTTCAATAACAGCCGCTCATCTGCTTCCGGCGCTCTAAATGCTGAGGCCACGGCGTCTCCGCGGACGGCCACGACTCATCTCATTTCACCCCTCGCTCGTGGCTCCTCCCGCGGACTCACTCGGGCCTCGCGTTTTCACCCCTCTGGACGCCGCCAGCGTTTCACGATTTTCAGCCTCGAATTGAGCTGTATTTTCAAATGATGACTTTTTCTGCGCGTGGAGAAGAATGAAACGTCGGTGCACACTGCCCCCCCCCGGCACAAAACGCACCGCGCAGAACTCAGCGGAATGGACGGCGAAGGGAGGGAAACGCCGGGATCGGGCGGTTTAGGATGACTGCAGCGGAACCATCGGGTTATTAAAGCTATATTTCAATAAAGTACTTCTCGGGCCCCGCAGTTGACACTTCGCCGCGCATAATTCATCCTTTCGTGGTTATTTCAAGCGCGCGTCCGTGTGCTCGAAAGCCCGTAACTGTAAGCCAATCAAAGGCCGCCATAAAAAAGGGTCCGTAATGATCTCCTATTGTATGCAAAAAAAATGATTGCTGCGTTTGTGAGTTTGAAACGCAAACGTTGAAAGAGTCCGCTCTGTTATTACGACAATTACCAAGTTTGTATTGGGTCGTATAAAGTCGTGGTGGGGGGCGTGGTCGGGCGTGGGTGACTCTTTTAAGACGTTTCCTGGTCTTTACACTTGTCCCTTTGCTTTGGCCGTCTCATGTTTTAGAACTTAAAATAATGTATGCACTGAAAATACAACACGACTTTTTCGCAGCCAGGCGTTCCCTCGTCACAATTTTGGTGGTTGGCGCTCCATCTACTGGCCGCAGAGGGAATTGCCGTGGGGAAATGGACAAAAGCTAGCTTGCCCCGACCACGATTTGAGGCAGAAATGCTCAGAACGAGTCTAGTGATGGGGTGGAATTTATATATTTGACATCACAATGTCTAGGGAAATTTAAACTGAGTGATTTCTGAGGCTCAGAGGGAGAGAAAGCAGGATTCAAGCAGCAATAGTACATCAAGCTTAATACAGCGATACGTTTTTAATGAGGAATGTGTCCTGTAAACATCAACATCGCCGCGGCAACATCGGCATTATACTCAGCGACCGGAAAACAATGATGTTTTTTAACGAGCACCTTCGTCAAACCGTTTAAATGACACAGATGCAGCCCTCGCGGTTGAGTGCGAGCGTTGCCGCGGCGTCGAGCTCAAACATAAAGTGACATTGGTTTTCTCCTTGAGTTACGCGGCGGTTGAAAGCGTCTCCAGAAGCCGAATGCGACGCTTTTGTTTCGTCTCCTTTCGAGCACCGAGATGTCTAATGTTTTCAGATCCATTCAAACGCCTCATCTTCACTCAAACCTTTCAGAGTAAAACAAAGCCCCAATGTCAACCGTGGCACGCACAGGCTTTTACTCTGAAATGTGATTTATACTTTTAAATCTTCTTCTCGTCTCTCGTTTTCAATATTGAAATTTAATTTGGGGCGTCGCGTCTCTGAGGAGATGGTTTTGTAAAAAATGTAAAAAAATATAGTAAATATCTGTGTGGTTTGAAATGCTCCGTCGTGCTAATGTGGCTAACGGCTAATGTTGCTAATGACAACAAAAGCACTTCACTTTTTAAACTGAACTTTACTACATTTGTAACACAGTATATATTATAACAGGCAAGTGGAACTAGACCAGAGACCGATAAGACCAAATAAAGAAATAAACTACCATTCAGTCACATGCCCCGCCCCCCTGTGTCTGTCTCATCCTCATGTGACTGTCCCGCCCCCTGTGTGTCTGTCCTGCCCCCTGTGTGTCTTTATTGCAGGGTCCAAACTATGGCCCGAGGGCAACGTGCGGCCCTCAGACCAGTGATTGTTGGCCCTTGATGCTACTGCCATATTCTAAATCACAAACACAGTCGAATCCACTTTAACAAATCACACTTTATTGTCGTCCTTTTAGTTTGTGATTTTGCTTTGTTTTTGTGCCACGTTTGAAAAAGGTTTGCACAGCCCCGAGCCACAGTTTCCATGGGAATGATGTCCCAGTCCACCAAACAGATCTTTTAACATTACCATTGCATTGTTTTTCATGTTAAATACTAAAAACCTGCAGCGAGATTTTTCCTTTTGCTCTATAGATAGACATAGATTGATGATGATTTATAGATAAGTTTCTTTGTTTTACGGTTATTTCTGACGAGACTCCCGCGTCATATTTACCGTTAGCCGTTACCGTTAGCCGTTTGCCGTCGTCGTTAGCATTTCCCGCAGTTCAGACACAGTTTAGGGCCCGTGGGTGAGTTTAGCCCTGGATTTAACTCTCTGTGAGGCAGATTGTGAGTCGTACACCTGCTCCAGTTATTATGCACTTCTCACCGAGGCCGTCTGACGCATAAATCCACTTATTTGCGGAGGAAACAAATGAGTAAGAGCCGTTTGTTTTTCGCAGCAAGGTCCAGATACAATCGGGGACGTTTTGGGGCGTAAGTTTTAGAGGTCAAAATCTGAATTATTTTGCCGGGAAGACGAGATGGATTAAATGAAAATGGATAAAACCATTAGCTTTCAAAACATGTTAATGCACAAAAGGCAAATAGTACATTTCTAAAACATGAATATTCAAATCGGTATCGAACAAAACGTGTGGCTATGTAAACCGAACCCTGGATTTAACGATTGTTTCAGTAATCGACTGTCAAGCGGTTACTTTTACTGCACATTGAGGGTTTTTAAAAACATTATCCACAAAATAAATGATGATTTATGGCGACTGAAAGATTCTAGAAAGAGAATATTTACGAAGTGAATCGGTGAAAATCAGAAATAGTTGATTGTTGCGTTTTGATTGAATAATTTGTAAGTTTAGTAATCCGATTTTTTTAGGTGCCAAGATCCAAAAATACATGTAATTCTTCCAACATCAAGGTAATAATTTGTCAATTTGCTCGGGATGGGCAAAAATGAAAGAAAAAAAAAAATCAATCATATTTCAATGTGTTTTTTTTATCAACCCAATGACAATATTCAGACAATATTATGAGATAATGTGACATAATGTGTGAAGTATTGCAGAAAATGTCAACGGATGTAAAAAATTCTAACACAAAAATGAAGAAATATTAACGTTTGGTTTATTTACAGCGCCCAAGATCACAACAAACAGAATGTCCAATGAAACAGTAATTAGCAGATTAACAATGTTCACAGGAATTAAACAAATGGAGAATTGTCCCAGAGCGCCCCCTGTCTGCAGAGCCTCCTTCTGCAGGAAAACCAGGACTGAACCAGGGCTAAACCAAGATTAAACCAGGACTGAACCAAGACTAAACCAGGTCTAAACCAGGACTAAACCAGGACTAAACCAAGATTAATCCAGGACTAAACCAGGACTAAACCAAGATTAAACCAGGACTAAACCAGGTCTAAACCAAGATTAAACCAGGACTGAACCAAGACTAAACCAGTTCTAAACCAGGACTAAACCAGGACTAAACCAAGATTAAACCAGGACTAAACCAGGACTAAACCAAGATTAAACCAGGACTAAACCAGGTCTAAACCAAGACTAAACCAAGATTAAACCAGGACTAAACCAAGATTAAACCAGGATTAAGCCAGAAGTAAACCAGGACTAAACCAGAACTGAACCAGGACTAAACCAGAACTGAACCAGGACTAAACCAAGATTAAACCAGGACTGAACCAAGACTAAACCAGGACTAAACCAGGACTAAACCAGGACTGAACCAGGACTGAACCCAGATTAAACCAGGATTAAACCAGGACTAAACCAGGACTAAACCAGAACTGAACCAGGAGTAAACCAAGATTAAACCAGGACTGAACCAAGACTAAACCAGGACTGAACCAAGACTAAACCAGGACTGAACCAAGACTAAACCAGTTCTAAACCAGGACTAAACCAGGACTAAACCAAGATTAAACCAGGACTAAACCAAGATTAAACCAGGACTAAACCAGGTCTAAACCAAGACTAAACCAAGGTTGAACCAAGATTAAACCAGGACTAAACCAGGACTAAACCAAGATTAAACCAGGACTAAACCAGGACTAAACCAAGATTAAACCAGGACTAAACCAGGACTGAACCAAGATTAAACCAGGACTAAACCAGGTCTAAACCAAGACTAAACCAAGGTTGAACCAAGATTAAACCAGGACTAAACCAGGACTAAACCAAGATTAAACCAGGACTAAACCAGGTCTAAACCAGGACTAAACCAGGAGTGAACCAGGACTGAACCCAGATTAAACCAGGATTAAACCAGGACTAAACCAGGACTAAACCAGAACTGAACCAGGAGTAAACCAAGATTAAACCAGGACTGAACCAAGACTAAACCAGGACTAAACCAAGACTAAACCAGGACTGAACCAAGACTAAACCAGGACTGAACCAAGACTAAACCAGTTCTAAACCAGGACTAAACCAGGACTAAACCAAGATTAAACCAGGACTAAACCAAGATTAAACCAGGACTAAACCAGGACTAAACCAGGACTAAACCAGGACTGAACCAGGACTGAACCAAGATTAAACCAGGACTAAACCAGGACTAAACCAGGACTAAACCAAGATTAAACCAGGACTAAACCAGATCTGAACCAGGAGTAAACCAAGATTAAACCAGGACTGAACCAGGACTGAACCAGGACTGAACCAAGATTAAACCAGGACTGAACCAAGACTAAACCAGGACTAAACCGGGACTGAGCCAGGAGCTTTTTTTTTTACAATCACCTGCCTGATTTTCAATTTTAACATATTTCCAAAATAATGACGCGCTTAAACAACTTTGATGCATGTCTCACTTTTATCTCTGAATCCGTCTGTGACTCTGGTTCATCTTGAGACAACAGTTCCAGAGGCTCATAAATCTGTGATAAGAACAACGGCCAGAGAAATCCAAAAGTGAACTGGGTCTTGTGATCAGAGCGCCTCCAAAACTGCAGCCCAAACACACCTTCTTTTACTTCCAGCGCTTGTTGTTCATCAGAAACGCTTTTCTCTTCCCGAGCTGCAGATGTTGATGCGATGTGTTCTGTGCGTTGCAGGGGCTGAAGGAGCTGTGTTCTCAAAGTCTGTGGAGACGCCTCATGTTCGAGCCGAACCCTTCAAAGAGCTCAAGTGAGTCGCAACCTTTATTCATTTATTCACAAACAGGTACAGAACAGCAAGAGAGACTTAACAGCTGAACAGAAGACACAATGTGGAACCACTCGCTTGTCTCCCTGGAACGTTTCACAGTATGACATGATATTATTACTTTTATTACATTTTATTGATTAAAAAATACCTTGAATCTTTTCGATTTAATCTGTCAGTCGCGGGCGTGTCAGAACTACAGTGGGTGGGGCAGGTCCAAACACTCCTTTAACTTACAGCTGAACTAAGTAACTTCAGCGATAGAGCTCTCCCTGCAGTTCCATTGTATTTTTTTTTTTAAATCTTTTTACAAAAACATTAAACGTTGTCACAGGTACAATAAATAAAAATAAAAATAAAAAAAAAGAGCCAGGGTTTCTCAGGAGAGTTTTCTCTGGCTGGTTTTCCGCCAAGTGACAGAAGGGGGCGACGACGGCCACTTCAAATGCCCCGAAATACACATTTAGCCATCACAGGGAGTGACAGAGAGGTTTAATAAGGTTTAATGTGACTTAGTTCTTCTTTAATGTGGTGTAAAAGTCATCCACATAATCCTGACTAAATGTTCTGCGGCACAGTTTAATAGACCATTGTTTTAGCTTGTGTTTAACGGCACAAAGAGGGCAGTTTAATCCCTAATGTGCTTTGATTTACAACGCTAAATGAAACAAAAAACGCTCCGAGGGCCACATTGGGACCCCAGGCCGTAGTTTGGACCCCCCCGCTCTCGATGATGAGTCAGACAAACAGCACCTGAACTGCACTTTGCCACAGAATACGTAAATAACGGCGCGTTCACAAGGGTAAAAGTGCAAGAGATAAATAATGAGGAATTGAGTTGTTTTGTGAGCCTAAAACTATGCAAACTTCAAGAGCAATTTTTCAGCCGCTTTCAAATCCTCAGGCAAAAACAGGTGAAACTCGCACATTTCGAGGGGTTTTTCCAGGTGATTTGGAAGTTGGAAAATCTGTCAATCTTGCGCGACCTCGGGGTAAACGAAGACGGACGGAGCTAAACTTTTTACTGCTCTATACCACGGTTTATGGGAGTCTTAAAAAAGCGGATTTAGACCGAGCTGTGCAAACTCTGGTCCTCGTCGTAAATGTAGTTTTTTGACTCTGAGACGGTGTGGCAGAAATCATTTACCAAATTCAAGACTGTATGTACATTCATGCAGCTCTGTGTGGACAGTGTTTATTTACAGTTTCATTTCCATTTTTTAAAACAAGAAAAGATAAAAAAGAATCCATCATGCAGCTTGTTCCCGTTACATACAGCGGTTCAGAGTCTCCACCCAGATCTCCACCCACGGACGGCTGTTGTTAGTGTTCGGGTCCTGGACTTTTAAAGGTTGACGTCAGGACAATGTTTTAAACTCCAGACAATGTCAAATTTTCAAAGTTAAAACCTCTTTTTATTTTAAAACATTGTCCAGATCAAACCACCTTTGAAACCTTTTCTAACGACCCGATCAACTTTTATCACTGAATATAAATCACTTTGTCATTGCTCTCAGATTTCTCTGTCTGGAAATCACATTGTATGATTTTTAAATAATTTATTTGCATGTTATTACTGAAAATAAGTATCAGCAAGAATTCTGGCTCACTTAGACCTGTTGGTCTGTCTTTAAAAAGTCAACCTCTGCTCCACTTATTCATCTAAATGAGTCGCACCTGTTTGAGCTCGTGAGCTGCATAAAGACTCCACCCCACAATCAGTCAAACTCCGCCCACTGCCATGGGTAAGACCAAAGAGCTGTCAGAGCGCTTTGGGGGTGCAAACATCATGCTTTGGGGGTGAAAACATTGGGCTTTGGGGGACTTTTCTGCACAGGGGACAGGACGACTGCTCTGTATTAAGGAGAGAGTGAATGGGGCTATGGATTAACAGGTTTTGCCAGGAGAACCAAGAAGTGGCTCTGTAAGAAGCATCTCAAGGTTCTGGAGTGGCCTAGCCAGTCTCAGACCTAAATCCAATAGAAAGTCTTTGGAGGGAGCTGAAACTCTGTGTTGCTTAGCGACAGCCCTGAAACCTGACAGATCTAGAGAAGATCTGTGTGGAGGAGTGGCCAAAGTCCTGCTGCAGTGTGTGCAAACTCAAGAACTACAGGAGACATTTGACCTATGTAAACAAAAACGTCTGTACCAAACATTAACACTGATTTCTCAGCTGTTCAAATACTTATTTGCATCAGAAATCATACAATGTGATTCTCGGACTTGTGTATTTGTGCAGAGTCATGTGCTGCACTGGAAGGAGAACTTTTTCATCATCCATCCGTCATGTCGGTCTCATCAGTTTTATGATTTTCAGTGAAGTTTATAGATTCCAAGCAGCAAAATGACGCCCCAAGTTTGTCCTTCGTGTCCGAGCTCTGTAAACATTTACCCCAGAAATGACTTTCTGTTTTGTATGTTTGGTGTAAATATGATTAAGGCAAAAACGGAACTATTTAAATT
Organism: Eucyclogobius newberryi; assembly: GCF_026437365.1. Taxonomy (NCBI): domain Eukaryota; kingdom Metazoa; phylum Chordata; class Actinopteri; order Gobiiformes; family Gobiidae; genus Eucyclogobius; species Eucyclogobius newberryi. The sequence continues at coordinate 10,210,479 of NW_027315779.1, forward strand.
GAAAACCCCAATGTAGCTGAACTGTTCTAGTTTGATCCTCAGAGACTGAAAACTGTGAAATGGAAGATAAAAAATACCAACACGTTATTGACAAAGCATCATTTATTCGCTCATATTTCTTTCATTTGATGTAAATATGCAGTTTGTTTATGTCCCTCTAAATTGTTTTACATTTAGGACGCAGATTGAAACACGTCCCAGAGAGGGACACAGAGATTGGGTTCAGTTTGTGAGAAACGTCGTTGATGAAAAGGTGGCGACATCATAAATGCATTTGAATAAACGGCATCCTTCCATTCCTGTCATTCCCGTATCGAGGGACCTGCTTTTTACTTTTTTACAGAAGAATATTTGAGACGAAACACGACTCCAAACATGCAATTATGTCAAAAAAGCGTCAGAGCGAGTTTCAGGGCTCAAGGGTTTCAATCTCAAACACTTTTCCTCGCCAGCCTCTGATGGAGCCGTTTGTGAGCAGGAAGTGACTCAGAGCACGTCGAGCCTTATTAGCCCTGTTTCCAAGGTGTGGAATTAAAAGTAACTATCTCCACGGCGACGAACCAAATCTAAACTTCATGTACAGAACGCAGACAAGCCAACATCACGCCACGCCCCCTTCACACCTCCAGCTCTCCATAAAAGGACAAACTGAGCTGATTTTGAGTGACACATAGACCGGAGGGAGGGGCTTAGGAGACACACCCGTCCAATCATCTAAACACGCAGCCGCCGCCATGAAAACACAGGTAAAGCGTCTCTGAGGAGAATATAGGCCGTCCTTGGGCGCTGTCCCTGGTCCTGAAGCGTGAAGGCGTACAGTCCGTCTCTTCTTGACATTTCTTTATGGATAATATTATTCTTTTGTTATAATAGAGTCATTTCTACACTTGTAATTGGTCAAAACTTCCACAATCTGTCCACGATCTTCTTGTTTCCTTACCACACACTTCACCTTGACATTTGAATTAAAGGCAAAAGGCACTTTTCACACTTAAAATCTTTGTACACAGAATCTGTTGTACAAAATTGGACTAAAAACATTTCTCAATAACAAAGAGTCAATTGAGTGGTAATATTCAAATTAATAAATAAAATGTAGCGGGGCAGAAATGAGGGCTACGCAGAAGAATTGACTCATCGTGACTTTAATAGTAAGAATAGTCACGTTGATGATTGTGTCTGTTGCAGGCTGGAGTCCCCAACCCGCTCGCTGCTGATGGAGGCCCCCAAAGGGATCCAGATCCTGGCTGAAGCCGGAGACATTCAGGCCATCTGCCGGAACGAGCTGCGCCTGGAGTCCAAAGACGGAGAGGTCTTTATATTTGACATCCTCAAACTATTGTTCCAGGGCATCCGGACTTTGAGATGGTTTAGACCTGGTTTAGTCCTGGTTTAGTCCTGGTTTAGACCTGGTTTAGACCTATGTTAGTCCTGGTTGCTCCGACAGTCCAACAAAAATAATATATAAAGGAGTGTCGCGGCGCGCGGCCAAAACTGCCATGTTATTTTGTGCCGTGGCTCCTGAAACTGCTGCGCTATTTGACCGCGCCATTTTAGACCGCACCGGGTTAAGGTCAGGGTTAGGATTAGGGTTAAGGTTAGGGTTAAGGTTAGGGTTATGGTTAGGATTAGGATTAGGGTTAGGGTTAGGGTTAGGGTTAGCGTTAGCCATGAGGCTATAGTGCCGCGGTTCCTGAAACTGCTGGGCTATTTGACCGCGCCGCAGCTCTGCAGTCACGGCCAATATATAAATACATTTTGACCTCTGACGCCGCAGAAAGGATAATAAAGTTAAAATAAAAAAGGTGGAATAAAAGGCCTATTCAAATGTTTCAATGTAAGGCTTATATTTTATTGACAAAAAGGTAGAAAAGATCATTCCCCTCTGCAGCGTAAAACTCATCGCTTTAGGTGAGTTGATTATACTTAGTGTATAACACGGCACGAGCTCGAAGATACTTGAGTTTGTGCTCAGAGTACGAACTCTCAGAAAGTCAGACGGTTAAACCAACCAGAAAAGTTAAAAAAGCTTTTATTCCTTTTCAGTTCTGAGATTTTTCCAAACAGACAAATGCCTCGTTTTTTCCCGTTGTCAGAACCATAAGCACAACCACACAAGCGTCTTCAAGGTCAAAAGAAACACGTCTGCCAAAAGCACCTGTCCAAAATGGAAATGAAACATTTAATGCATGTTTTATTGAACATTGAACCCGTGAACCAGCGTAAGTACTTATTTATGTAGGTGCTTTGTTTGAACAATTGGAAACAGTTTATTTGAGTTTGTCTTATCCTGAGTTTGTACAAACCTGCTCCAGAGGTCATCAAGAGGAGTGGCTAAAAGAAATTTAAAAAATCACATTTGCACTTGTGGTTCCGCCTTCATCACCTTTTTATAAAGGAAAATTGCCTTTATTCCCTGGGAACGACAGTAAACGTACTCAAAATCATCACAAAAATAGAAATCGCGGAGGTCGAAATCTGCTTTTGTGTCTCCGAAGCGTTTTTCCATTACTGTCTGTCCACAAACTCGATAGCATCTCCCGCTGCGTCCGCTGGAAAACTTTTGTAAATTAACTTTTCTTGTCCCGACGCCACGCCGCCTGCTCAGCGCCCGCACTCCCGTCGGCCAAAGCCTTTCCTGCCATCCAAAACCGTGCCTCTCTCCTGCGCCAACGCGAGCAGACATCCCGCGTCTGGCAAGCGGCGGATTCCCATTTTCCTGGAACAGTAGGATTGGGTTTTTCTCGCTCCATTGTCCGTCCTTCTTTCTGGCGTTTTCCACGTCTCGTCTTTGATGGCGTCCGGCGGCGGGTTTGTGGCCCGGAGACGTTTAAAGAGGCGCTTCGGACGCTCCTGCGCACGGAAATGGCGTAAACGTTGCCTCAATCGAATAAAGACATGCCCGAGTTCTACTTTTTACCCATGAGGCCGATGCCAGCGATTCACCAACAGTTTGCGCGACTGGGACGAGTGAACGGGGGAAATATCGTGTTTTCCAAACTATAAGTCACACCAGCCAAAAAAATAGAGAAGAAAAAAACATATTTTATTTGCACGGGAGTATGAATTGCTGTTGCAAGTGTGAAAACAACAAATAATATCACATATAAGTCACTCTGGAGTACAAGTATAAGAATATAAGTATGAATACAAGTATAAGTCGCACCCTGGCCAAAACTATGAAAAAAGGTGCGACTTATAGTCCGGAAAATACGTTACTCCTGGTTTGTACTCAGCTTTCCGTAGTTTTATTGGACCAAACAGATCATGATGCAGGGACAAGCGTAAAATAAAATTACGTTTAAAAAAATCCATGTTTTGACAATAGAATATGTAAAAAGACAAAGAAAATCACTGCTCAGATTTGTTCCATTTTCGGGTTTTGTCACCCATTTTTTTTTTGGAATGGATGTTTTGGTCAGAGATCCTCAGCTTTTTCTGTATTTAATTCCCTTCCTGCTTTAAAAATATATAGACATGAGAACAAAATTGAAGAAAACAAACAAAACAGGACCAGAAAGTGAAATGATAAAACATTTAATCCGTCCCGGTGTCTGATACATTTGTCCACGTTTAAGAAGTTTGGAGTGAAAGTGGGACGAGCCTCTTTAGCGTGTGCAAAAATACATTTCTCTTTGTGCTTTTTTCCCCGTCTTCGACCGCTCCGTCTCCCGTCGGCCACGCGTCGCCCATAAAAGGATTTCATCTGTAGGTCTGATGTCAGATCGTTTCATCAACCCCAAAGAGGATTAGCCTCAAAAGTCTTTAAAAATTTCCACAAGTTTCCACGCGCTTGAACGAGGCTGGAAGTGATGACCGTATTTGGACCTGAGCGATCGAACTGATGGGTCGGATTCATGCTGGTCAAACTGTCCTGGATACAGATCACGTGTGGACAGAAACACCTGATTTGACCTTCAGTGTGAGCGTAGCCTTATTGTGTTCATCGAATATACTTTGCACGGATATAAAGCTCCTGTGCGCCTCCTGAACCTGCTTTACATCTCTGCAAACGTGTTCTTTTAACCCAGTTCTACAGCGGTGTTTTGACCTCATTTAGGCTTTCTTTCATCCCGTTTATGAGCTCGTCCGCTCTGCTCCATCTCCGAGCCTCACAAATCACTCCGTCTAAATGTTCCTCGGCTTGTGACATCACAGATTGGAAACCAGAAAACGTCACTGGACTCGCACCATGTTCAAACTGTTTACAACAAACAAACACATAAATTTATTTAAAGTGTGTTTTCCAAATGTAAGTTAGAAAATGTGAAATGGTGTGGAATAATACATTCTCAGTTTACGATATTATAGATTTAATCGCAGTCTTGTGTTTCAAATGCCCTGCTTGACTAAAAAGTGAACTTGTGCTGAAGTTTGACGCTGGCGTGTGTCGTTTTGAAATGAGTTTTGAAAAGTGTCGGCAGCGAATGAAGCGGAGCGGCCTCAGGACTGTCCCCTGTGGAACCCCCGTCGCCCGTTATCACGACGCAACAGTCGCTCACAGTTTCCCCGTCCTCTGCCGTGTTTGCGGTTCACCTCGCAGCTTCACGCTCCGCCTCGTCTCGCTCAAAGCCCCCCCCCCCCCCCCCCCCCTCGCTCCGCCTCGTCTCGCTCAAAGCCCCCCCCCCCCCTCCGCCGGGGCGTTCAGGCTTTCAGTCATCCGAGACCCGCTTTAGACCTGTTCCGGGTCATTTGCGCCGTTGCTTCGCCGCGCGTCCCATAATGGATTCTGATGGCTTTTATTTTTCTCCCGTTTTAACGGGCCGGTCCTCTGCGGAGATAGGCCGAGCCCGGGGGAGGTGGAGCGGGAGGTGGAGGTGGAGGAGGCAGTTTGATGCTCCGTCAGATTGCTCCGACGTGGGAGGTGAAATCATCTGTTTTATTGAGCACAAACCAAGCTGTGAACACTTTCCCCGCGCACTCACAAACGTCCGCCTTGATGCTGCGATGCACAAACACTCTTGTGTCTGGAACACCGACGGTGCAGGAACATCGTCTTGTATTTCACACACTTGACCCTTTACTATTATTAGGCCCGAGCGCCACAAGCTGGCGAGAGGCCTATTAATCTCGTAAGGCCGTGCGAAGCACGGCTGCGAAAGTGCGCACGTAGTGCGCACGAAATCGAGCGCGAAGCGCTCGCCCACTTCCAAACACTCACTAACGCACTCCTCCACTCATGCACGCCCCGTGCATACTAATTAGTTGTAGGAAAATGGAACATTACCGTTGTAAACGGGCGAAGCCCGTGCAAAAGTTCGCACTAAACGAGCACTTTACATTGGGATGACGACCGCGAAGCGGTCGTCATCCCCATATAAAGCACTCATTTGCGCTAAGTAGCTCACGAATACGTTCCCCATCTCTTGCATGTTCCGTGCATATAAGCATGTAATGCAAAAATTGAACATTATTACTGTATAGAGGGCCAAAAACATAAAGTGGGCGGAGCCCACTCAAAATTATCGAAAGTACCCGTCAGTGACCAGGGACCCACACCATGAGGTAGGAAAGCGCGAGCGCTTTCCGAAAATGTATAGTTTATGATATTTGAAAAATGGGAAACATTGTTTTCGCATCGGAATATTATTCTTTCTTTCTTTCTTTCTTCTTCTTCTCGGGACCAACCCCCCTATTTTTCACCCAGTGAACATTGATGAAAAGTCACAAAAATTTGCACACCTCTAAAAATCGTGCCTCTCTACATTCTGGCTATTTCCCTTTTCTAAAATAAAAAAAATTGGCGCGTCAGCGCCACCAAATGTACCAAAAATGCATTGAGAGATGGGAAATGACCCAAAAAAAATCTGATCGTAGAATCATGAAATTTGGCGCAGAGGTAGATGGTGACAAGAGAAGTAAAAAATATTATTACGGCAACGCCGTCCCCCGAACCAAATGTCGGCCATATTGCTTCAAAAATGGCTAAACATGACTTCGGAGTTTTTCCAAACGTCGTACTTTTACGAACTCCTCCCAGGGCGTTGGCCCTAAAAAGCTGAAATTTGGTGAAAATGCTACTGAGGAGTGGGACATCAAAAGTTATCCAAATTACATTGATACCTCTCACGGTCTCTGTGCGGCAAAGCCGCAAACTTTAGCTAGAATTTCAGAAATCTCCCAAATTTAACATTTCTGCCGTTTGCGCAGATAAAGTCCGAATTGCGTCAAATTAGAATCAGTTGTTAAACTCTTTGTCCTAAACCTACTTGAAGTGAAATAAATTCATTTGGCGCCACAGCGCCCCCTACAGATTTTATATGGAGGTTAAATGTTTAGTTATGTTTAGCGTAATAAAAGGACAATTGGGGCGCGTTAGCGCCCCCTCCTCTTGCGGCGTGGCGGCGGCGGCGTGGCGAGGGCCGATCATTGCCGCTTGCGGCTATATTTATTATTATTATTGATGATTTACTCGTTCTTGTTCTCGTATCGCTTCAGAACGAGCAATTTCGACGCAACCTTAACCGACCGCTGGCTCCCAAAGTGTTTCAAATCGGCGCCAAACATTCAGTAAATGGTCCATTCGACCCCAACGTGGAGATCAAAGTGCACTTGGCGGCGGTGGAAAGGTCAGCGGCGTGACTGTGGAGTTACAGGCCAAATCACGTGTCGTACAACTGATTTGTTTGTTTTTTATGTTTTGTATTTTTGCTCCAAAGGCTTGTCCCGCAGCAGGATAGGGAAAAAAATTTGCCCCGCCCCGCCCCTTTTTCCCCGTTGTTGATATTTGTGTTTATAATTATCGTTCCTCTGCCGTAGATTTCTCTGGACGCCCACCGGATCCGCCTGATGCGTCTGCCGGAGGGAAAGGCCTCGAGCGGCTCGTCCTCGTCTGGGACCCGGCAAACCGTCTACGAGGTGTGCGTGTGCCCCAACGGACGGCTGTTCCTGTCCCAGGCCGGCGTGGGCTCCACCTGCCAGATCAGCTACGCCGTCTGCCTCTAGGACCGCCCCGCCCCCCCGCCCCGCCCCGCCCCCCGACGGGGCACCGACAAACTGGAACGAGAGGCGACGCGCAGATGCATTTTTCACTGAAGCTGCCAACGGACTGTATTTTGTGCCAATATTTAAATGAAACTCACGGGTTTTGTACTCGGGACGCCTTTGAGACCGGCGGGCGGAGTCGAAGTGGTGAGGGCGGAGAAAACGGGGTGCGTTTACGGCAAACTCCAGCCCCGAAAGCTGCATTGTTCATACTTTTTTTTTTTAATGCCGTATAAAGAAGGCTAACGTAGCGAGCAAGTAACGTTAGCTCGAAATAACTCTAATGAGGCTGTGCTAATGATGTACGTCTGAGGAGCTTAAAGAGTGTTCATTTTGAGTGCCACGCCCTCTTTCACGGGTGCACACGACAATGACAGAAGCAAAATCATCTGCTGAATTTCAGATAAATAAATACAAATCGACAATAACAACAATATTCAAACCTGTTGCAAATATTTTGAAAAGAGTTTGTTCAGAGTTAGATCATTTATAGGATTACAACAATTTCACCGTGTTTTATTTAAACACACCAGGCTCCTCCCCTCAGAAAACAGACTCCTCCCCTCTAAAAACAGGCTCCTCCTCTCTGAAAGCATGTACAAAAGGCTCCTCCCCTATGGCTGTATAGCCTACATGTCTGCGGCTGAGACTAACTTAAAGAAGCTTGATGTGGAGCAAGCCCAGGCCTTGCGCATCTGCTGTAGGGCTTTTAGGACCTCCCCTGTCTCGGCGCTGCAGGTTGAGTTGGGGGAATTGCCGTTACGGCTCCGGAGGCTAGAACTTCTGTTGGCTTACTGGGTGAATGTGCAAGGTCATACGAGCTCTCACCCGGTGAGGGACTTTCTCAGGGTTGATGGGGGGCAGAGTGAGGCTGGCGGTATGATTTTCAGCCAGGTAGGAAATGCGAAGGCGCGGCTTGCGGGGGTTGGTGATCTGCGTGTGAGCCCGTCGGTGGCTTTGTCTGCTATAGCTCCGTGGAAGTTTGTCCCGGCTCCTGTTGATGTTAGCTTGCATGGCAAGCTTAGAGGAGTCGCTGGGAGGGCACCGCAGTTTGCCGTTCAAGCGCTCATCGATAAGCACTCAGGTGATGTGTTTATTTATACCGACGGGTCTAGGGATCCTGAGAGTGGGCGTACTGGCGCCGCTTATTTTGTGCCTGACCTGGGGCTAGCGGTCAAGAAGAGGTTGACAGATCGCCTTTCTGTTTTCACGTCGGAACTTATAGCGATACGGTTGGCGTTGGAATGGGCGGAATCTGCTTTGCAGTGTTGCGGCATTGTGGTGGCCTCTGACAGCCTTTCTGCATTGCAAAGCATTAAATCTGGGAAATCGGATTGCAGACAGGATGTGTTGAATGGCATCTTCTGTCTGATGCTCTCCCTGTCCAGGAAGGATGTGAGGGTTTCCTTCATTTGGGTCCCTGCGCATGTGGGGGTGGATGGTAACGAAATGGCTGATGCACTGGCTAAACGTTCCCTTCGGCGGCCATCAATTGATGTGGCGGTTGAGTTAAGCAAATCTGAAATCAAGCCTGTTATCAAGAGTCATGTGGTCGGCCTTTGGCAGGAATTTTGGAGCCACTGTGTTACTGGACGGCATCTCTATCACATACAGGGTAGTGTGGGTCCTTGCGGGTCTATGGGCAGGAACGCGTGGGAGGAAAGGGCCTTCGCCCGCATGAGGATTGGCCATACTGGACTCAATTGGTCACTAAGTAGGATAGGCAAACATCCGACCGGTCTGTGTGGTCACTGTCGGGTGCCAGAGACTGTCGAGCATGTGCTGATTTGCTGTGAGGCTTATGATAGGGAAAGGGCCGGGTTGGCCTTGTGGTTTCGGAATAATGGGCGGGAGTTCAATCTGCGGAACGTTCTGGCGATCCAGTCACAGGGTTTGTGTCAGGCTGTGGTTGCTTACTTATGTAGCACAGGGCTGGGTAAACGTTTATAGAGGTGGGGGGTGTTGGAGACTGAGCCGAGGATGAGGAGCAAGAGGATGTTCTAACGCGCTTGGACTTCATGGGCCTAGAAACGCCAAAGTGATGGAAGAAGGACTTCTAAGGGATAAAACGACAAAGACGTCCCATGACCTCATGGGCTTTGTAAAACAACAAAGACGTCCCATGATCTCATGGGCTTTGTGCTTCCGGGGCGCCGAACGTCAAGGAGGGCGAGGAGGGTGGGGAGGAGTCTCCCTGGAGTGGAGCCGAGTTCATTCTTTCCGCTTTGATCCCATGGGCTTTGAAAACAATGACACATAAACACAGTGGTACAAGTATATATGTCATATGAATGGGTTCCAAGTGTGGAGCTCATGGGCTTTGTACTTCCCAAAGCACCGACCGTCAAAGAGGGCGAGGAAGGTGAAGAAGAGTCTCCCTGGAATAAAGCCGGTTGGTCTCTGACACAACAACTATTCTAGTCACAAAAACACATCATGACCTCATGGGCTTTGTAACGCCAAAGCAATGGGAGGAGTACTTTTACGGACTACGACAGAGTCTGAGGACTACGAAACGTCTGAGGAATAAAGTCTGGCGGTAATGCAACACTCGGATGCCAACCGCCATAAAACAACAACAACAACAACAACAACAAGCACGTGCCCGGAAACGTAAAAAGTCCCTTAGCTCGTCCGAGGGTTCTGGGAATGAGCAGCAGGATGAGGCTGAAGCTATTGATGTCCGGGGTGAGAGCAGAGACTGTAAGGTGATCATAAAGCTTGCACAGGATAGTGCATCCTTTAAGGAGTGGAATTCAGTGGCATTGTCAAAGAGCCTAACTGTAGCTGTGGGAGTGATCAAGAGTGCGAGTGTCCTTAGAGATGGCTCGCTGCTGGTCGTGTGCAAGGACGCGGCTCAGCAACGGAAGGCGATTGGAACTAAACGTCTGGGTGGAAAGGACATTCTTGTGTCTGATGCTGAAAGAAACACGGTCAGAGGAGTTATCGTAGGTGTCCCTACGGCGACGTCTGTGGATGAAGTTAAGGAGAATTTGACGGGAGTTACGGTGGTGGACGCTAGGCGTTTGAAGGTGACCCGGTTTGGGGTACGATGTGACAGCTTGTCGGTAATGGTAACACTTGAAGGGAGGTGCCTGCCTAGTAAGGTGTTCATTGGGTACATGTGCTATAGCGTCAGGCCATATGTTCCGCCGCCCCTGCGTTGCTTTAAGTGCCAGCGCTTTGGGCATATTGCAGCGGTCTGTAGAGGGAGGCAAAGGTGTGGTAAATGTGCAGGAGATCATGAGTATGGGAAGTGTGACGTGGGTGCAAAACTGAAGTGCTGTAACTGTGGGGAAGAACATAGCTCTGCCTACGGGGGATGCAGGTTTAGCAAAAGAGCTGCTGAGGTGCAGAAAATAAAGGTCTCTCAAGGTATATCCTATGCAGATGCAGTCAAGAAAGTTTCAAGTAACGAGTTTAGAGTAAATACAGAGAGAGGAGCCAGCGCTGCTCCCAGCCAGGGCGAAATGAGAGAGGCCAGCGTGGCTCCCAAGAAGTGTGAAGGTTTCAAGAGTGGAGGTCCCAAGTGTGCAGGTTCCAGAATTAATGAGAATACCCTGGTTGTGGATAGGGAGGATTTTGTACTCTTTATGGTGGATGTTGTAAACTGTGCTGCTCAGACTCAAAGCAGAACTGAAAGGATCAGGATCATTGCTAAAGCTGCAGGGAGATTCCTTGGAACAAAGGAGCTTGATTGGGCAGATATAGAAAACAGGCTAAAGGCGCTAAATGGGAGTCGGAGTGATGGGGGTCTGCTTGTGGGGAGTCAGAGTGATCAGAGTGACGAGATGGGGGTGGGGGTGGTCTCCTGTCCTCGCCCAGTCTCGTGGACGCGCGGCTGCCAAGCGGCGACATCAGTGGACATATTGAAGCCTATAGAGTGAGGCCTGAGGAATGGAGCTGTGTGGTGGAGGCACCGAGCGTCAGAGAAGGAGAGGAAGATGAAGAGGAGTCTCCCTGGAATAAAGCCGGTTGGTCTCTGAAACAACAACAACTATTTTAGTCACAAAGACATATCATGACCTCATGGGCTTTGTAACACCAAAGCAATGGAAGGAGTACTTTTACGGACTACGACAGAGTCTGAGGACTACGACAAAGTCTGAGGAATAAAGTCTGGCGGTAATGCAACACTTGGATGCCAACCGCCATAAAACAACAACAACAACAACAACAACAACTACGACAAGGTCTGAGGAGTGGAGTCTGGCGGTGGTGCAGCACTTGGATGCCAGCTGCCGTAGAGCAACAACAACAACAACAACTACGACAAAGTCTGAGGAATAAAGTCTGGCGGTAATGCAACACTTGGATGCCAACCGCCATAAAACAACAACAACAACAACAACAACAACAACGGACTACGACAGAGTCTGAGGACTACGACAAAGTCTGAGGAATAAAGGCTGGCGGTAATGCAACACTTGGATGCCAACCGCCATAAAACAACAACAACAACAACAAACACGGCTACCAAGCAGCGACATCAGTGGACATATTAAAGCCTATAGAATGAAGCCTGAAGAATAAAGCTGTACGGTGGAAGCACCGAACGTCAAAGAAGGAGAGGAAGATGAAGAAGAGTCTCCCTGGAATAAAGCCGGTCACAAAGACATATCATGACCTCATGGGCTTTGTAACACCAAAGCAATGGAAGGAGTACTTTTACGGACTACGACAGAGTCTGAGGACTACGACAAAGTCTGAGGAATACAGTCTGGCGGTATTGCAACACTTGGATGCCAACCGCCATAAAACAACAACAACAACAACTACGAAACGTCTGAGGAATAAAGTCTGGCGGTAATGCAACACTCGGATGCCAACCGCCATAAAACAACAACAACAACAACAACAAAACATGCACACAAAGACGTCCCATGACCTCATGGGCTTTGTACTTCCAAAGCAATGGAATCAACAACAACAACTATTCTAGTCACAAAGACATATCATGACCTCATGGGCTTTGTAACACCAAAGCAATGGAAGGAGTACTTTTACGGACTACAACAGTCTGAGGACTACGAAAAGTCTGAGGAATAAAGTCTGGCGGTAATGCAACAATTGGATGCCAACCGCCATAAAACAACAACAACAACAAAACATGCACAACAGGCTCCTCCCTCTGAAAACAGGCTCCTCCCCTCTGAAAATTTGTACAAAAGGCTCCTCCCCGTGGTGGCCTCTGACAGCCTTTCTGCATTGCAAAGCATTAAATCTGGGAAATCGGATTGCAGACAGGATGTGTTGAATGGCATCTTCTGTCTGATGCTCTCCCTGTCCAGGAAGGATGTGAGGGTTTCCTTCATTTGGGTCCCTGCGCATGTGGGGGTGGATGGTAACACGTCACAAAGGCGCCGGTCCAGCTGGCAGCCCGGTGCAACGCTCCGCTCTTTTTTCACACTTTTTTCACACTTATGTGCTTTATCTTTTGTATTTTGTAAATATTTTTTCTACTTTAGTTGTACGATCGGGACACGCGCTGGAATCGCTTAATTCAACTTGTTTTGACTTTGTTCGGCTGGATTATTGAGTGTTTTTCGTTGTGTCGTCGTGATGTGCGCTAGCTCTGAGCTAGCCCCACCGGCCCCACCGCGCTCCTCGGCCACAGCCGCCGTATGGATCGGCGCCGGTGCGTTTATACAAAGGAGGAACTCATGAAACTGCGGAAAACCATCGTCTTACCCGGAGATCGTCACGTTATCCCGGCGGACATCCTCATTTTTCCCCTCCATCCCTTGTTGGGAAATGGGAGGTTTTGTCTATAGGAGTTTTTGTTTATAAGAGTTCTTCTATTGAGAGTGTTTTTTTAAACTTCTTATATTCTGTGATCTGTCCTTTTCCTCTGTGTCTACTGCGTTGTATCAATGAAATTTCCCCATGTGTGGACAATAAAGGATTATCTTATCTTAACGAAATGGCTGATGCACTGGCTAAACGTTCCCTTCGGCGGCCATCAATTGATGTGGCGGTTGAGTTGGGCAAGTCTGAAATCAAGCCCGTTATCAAGAGTCATGTGGTCGGCCTTTGGCAGGAATTTTGGAGCCACTGTTACTGGACGGCATCTCTATCACGTACAGGGTAGTGTGGGTCCTTGCGGGTCTATGGGCAGGAACGCGTGGGAGGAAAGGGCCTTCGCCCGCATGAGGATTGGCCATACTGGACTCAATTGGTCACTGAGTAGGATAGGCAAACACCCGACCGGTCTGTGTGGTCACTGTCGGGTGCCAGAGACTGTCGAGCATGTGCTGATTTGCTGTGAGGCTTATGATAGGGAAAGGGGGGGTTGGCCTTGTGGTTTCGGAATAATGGGCGGGAGTTCAATCTGCGGAACGTTCTGGCGATCCAGTCACAGGGTTTGTGTCAGGCTGTGGTTGCTTACTTATGTAGCACAGGGCTGGGTAAACGTTTATAGAGGTGGGGGGTGTTGGAGACTGAGCCGAGGATGAGGAGCAAGAGGATGTTCTAACGCGCTTGGGCTTCATGGGCTTAGAAACGCCAAAGTGATGGAAGAAGGACTTCTAAAGGATAAAACGACAAAGACGTCCCATGACCTCATGGGCTTTGTAAAACAACAAAGATGTCCCATGATCTCATGGGCTTTGTACTTCCAAAGCACCGAACGTCAAAGAGGGCGAGGAAGGTGAAGAAGAGTCTCCCTGGACTAAAGCCGAAACACCAAAGTGATGGAAGAAGGACTTCTAAAGGATAAAACGACAAAGACGTCCCATGACCTCATGGGCTTTGTAAAACAACAAAGATGTCCCATGATCTCATGGGCTTTGTACTTCCAAAGCACCGAACGTCAAAGAAGGAGAGGAAGATGAAGAAGAGTCTCCCTGGAATAAAGCCGGTCACAAAGACATATCATGACCTCATGGGCTTTGTAACACCAAAGCAATGGAAGGAGTACTTTTACGGACTATGACAGTCTGAGGACTACGAAAAGTCTGAGGAATAAAGTCTGGCGGTAATGCAACACTTGGATGCCAAACGCCATAAAACAACAACAACAACAACAACCTGGGATCTTCTGGTTTGGGTGTAAATACTCTTTCCATTTGTCCACCTCATCCTGGAAAAGCCATAAATTTAAACACTACTTTCCTATTTATTTACATATTTCATAAGTGCATTGCTTCAAATACAGACCCAGTTTATTACATAAGTGAAATATTAAGGCAAGGAAAGTGCAGGAAAGTCAATTTGAAACATTGTCTGTTTTATTCTTGTAGATAACATGTTTGCCGTTGAAAATTAGGCATTTCATGTGTAAAAAGTGGCCAAAATGACACTCTTTCTTTCGTTCTTGCCAATACTTGACCAGCTCCAAATCCTGTAAACACGTTACATTTCTGCTCTGCTCTGATTCCTCACATTTCAATCTCGTTGAAGTGTTTCTTTAGTTTCGAACTCTCTGCCGCCGTCGGGTCGAGTTTGCCGTGAACCACAGCACCGTCTCCAAAAGGACTTTGTATGTTTCTAAATGTACTTTCTGTTGGACACTTAACGCTTTTACAGATTTGACAAAACGTTCACAGTTCAACCACAAAAACCTGGAGCGGAATTCTTCTTCCCAAAGGACCTTTTTTTTTCTGGAGCATCACTGGAGCTGGTCCCGCCCCTCGACACGCCCCATCCCCCACTTCAACCTGGATTTAGTTTTGAAGTCATTTTATAACAAGAGGGTGTTTGTGTGAAATCAAAAAGCATTTATTTATTGATGAGTGGTTGTTAAAACATTTGGATTATGCAAATTGTGATTATTTTGAAATGTATCTGATCGTCATTAAGTGGGGTTTGTCATCGATTTTTTTTTTAGATTTAGGTGAAAAGACCAACAAATTAATTTAAAAAGTACCATATTTCCGGTTTCCTCGGTCGATGGTCACTGGAAAGCCCAGTGTGTACGTTGTGAATGTTTTATTTTGTAATTGTTTGACGTTTCTTTTGGATCGCTCGCCACACACGGCAGTACATCGGGATAAAACTTCATAACCGCCATTTTTGTTCACCTAAGAGTTTTGTTTAAATAGTCCTGCACTTACCCTTTGCTGCTTTCGCCTAACCTTTGCTGATCCCTTGTGGTTGGAGTCGGTATGTGAGCGAGTACGATCCACTTCCTTGTTTCTTTGACTTCTCTCAAAGCCTCGACGCCGCGTTTGAACCTTTCTTTATGTCATGCTAATGCTAATGCTAATGTCAGACGCATTATGACCTGGAAATATCACACCATCACAGTGCCGCATGGCGATAAACAGGAAACCGCTGTTGCAAACGTGCTTAGCTAGCTTTGTGTTGCTAAGGCTCGACATATAAGTTAGCATCAGTGGAAATATGGCGCTCTAGCACGAGTTTTCAAGTTTTTTTTTAATTGTTTGTGTTTCTCTGCTTTTTGCCTCTTGTTTTGACCCGAGTGAGCGTTCTCTCTGATCCAGATCTGGCTGTGGTGTGAAGCACCTCCTCCTGAGCTAAAGTGGAGTTCAGCAGAGCTAGAGCCTTCGGGGAACGCGTCCCTCTCACATCAAACCGTCTGTTCAGTGTGTTTCAGACCAGTGCCTAAAACTTGACTTTAGATGTTTGTCTTATTTGCAGAGCACAATTCACACACAAGGCCATTCAAAGTGCTTCACAACAGGAAAAATGCAGTAACATTCATTCATTCATTTTCTACCGCTTTTTCCCGTTCGGGGTTGTGGGTGACTGGAGCCTGTCCCAGTGACTGTGGGCCTTAGGCGGGTTCACCTTGGACAGGAGCCAGGTCGTCGCAGGGTTAACGTCTATCTATCTATCTATTCATTCAATTTAACAGTTTTGCTGACATTAATCATACATTTTGTCCGTGCTGAGAGATCTAGATGGAAAACCAAATCTATTGGATGACACTGGCCCACACTGGCCCACTGCACTGGCCCACACTGGCACACACTGGCAGACACGCTTTCCCATATTTATTTGACATTGCCAGCGTGACAGGCGTCTCCGGGACGGGCACATCACTTTTAGACTGATTCTTTCCCATGTTTAATTGTCACAAATCACAAAAGACCTAAAAGAGAAAAGTGCAAAGAAAATCCTTTCAGTCATGTGTCCTCACACTGGCACCAGCAGGAGGCCGGTCCATGTTTAGTCCTGACTCTGGCACCAGCAGGAGGCCGGTCCATGTTTAGTCCTGACTCTGGCACCAGCAGGAGGCCGGTCCATGTTTAGTCCTGACTCTGGCATCAGCAGGAGGCCGGTCCATGTTTAGTCCTGACTCTGACACCAGCAGGAGGCCGGTCCATGTTTAGTCCTGACTCTGGCACCAGCAGGAGGCCGGTCCATGTTTAGTCCTGCAGCTATAGGTGTTTCACTTATTTTTTTTAAATATATGGGTTATGTCACATTTCTATTAGAGGGTCCGCCCCCTGTTTGTCTCCATGGAGATTATTGTTCATCTGTTTCATTGCTAAAATAATTATTTGAAGAAAATGCATTATTACTGTGAGAGCTCCACAGATCAGACCTGTAACTTGGCTTGTCTCCATGGCCACAGTTAAGTTTAATGCCCTGCTGCGGAACATTCTCTGCATGAGACAAGCGGATGACGGACCTGATTTGACCTTTGACCTTTGACACGCTCTGGGTCTCCACTTTTATTGATTTGAATTTAAAAGGCACTGGTTTGAACGCAGCTGAATGTTCTTTATCTACGTGTCATAAAACAGAACTTGTGCTTGTTTTGAACATTTGTAAAGATTTATATTGACTTCAGTTTTGAGTGTTTTTTGTGTTTGTTTGTGAGTTTCTCTGGGGTTTCATTGTTGATTTTTTGTTCCACTAAAAGGGAGAATCTCAAACTGTCAACCAATCCAACAGCCCCTGATGGCTCTTTGCGCTGGGACTTTTGTAAGCATCAAAAAACAAAATGTTATATTATGAAAATATCAACTGTATTTCATTTTTTGTCTTTTTCTCAAGAAGGGAACTAAGCCTGTGCCTTACGACGACGCACTCGCTGCAGAAGCACATCCCCCACATCACTCCAGCCATTTTAGATTTGCCTCTTTTTTTTTTATTGATGTTTTTGATTTTTGTTTGTTTTTTCATGCAAAACCCATTTTCAGATTTGAACAGAACAAAAAACATTGGTATTTAATGTCATGCTTTGAGTCTGGTCCCATTCTCAGGAGGGGGGGCTGGCTCCTGGTGACGCCCATTAAAACGAGTGGATATTTTTCAACTTTTGTCCGTCTCGTTGTCTTTATTTTCAATGCTATTGTCGCCACACGCATACCAACTTTACGTTTGTGGACTTGATGTTGTCGACGCGTTCGAGATCATCAAACGTCCCCCGCGCGTCCACACTAAAGGGGTCAAACTCGGTGTATCGCGAAAACCATAAAATGCGCGACCACGACTGCGACGCTAGCTTGTTTCGCTGACAAACAGAACGGAAGAACGCAAGAAACTCATCATGAGACAAAAAGACGAAGCAGCAGCAGTAAAAAGAAGTGCAATATCAAAGATCAGTTCTTTTCTGTGCAGAGGCTCACACTGCGGGTTCGGAAGGGGGGCGGGGCTCGGAGGGTGGGCGGGGCTCGGAGGGGTGGCGGGGGTACTGATACTGACGTTCCGTTCTTCAGTGTCACGGGTATTTCCGAGGTCTCGCCCCGATGTCGGAAGGTGCAGTCGCTGAGAACATCTTTGAACGCGCTCTCTGTTGGCGTTCGATTGAAAGTTCGATTGTGCCGAGGTATTTCGAACGCTCTCAGTACGTTCGGATCGGAGCGTGTTCTAGACTCTCCAATCCGTGCGTCATGACAATAGAAGAAGGCGATGAAAAGATAACTTCCAGGACAACGACAACGACGACGGTGAAGTGTCTTTTCCGACCGAGACCGCATGGACAAGGGCGACGTGGGTGCTGCGAGTGGCCGCACGCCGTCTCGCTCTGTCCGGCGAGAGTTTGTCAGTGGCTCCGAACAACTGTAACAGTCTTTTACGTTGTGTAAAAGGTATATCCCCGTCTCTGCTGGAGACTGGAGATAGAGAAGGGAGACCTTTAAAACTCTGAGTAAGAGCAATGAGAAGACACTTACACAAAGAAGACAAGAGGAAAGTTGAAGAAAATCCATCTGGAGCGTGTTCGCACTGACCTCGTAAACTGACCGAGCTTGGATCTCTCCTTCACTGTGGAACTCCTTCAGGTTTCTACTTTTTGTTCATGTTTGGTAGTTTTTCCTGGCCGAGAAGGAGGGTCTAAGGACAGGCGACGCTGGAACATTTGTGTAAGGACAGGGGATGCTGGAACATTTGGCTAATGACACGGGACGCTGGGACATTGTCTAAAGACACGGGACGCTGGGACATTTGTCTAAGGAGAGGGAAGGCTGGGACATATTTGTCTAAGGAGAGGGGAGGCTGGGACATATTTGTCTAAAGACACGGGACGCTGGGATATTTGTCTAAGGAGAGGGAAGGCTGGGACATATTTGTCTAAGGAGAGGGAACGCTGGGACATATTTGTCTAAGGACACGGGACGCTGGGACATATTTGTCTAAGGAGAGGGAAGGCTGGGACATTTTTCTCAGGACACGGGATGCTGGGACATTTGCTGATTTCCAGTGAACATAGTTAAATCTGTTTTCAGTGTCGTCCTTCGAGGCAGCTGCTATTGTGATTTTGAGCGTTACAAAAATAAATTGAATTGAACAGATTTGATTTAATAGTTTGCAATGTTTTGAGGCTAGAGATAACTCTCCCAGACAAAAATATATAAGTATACATATAGAATATTGTTTATGATCACAGACCTGTCAGATTGCACCGGGATGTTCGTTCATGAAAGTAGAATCTGCTCTTCACATCAGGATCTGACCTTCAGCCTGTGCAACAGCCTTTTTCACACTGTCACGAGTCAGGTCCACGTAAAAGTGCCACCTATTTATAAAGGTGTCTTAAAGTCCTGGGGGGTGAGCATGTGCACGCATCCATACGACTCTTTAGTTGTCATGGAAATAAGTGCAGCGGTCATCTGATCGCGGCTCACACGGCTCATGGTGGGGGGTTTGGGGAGCTCCACAGAGCTGACCCTCCAGCACTAATCTGTTTACTGCCATCTTAACACCTTTTTAATTTATCAGCAGTTTAAGCCAATAATCAGGACGTCTTCTCCCTCAGACAGACTGACATTTGCAATCTGATTGTGTCGACCTCCTGCTGTTTATTTATTTGCACATTTTTGTTTTCCCTTTCAGAGACCACGGGAGCCAATCCCACACATCAGATTAGTCATGTTCTTTTACCAGAACTGTACCCCAACAATCATTATGAAAATACAAAAACATGGGCATGGGGCCAGTTTGTCTCTATCAGCAAATAAAATGACACAGCTTCACAGAAATATCTGTCTGACTCTCTCCTCTGCGTTCTCTGCTCTCACTCTGTCTTTCTCTGCATCCAGAAATCTCTTTGGTCTTCTTCTGGAGTGGTCCTCCAGACCACTTTGGACCTACTTCTGTTGATGGCGGACTACGTTTCCATGGCGGAGGTTCTGGTCCGGATGGACTGTAGCCTCCTGCCTGAGGGAAGTGGCCTCCTGCCTGAGGGAAGTGGCCTCCTGCCTGAGGGGAGTGGCCTCCTGCCTGAGGGGAGTGGCCTCCTGCCTGAGGGGAGTGGCCTCCTGCCTGAGGGAAGTGGCCTCCTGCCTGAGGGGAGTGGCCTCCTGCCTGAGGGGAGTGGCTCAAATAGTCCGTGTCCAGGGTGAGAAGAGTCGGCTGTGAGCCGACCTGCACGTCCCAGAACCCTGGAGACGTACAGGTCCTGCAGAGATGGAAGTCTGTAACCGATCACCTTCTCAGCAGAGGGCGCTGTAGTCTCTGTTTGTCCCTGGCTGTGGCTCCAGTGTACAACAGGGTGATGGAGGAGGTGAGGATGGACTCAATGATGGCCGTGTAGAACTGCACCATCATCAATCATTAATCATGTTTAGTGTCACAGATTCTCACCAGAAGCCCATTATCAGAAATCCCTTGGTTTTATACACTAATTATCATCTAAAATAAACTGACAAAAGGTTTAAAACTCCACAATGACTTTTAATAAGGTTTGACCTAAATGTGGTAGAAACCCTCTGACCGCTCTGACACCCTGAGCACCCAATGCCTCATCTACTTATTTATACGTCAATTGGTAAAATGTATCTACCAAACGCGTTGCCTCCTCCTCTGCCTTCCAAAATGACTAAAACTCTCGAGTCACAAGTTTATTGCAGGTGAGGTTCGACCTGAAAGTTTGTGTCCCATTATCAGCAGAAACGAGTCCTTCACACCCCATTATCCTCATGAAGATCGTCTAACACGAACGTCTCCCCGAGTCCGCGGTTCGTCTGTGGAGCGTGAACGGGAACGCGAGTCCCCCAAGTGCGAACCGCAGGAGGTCGCTCACGTGATCTGACGGTAGAAGGGGAGAATCAAAGACGCTCAGAACACCGGTGTCAGCAGAACAGTCACTTTCACGACCTCTGAACCAACTTTTGTGTGTTGTGTGTGTTTTGTATTCATTAAGCAGGTTTTAGGTCCTTGTTTTAGGCATTTTTTGCTCGTGGAAAGTAAAGCAGTTCTGCCCTGATTTTATATTAATATTCATAAGTTCACCGCCTGCTTCACTCCGTGGAGGTGTTCTTGCTTCGCCTGCAGTGTTTCACAGTATGACACTGAAGTTATCTATCTTGCATTTATTCCGTAATATGTACACTAGCTGTCACAATTGATCAAATGGTTAAGCTTCTTTGTTTAAATGTCAGTGCTGACTATGGAGATGCTTTACTTTTGATACTTTTATCTCTCAAAACTTGGGTACCTGTTTTTTCACACAGAAGTAGGTGTTAAAATGAGTGCATCGAGCGCTCACAAACCCACGTCGTTCATATTCACACTCACGGTCACGGATGGAGGAAAGCTCAGTTATGGAGGAGATTCAGAACATTTCTGAGGCTCAGATCAAACTGTGAATGAAGCTAAATCTGCTCCAGCCGAGTTTGTGACGAGGAACAGAGTGAGAACAGAGTGAGAACAGAGTGAGAACAGGGTGAGAAGAGAGTGAGAACAGGGTGAGAAGAGAGTGCAAAGAGAGTGAGAACAGGGTGAGAAGAGAGTGAGAAGAGAGTGAAAACAGGGTGAGAAGAGAGTGAGAACAGGGTGAGAAGAGAGTGAGAACAGGGTGAGAAGAGAGTGAGAAGAGAGTGAAAACAGGGTGAGAAGAGAGTGAAAACAGGGTGAGAAGAGAGTGAGAACAGGGTGAGAAGAGAGTGAGAAGAGAGTGAGAACAGGGTGAGAAGAGAGTGAGAACAGGGTGAGAAGAGAGTGAGAAGAGAGTGAAAACAGGGTGAGAAGAGAGTGAGAACAGGGTGAGAAGAGAGTGAGAACAGGGTGAGAAGAGAGTGAGAAGAGGGTGAGAACAGGGTGAGAAGAGAGTGAGAAGAGAGTGGGAACAGGGTGAGAAGAGAGTGAGAAGAGAGTGAGAACAGGGTGAGAAGAGAGTGAGAAGAGGGTGAGAACAGGGTGAGAAGAGAGTGAGAAGAGAGTGAGAACAGGGTGAGAAGAGAGTGAGAAGAGAGTGAGAACAGGGTGAGAAGAGAGTGAGAAGAGGGTGAGAAGAGAGTGAGAAGAGGGTGAGAACAGGGTGAGAAGAGAGTGAGAAGAGAGTGAAAACAGGGTGAGAAGAGAGTGAAAACAGGGTGAGAAGAGAGTGAGAACAGGGTGAGAAGAGAATGAGAACAGGGTGAGAAGAGAGTGAGAAGAGAGTGAAAACAGGGTGAGAAGAGAGTGAAAACAGGGTGAGAAGAGAGTGAGAACAGGGTGAGAAGAGAGTGAGAAGAGGGTGAGAAGAGAGTGAGAACAGGGTGAGAAGAGAGTGAGAAGAGAGTGAGAAGAGGGTGAGAACAGGGTGAGAAGAGAGTGAGAACAGGGTGAGAAGAGAGTGGGAACAGGGTGAGAAGAGAGTGAGAAGAGAGTGAGAACAGGGTGAGAAGAGAGTGAGAAGAGGGTGAGAAGAGAGTGAGAAGAGGGTGAGAACAGGGTGAGAAGAGAGTGAGAAGAGAGTGAAAACAGGGTGAGAAGAGAGTGAGAAGAGAGTGAAAACAGGGTAAGAAGAGAGTGAAAACAGGGTGAGAAGAGAGTGAGAAGAGGGTGAGAACAGGGTGAGAAGAGAGTGAGAAGAGAGTGAGAACAGGGTGAGAAGAGAGTGAGAAGAGAGTGAGAAGAGGGTGAGAACAGGGTGAGAAGAGAGTGAGAACAGGGTGAGAAGAGAGTGAGAACAGGGTGAGAAGAGAGTGAGAAGAGAGTGAAAACAGGGTGAGAAGAGAGTGAAAACAGGGTGAGAAGAGAGTGAGAAGAGGGTGAGAACAGGGTGAGAAGAGAGTGAGAAGAGAGTGAGAACAGGGTGAGAAGAGAGTGAGAAGAGAGTGAGAAGAGAGTGAGAACAGGGTGAGAAGAGAGTGAGAAGAGGGTGAGAAGAGAGTGAGAACAGGGTGAGAAGAGAGAACAGGGTGAGAAGAGAGTGAGAAGAGAGTGAGAAGAGAGTGAGAACAGGGTGAGAAGAGAGAACAGGGTGAGAAGAGAGTGAGAAGAGAGTGAGAAGAGAGGGAGAGGACATTTAGCAGAGTGTGTGTCCTTTCAAATGACAAAGAGAAACTGGGGTGGTCCGCCAGAGCACAGCCAATCAGAGAGCTGCTTTCAGCCCTTGTGTTTAGGATGACGGAAAATGAAATACATTATTATAAGCCACAGACGACGCTCAGAGGTCTAATTTTGTGCTTTTCAGAGGGAAATACAAAATCTAAATCTTTTTAACACGTTGGGTACTTTGACTTCTTTGGAATACAATTGAATAATGATGTTTGTCACGGCATTTGAAAAGGAAAAAGGATCATTTCTACCATTCAGTTGCCTCAACATTGCACATAAATATTAAGAAGGTACTGTGTTTTATTTTATTGTAATATTTTTTTTGTATTTATTTAGACCTGTTTTGAAACGCCATCGTTCCAAGTTACTTTCACGACAAACGATTGAATATCAAAAGCACACTATTGTCGTTTGAAGAATACAGAGCTCCCCAAACAAGCACTGATCGACTTCCTGTTGCAAGCCAATTAGCACGAGGTCGCTACGGCTAACCCGCACCGTTTTGCCTTTTAAAGCTCAATCGCAGACATACATTTGTCTCCCGGCTGTTGTCTGTCCACCTCGTCTCCCTCCGACCCACATCGCAGCTGCTTCGGAGACACTTTGTGGGCGTTAAACACTGAACCCTGGTGTTTTCGGATCAATGCCACACGGAGGGATAATTAGCCTCCAAATGTAAGTTCACACCGGACAAAAACAGAGAAAATCCACGGTTTTCCTTTCGACTTTGAACGTTTGGCCAGTCCGCCGCCGGCCCCCCCCCCCAGAGACTTGACGCTGCAGTTTGACAGTTTTACTTTGAAAAGGAAAGTTGGGATCGTCTAATGGACCAACTTTAGTCAAGAAAAGATCCTACAAAGATCAAGTAAACCTCCGATATAAACACTGCCTAGCTTTACTGGTATGTATTTTCTGGAACACACCTTAAAGCGACGATACCAGACTGTTTTCCTATAAATGAGTACGCTTTGTTTTCTGTCCATGTCGTGTCCTGTTACCGCACGCCTTTTTTACTAAATTAGACCGCTGTGCACTGTCTGCCTCTAATCATAAATGCTAAATAAATAGACCCGCTCTGAAGGTCTAAAGTCATGCACACGCCCGCAAGTGATTGCAAGGGAATATTAACGGTGTGAGAACTTTGTAAATACATATATCTTCTTTTAACATACATTTTTAACAGTATTTTTTCATAATCCAGTTAGGTTTGTTGGCTCTTCTGAAATAATGATCCTATAGTTTTTTATGGACAGAGCTCGATCAGACCTACTGCTGGTGAAAGGTTACTAACGCGAGCGCCTTCTCGCCGTGTTTCCCCGTCCCACATTGAAAGCGCAGCCATCTCCACCTGACATAATGACACCAGATCCAGGGGCGTCTGCTCGGGGCCCGGTGCAGCAGTAAACCCGAGAAGAGCGGTCGTAAAGCGGGAGAGCGAGTGGGAGAGTCCAGGGTGGTGGTATTGGACCGTGGGGACGCTGCGAAAACTCCCCCAAAAAACACTGCATCGTGAGACGAGCGCCACGACGAAACTGCCCAGGACCAGATAAAAGAGAGGAACAAAGAGGCTTTTTAATTCGAGGAGACATTTACAAGCCTTCTATTGCTCTTCTTCTGAGGTAAACAACATTAAACTTGATTACGACTCCCGCGTAAACCCCAATTCTTCAGCTGCCGCCAGTGGACCAGAGAGACAAATATATTTCTGAGTGGAATAACTTCAAACTAAATCAACATTACTCTTTATATTGCGATGCAGAAACGTACTGCTGTTTCGACGCAATAGCAACACGGACTGTCTTATAGGACTGAAAGATAGTGAATGAAATGTCCCTTCTGGGCTTCCATAGCTGTTCACAAGCAGTAATCTTCTTTAAGACCAATCAAATGAAATACGGCTACTTCCAAGGAAAAGAGACAAGAAAAATGTAAAATAGGGACTGGAAAACATTGCAGATTTATTCAGAATCAATGAGCGAAGCATAAAAGTCTGTGTGAGGCGAGATGACGGATGAGCTCCTCGTGTAACCCGGCAAATGCGGCAAAGAGATATAAACCAACCAGCTTCATGGGCGATCAACTGAAGAAAAAGAGCACACACGTGTCCACGCCTTCAATAAATAAAGAAATATGAAGCAAAAGCACATGATAGAGCTTGCCGGCCTCAGTACAAACAGACCTGCACTTACCACGAGGGCCTGGAATATTGAGCACTGCTGTGTACAAACATTCACTCACTCGGCATTTGAGGCGGCTGAGGCCCATCGGGACGAGCATGTTTGCTAAAGGTTATAGAGCCTTACTCTCTCTCTTAGAGGTGCGGTGTGTAAGAAAGAAGTGTGAACCCTTCATTTTTAAAAAGTAATGAGCTGCAGAGCCTGGGATCGGGGAGGTGGGAGTGAATATAGCACTGTTGCACTACGTTTTCCCTTGGGATAAATTTGAACCCATAATAATGCATGTAAATTGAGGTTGTACTTGAATTACAGCAGCAAATACAACAGCAGGCATAAGTGACAGTTTGCTGTGGATATTAATGGCCAATATTCTGCATCAAAGGGCTCCTGAAGAGCTCACAGCTGATGCACGTGCTTATTATGAACCGGAAAGTCGGGAAGGACCTGATCTTATGCTGAAATTGAACAGAATTAAAAGAGTGCTTGAGTGGAAGACGGTAAATAAGAGGAATGTAATGTCATGAGCCGAAAGGTTTGGGAGATAAAGTTATTCACGCCTCACCCAGACTCATATGTCGACGCTGCAAACAAGATCAAACCATTCAACATGTTATGGGCCGCAGCCCCATCAGCGGGCCCAGCTAGGCCAATGTAAGTCTCAAAAGTCATTCGCCTCACAGCAAGAAGGTCACAGGTCATCTGTGTGGGGGTACCTCCACTTTACCCTGTCAGCCCAGAAAATGCCCCTTTGGTAAAAAAAATAAAAAAAAGTCGAGACCGTGGCTGCGATCCAGAATATGCATGTCCATTTCTTCTGGTGCCCACGCCAGAAGGCTCCTCTTTGTCTTTCGGAAATGACCAGAATAAGAAGGAGAGATACAGTATCATTCTGGGCTTTCGGAGTTTTGGGGACGTCTGGACAGTTGAATCTTTTCACTTGAAAAGGGCTTTTTCCTAGAGCTCATCTGTGTAGATTTGCGTAAGATTCTAAAGATTTTGAGAACTTCTGCCAGGCCACGCCCCCTTTTAGTTGCTTAATTGATGCACTCTTTCTTCTTTTAAAGTCCATTTTAGGATTAAGGATTGTTTTATGTTTCAATCTTTGAATGTTTTTGGACACAAATTGTGCCACGCAAACAGGCAAGGCAAGTTTATTTGTCGAGCACAATTCATACACAAGACAGTTCAAAGTGCTTCACACGACAGCAAATATGCATCAAACTCACAGAGACAAGACAGAAATCACAAAAGTGTCGAAATTAAATCATTGGCGTCACATGTAGAATAAACTTGCTTTGCTCGACCAAGTTTTTTTATTCGATAGTTGAATGCCTGTAAACCCTCTTTTGATCACAGTGGATAACTTTACCAGTAAATTGAATGTGTTTCTTTTAAAAGGTGCGTCTTCATGAGAGACGGTCGAGTCACAGGTCAGATCTGTGGAGAGACGAGCCTGGTCACACTAAGAATGCGCCTGGATTTTCAAGGCAATAAACACGATGAACATGCCATGAATGATGGAGCGTGCACGTCGGCGCTTCTGTCACACAAAGCGGCCCCGCTCCGCTCAGGGGCCCGGCCCGATCTCCACCGCGGCGTCTCAACTCTGATGCTGACACTAATTGAGTTCACGGAATGGCATTAGTCCTTTGGGAGGGAAAGAATACATTCAGAAAACATAAACAAAGCAGAAACGATTGGCCCAAACAGGCTTTCATTTGCTGCTGCGGCGGGACACGTTCGTCACCATGGAGACAGAAGATGAAGATGAGCCCGGAGCTGGAGCGAGGACGGTTTATCTGTGTCTGTTTGGGAGAGAAAAGACTTAATGAAACGAGTCAACCAAATGTCACCGATAAGTAAGATTTATTATGACTTATTTCAAATCTAAACTGGACTAAAGTGTACTTATGCTATATTTACTTTGCAATGTTAACAATGCTGAGAAATATAATGAAATAAGTAGAAGGAAGCATGGGCAACCAAACAAAAGCCCATTTTCATGATTAAAATATTATCTGCCGCTTCTTGACATTCTTCCCTCCACATGCTACAAAAAAATTACGACAATGATGAGTCTTGATGCTCCGTTTGCTGCATTATTCATTCTCGACTTCTCAGTCACATTCGCTGGTGACCAGGAGGTGAAGCAGCTCGGATATTCCAGGACAATCTCATGGAGATGGACGGATTTGAACCACCAACCTCTGATTTTGGGAAGCAAGGCTGACAATTTCTGAGCCCGTTAGAGCCGCTGTCGCCCTACGGTTCCGACAAATCTACCCAACAAAAATAATAGGATTAAAACCAATTTTTTGTGTCATTTTTTCAAAGAGACAAAAACAGCAAATGCAGGGATTACCCACTCACGTCTCTAAGAGCATTGTTCCACCCGAGTGCGGCTTAAACAAGCACGGCCCCGGCAATAGAGACTCTAATCCAAGACATTTTTCTCACCGTTTGCTTTGAATATGCAAAAGTGGGAAGAGGAGCCGAGAGTTCTGTGACCGCAAGAAATGAATCGAGATGACAAAATGCCAACGAGTGAACAAGAGTCAAGAGAGACATTCAAGCGCTGCGTGAAAGCGGATCTTCTTCTTTGGATTTCATGTCTGATTCTGCAATACGCCCCTTTTGGATGATATTTTAATTGTGTCGATTAAGCATCTCCTGTTTTAAAGGGCACTTTCTGTTACGTTCGGTTCATTCTTCAAGTTGCGTTTGAGTTCAGTTTACGGGCGATAGAATAACTCGTTCAAAGTCACTGGCAGCAAGGTGGGACTTCACTTTACTTAAAGGCCTAATGGACGATTTTCCACAGATTTGAGAACTCAAGCGGTAGTGCACACGCGCACTCGCCCCGTGCAGAAAAGCCTCACGACTGCGTTTGTTTATTAGCGCGACGGATTGCATTGCATCTCTCGTCACCGTAGATTTGTCTCTTCTGAGCTCGAACTGTCTTTCTCTGTCTTAATTTTGTCCTGTACACTGAGGGAACTATATTATGATAGATCCATGCGCTTAGCCACAGGGAAACGTGCTGCTCTCCTGGGAACGAGCCAGAACGAGGCTGCAGGTGAGCAGTAGGTGCGTGTTACGTGGCAGGACTAATGGGCAGTCCACGCCACGAGGAAATGAGACTCAGATTTGGGCCAAAAAATCGTCCATTCCACTTTTAAGGTTCTGAGCTGGTTGCTGCCAGCTTCAATCAGAGTTAATTTTCCTGTCCATTTCTGAAGGAGCAGATAAGAATGACCCCAAGATTCCTAAACGAGGCGTGCACGTAAGGAGACACCGGACCACCCTCATAATTCAAACCAGCAGGGAATTTGGGACTAAACATGATTTCAGTTTTGTTTTGGGTCAGCCAGGTTTCTACTTCCTGCAGACAATTCCACAAAGTATCAGGTTTCAGGGTTAAAACATATTTGCAGGTCGTCAGCATAGAAACAAAAGGTTATGTTGTGGTTTTTCTAAATGGAGCCGGGTGGCAGCATATAAAGAGAGAATAGGGCGGGGCCTACTACAGAGCCTTGAGGAACCCCACAGCGTAGCGGTGCCGAGCTTGACTTGACTTGACCCAAGATGTACCAAATAATGTCCGTCCATGAGAAAAGAACTGAACCAGTGTTGAAGCACCAGAGACAAAAGAGTCTCGTAGCCACGGACGCCGGGAACGATTCCACACGCTGCGAGATGAACGCGCGAGCAGAGCATCCCGTTTTACCACCAGAGCATGTAACACCATGTAAGTGCAAGGTTTTCTTCCACAGGGAATGTTCTTGTGTTCATCTGTGGCTGAAAGTCCAAGACCCTTTTCAGTACAATAATTACTATTATCACACACTTTTTCAACAATTTTACTTCTTCACACTCCCGTTCGAGCCGTCTCCGTCATCATTTTTTATACTGTATGGCAAGTGTAGACATGGTACGGAAATTTGTGTTTTTGAAGATTACTTTGGTTGTCGTAGTGACTGCCATACAAGATAAAGCGTGAACACCCAGCTCGAAATAAGTGATGACACATCCTTGGTTGTATCGTGGATTTAAAACAAAGAATAGGATTAAAGTGCAGTCACCTGGATACATTTTTATCTGAATATCGTCCTTGGGGATGATGCGGCAACAGAAAATAGTCAATATCGCCCACCCTGGACCAAAGGCTCCTCCCGACGACCGAGAAAGCGGCGTCCATTTGAACTCCTGCAGTGGTTTATACCCGACCCCGTATCTTCGCTCCGTCGCGGTTGTTTTTGTGTCTCTTCTGGAGCGACTTCATTATGAGACGATAACCCTTTTACCGTCGCCGTCTCGCTCCCCGCTTCACGACGTCCATAAATCCTCCGGCTCTCGCACGGGTGAGGGGGGGTGAAAAAAAAAAAAAACCCGAAGCCATCTCCGTCCCGCTGTATTTACGAGGAGCCGGCCGATATCGGGGAGATTTGTGCTCCTTTTGTTTGTTTTCTGACGCCGAGACGATGGGACTCTGCTGTTGCCTCTGCGTGAACCTGCTTTTAGTGCACTTTTTACAACTTGGGCCCGTTTCGAAGAGCACTCAAAAGTTTGCTTTGATTCTGTTTTTAGAGGATGGTAATTCAAATATTCGAACGCACATCGACACGTTTGACGGTTGGAGATGGAGAGCAATCGGCGACTCAGCGGGAGAACACTTTAATAATTCATGTATTCCATTGGGATGTTTTCAGTCTCGAGACACAAGATCCTTTCACCTTCTGAGTATAAGTCGTGGCAGATACTGTAATATAAAGTCTCCCGATCTGCTTTAAATGGACTCACTGGGGACGTATCGATGGAAGATCTGAACGAAAGAAACGCAGAGGTGGAGGAAATTGTTCTTCCGCCGTGTCCTTGGCCGCTGGCTGTTCATGCAACACAGCGAGATCTCTCAATTATCCCTCTGTATTTGACGATTGATCCCGCGAGCACAGCGTGAGTCGGCAAGCGCGCCAAAAAAAATGCATGGGGATCGCACATTACTGTCAGAAGAAGAGTCGGTCTATCAAGTCGGCAAATATGGACTGATCTGAGGCTTCACGTGGCAATGGTCAGTTGAAATTACAGTTAGCCTTAAAATGAATGACAGTTTTGTGACATGTATCGGTGCAACGTAGTTATAAAGCGTGTTGTTGATGATGGCATGACCTGATTTTCAAAGTAGGGAGTAGGTGTTTGAAAGTATCTGCCTCGTTCCTCTCACAAACCCTTTCGCTCGTGTTCACGTGCAGCGCATTTAGGTGGTTAAGTGTGAGTCGGCGAGATTAGCCACATTTACAGCTGCTCATTGTACAAAATCTACAAAATCTGTAGAAAATGACAGGAAGTGACATCGCAAGCAGTTTATTCATAATCTACAAACTACTTTTTGACTCTCTAAACACTAATTCAACAAAATAAAGTCGCTCTCATATATTTTTATTTTTTAAATAAAAAAAGTGTGACATTAGATGAGTTTTGGCCCAGTGGTTCCTGGGGAATTTCATACTGTGATGTCATCGATTCCAAACAGTAAGTGAAATTATAGACCAAAAGAATTGCTATTCTGGGATAACATTTTTATCATATTTAGCCAAATTCGAAATATATTTATCTTAACTGCGTTTTAGTTCAATGAGTCGTCCGACCTGTAGGAGGCGCTGTAAACACACTGCATTTCAACTATTAAACCAGAACAAAAACTGTCCAAGTCTTAATCGTGTCAAATGTATTCGAGCATTTTAATGATCAGTAAATGTGAGATCAAGTTTATGAAAATTGAAATATACGCAGTTCTCCCCGATACTTTTTGTAGTTGACTAGGCAGCAACTGGAGAATATTTATTATTATTGATGATGATATTTTGATTTAATAACATTGCTGATTTTGTAGTAATAAAAGGTCTGTGTTTTAGAGTCTGTTTAGTCGGCGGCGCTGAGACGTTGCACAAACCCAAAGTCCTTTACCTCTCCCATTGACATCATGGCTTGCTTCGGGTCAGAGGTCGACATTCGTACAAGTCGCGCGCGCGGGGTAAACCTGGAGACGAGCCGCGTGTCGCGCCGCCGCTCTGCAGACGACATCGGAAAAGCTTGCGCCGACAAACACAGTCTCATCACTTCATTGGAAGAGGCGAGCGAGCGGGGGAAAGGTGCTGCGGCGGGTCCGGGCGCGGTTTTATGAGTCGGGTGATTGGTGTTGTCGACGCGCAGTGTCAATCACGGGCAGGAGCGAGTCAAGCGTTCGGGAAATGCAACACGATGATTACAGTGGATCACGAGCGCTGACGCACGCCGGGCGATCAAGAGAACGCACGACGAGTGTCATGAGAATCAATGAAGTGACGTGAACCAGACGGACGGGTTCCGTCTGGTTCTCGTTGTTCTGGCTCGTTTCCCCCAAAACGCTTCATTAAACCACTGCAAATCAGAAGCAAAACTGTTTTTGAACCGTGTGTTGTGTGTGCCAGACCATGGGAGCCCAAACAATGGTCCAGGGTTCAAATGTGGCCCTCAGGCTAATTTATTAGTTCCTCGGGCTTCCTTGTGAATCGGCCCTAAAGGTTTGCAATATAACTTTTGTTCATTTTCTGCACCCAAACTAACTGGGTTCACGTCAGATTAATTATTTCTTTCACAAACGCTTGAATCCTCTGGTCGGGCTCGCGCTGTTGGAGCCTCTGTGGGCCTGACCAATCACAGCGAAAGGTTGGAAACGAGCTAATGCTGGTACAGAGCATCCTTTCTCGTTTGGATTAACGTTATCTGTGCACTGTCCTTCTTTTAAATACAATATATATATATATATATATATATATATATATATATATATATATATATATATATATGCATAGGAGGGGAAAAAGGACACTTTCCTCAACATTTGGACTGTTTGTTGGAGGAAATATGTAAAGAAGAGAAGTCATGAGCTACAGTGGGACGTTGTTCTCTCTTTACGTTTTAGACGTTTATTTGTTGTTATTTGACGGTAAAATCACATGTTGTGTTTTTGAGTTTTCACATATGATGTGATTAAAAATGTTAAATCAAAATAAGTGGTGTGACTGCGACCACAGACGCATCTCGGGCGGTGGATTTTATGGTCGGAGATGTTTCCCTCAGTCTGCCCCAGGGCATCTGTGGTTGAGGAGTGAGGAACATAAGTCTGTAGTAAAAGTTTAGATTATTTTGAACTCGCCTCATCAGCGCTGGCAAACATCTCCAACAAAAAGCAGTCATTAGTTGCCGCTGTTGTGTCCCAGACGAGATATTATTGTGAATGACTCAACCCGAGAAATGTTTGTGGAAAATCAGCAGTTTTTACTTTCTCGGGGGCCGTTAGTTTCCCTCCACACGTTTCCACTTCTTTCTGCGCATTGCACTTGTATTAAAGGTGCTCCGTGTAACTTTTCTGGTGAAGCGTCCAGTACCCTTATGTTTCCATGGAGACGTTCTTGCCTGGCATGTGGCATTGACCTGATGCATCGCCAGTCATCATTTCAGTCATCATTTTGCCAATCGATTCGTCTACAGATCATGCTTTTGGTTGATCGATTAGTCGTATAGAAGTATAGTACAGCAGAAGACCAGCTTTGACCCCGATGAAGCTAAAGTGACGGCAAAACACAAACCCGAATCAATTGCCTCATTTCCGCCCTACTCCAGGCGACACCAAACCAAGTTACAGGTCAGCTCTGTGGAGGATTTATGGAGTTAAAAACAGCTTCTCAGGACATTTTGCAGAATGTGTGCTGGGATAGGCCTGTATAAATAGGGCTTCTGGGTAATTAGAGGTGTGGTTAAAGAGTGGAGGCGTGGTTGCAGGAGGAGAAGAAGGAGTTTGAGGCGCGGTCCAGCTCCTGTGTTGAACTCAGTGTTGGGAAGAAGACTTGAAAATGTATTTAGTCACAGAATACTAAATATCTGCATTCAAATATATTTAAAGGTTGAATACCAATCAGAGTCTCATTTCCTGGTGGCGTGGACAGCCGAGTAGTTCTACCACATGTCAACAAGGAAATAATAGAGCCAATACTCAGTGACATGTCATGTGATCCTGCTGAGAATAGTTTTAGTCCCAGCATAAGTGATCAATTTGTCGACGTGACCATGAATTCTCTGAAGTCTGCTCTTGACGTTGTAGCGCCGTTAAAACAGAAGGTCATTAGGCCAAAGCGCGCCTCCCCATGGTACAACCAAGAACTGTGTTCACATAAACAAAGAGTTAGAAAGTTAGAGGGATTATTTCGTCGCTCTCACACCGAAGAATCCCTAAAAGCATGGAAAAGTTGCCCAAACCAGATATTATTCAAATCTAATAGAAGTCAACAAAAGTAACACTAAATTCCTTTTCAGCACTGTAGCTAGGCTAACAAACTGTCACAGTGCAGTAGAGCCCTCAATCCCAGCTACACTTAGCTCTGATGATTTCCTCCTATTTTTTAACAATAAAATAAGAACAATCAGAGATAAATTAGATGAAATTACCCCCTCTATTAGCCCTGAACTAGCCCAAGCTGTAAAACTAATGTCCCATATAAATCCACCTGTAAACTTAGAAAGGTTCAAGCAGAGATAACTTCAGCCATTATGTCCTCTAAAAGCTCAACTTGTGTCCTAGACCCCATTCCAAGCAGACTCCTCAAAGACATTCTCCCCCTAATTATAGACCCTATTCTTAATATAATAAATACTTCCACAGTCCTTCAAACATGCAGTCATTAAACCTCTTCTGAAAAAGCCTAATCTAGATCCCGACCTATTGGTAAACTACAGACCTATTTCAAATCTTCCCTTCGTCTCTAAAATTCTTCAAAAAGTTGTAGTAAAACAGCTTTGTCGCCACCTGCAGGACAATAACTTATTTGAAGTTTTCCAGTCAGGGTTCAGAGCCCACCACAGCACTGAAACTGCACTAGTTAAAGTCACAAATGATTTGTTATTAGCCGCTGACGATGGACTGGTCTCAATCCTGGTTCTGTTGGACCTCAGCGCAGCGTTTGACACTATTGACCACAACATTCTACTGCAGAGGTTAGAATGTGATGTAGGTGTCGGAGGAACAGCCCTCAGCTGGTTTAAATCCTATTTATCTGATAGATACCAATTTGTTAATGTAAACAAGGGTTCGGTACTCGGTCCAATTCTGTTTACTCTTTATATGCTGCCATTAGGCAACATTATCAGAAAGCATGACATTAACTTCCACTGCTATGCAGATGACACTCAGCTGTATTTATCAATGAAACCTGATCAGAGCGATCAAGTAGACAGACTTAGTACTTGTGTGAAGGAGATAAAAACCTGGATGACACTAAACTACCTGCTTCTTAACCCTGAAAAAACCGAGGTCATTGTGCTTGGCCCTAAGCATCTACGAGACTCTCTATCTGAGCAGATAGTCACACTGGACAATGTCAGTGTAGCCTCTAGTTCTACTGTAAGAAATCTTGGAGTCTTATTTGACCAGGAGCTCTCATTTAAAGCTCATATAAATCAAGCTTGTAAAACGGCCTATTTCCATTTGCGCAACATAGCCAAAATCAGAAGAATCCTGCCTAAAAGCGATGCTGAAAAACTTATCCATGCATTTGTAACGACTAGATTAGACTACTGTAACTCCCTGCTTGCAGCGTGTCCTAAAAGCTCCATAAAAAGCTTTCAACTGGTTCAAAATGCAGCAGCAAGATTACTAACAGGAACAAAAAGAAGAGAGCACATTACGCCGGTGCTGAAGTCTCTTCACTGGCTCCTGTCGAGTCTAGAATCAAATTTGAAATTCTACTCCTGACCTACAAAGCCATA
This sequence comes from Eucyclogobius newberryi, assembly GCF_026437365.1. Lineage (NCBI taxonomy): Eukaryota > Metazoa > Chordata > Actinopteri > Gobiiformes > Gobiidae > Eucyclogobius > Eucyclogobius newberryi. Next base: position 10,245,116 of record NW_027315779.1, read on the forward strand.
AATGACATGGCCCCATCCTACCTCAAAGATGCTATAGAACCATATCATCCAAACAGAGCTCTTCGCTCTCAGAATGCCGGCCTTCTGGTGGTGCCAAGAGTCTCTAAAAGTACTGTAGGAGGTAGAGGGTTTAGCTACCAAGCCCCTGTGTTATGGAATCAGCTCCCGACCCATGTTAAATATGCTGACACAGTCTCTTCATTTAAGTCCAGGCTTAAAACGTTCCTCTTCGAAATCGCTTATGGTCAGACTAGTTAGGAACAGAAACATAAACCCACAGCTTTAGCTATGCTGCCCTAGGAGTAACTATGCTGGGGGAAGTATGACAGCTTGAGCACTATCCTCTTCTTCTGACTACTTATGCTATCAAACAATATTTATTTTTTAATTCCACTTGCAAACTGTTCACTGCCTTCTTTTTCTTTCTCTCACTCCTGAGGACCTGTGGACCCAGATGCTCCTCTCCTGGTGAAGTGGTCCCTGCCCTGTGTGGACGGTCCCTCATCTGCCTGAAGAGTGGGTCCAGCTCGACTCCGACGGTCCCTCATCTGCCTGAAGAGTGGGTCCAGCTCGCCTCTGACGATCCCTCTTCTGCCTGAAGAGTGGGTCCAGCTTGCCTCCGACGGTCCCTCTTCTGCCTGAAGAGTGGGTCCAGCTCGCCTCCGACGGTCCCTCATCTGCCTGAAGAGTGGGTCCAGTTCGCCTCAGTCGGTCCCTCATCTGCCTGAAGAGTGGGTCCAGCTCCAGTCTCCCTCGTGTCCGTCTGTCCGTCTGTGAGAGTCGGATCTCTCCTTCACTGGAACTCCTCCATTTTCACAAAGAGGTTTTTTTCCTGGCCGAGAAGGAGAGTCTAAGGACAGAGGACCCTGGGACATCGTCCCTCGCCACCACAGACATTGTCTGACTTCATCGCCACCACAGACATTGTTGATTCATTTCTCCCTGTGGCCCTCAGAGGCAACTGTTGTTGTGATTTTGGGCCTTACAAAAATAAATTGATTTGATTTGATTTGATGTCAGTCATTCCCTGCGTCCTACTGCACACCTGCAGCCTCGTTCCCGGGATCCCTTGTTCCGCATGTGTGCTTGATATGATGGTGTGTGTTTAGTTCCTTCAGTTACAGCACAAACATGACACAGAGAAAGACTGAGTTCGAGCTCAGGAGAGACGGAAATCTGCCGAGACGAGAGACGATGCGATCCGTCGAGCTAATAAACAAACGCACGTGTAGAGGCGGAGCTGTAGCTGCTCAAGCACGAGGTTTGATGGGAGGCGGAGTCTTGGAAACAACAGGAGGGTGGGGCTGAGGGTGGGGCTGAGTGTGCGCATGCCTAGCTTAAAAAAAGGGACTAACAGTCACTGGAGTTCTCAAATTGGCGAAAAATCCTCTATTCAACCTTCAAGTAGAGTCTAATTGGAAAACTAAGTCTGTAATTCTATAATACTTTCACTTCGAGTTCCTTTATATTATAGTGTGAAAATAACATAACATGGAATTAAAACTGCTTTTTGTTTTGTTTCATCGCATTTATTTTTAAGATAATTGGCATTTTATCACCGTTTGAAAAAGAAACATTGCACATTCACTCATAAGAACTGCGTTTTCTATTTCAGTTCAGATTCAGTGCAGCTCAGTGTCACCATCAAATACCAAAATGTTTTTCTCTGATTTTAGTAACTGTATAAAGTATAAACTCACCAAGAGAAAGAGGAACTAACCGTTTTGTGTCATAAATAGTTAATTGCGTTTATTAGAATCCAGGAAATGTTTTTGAGAATTGCCCGTCATTATATTCTGTTCGAGCTTTAATTATCTGACCTTTGCCCTTTCCTCCTCTGGGAGCTGCTCGTTAACCTCCCTCTCCATCGCTCCCCTTCACTCCGCGGCGCGTTTGGGTGGGGCGTCGACTGCTGTGGAGCGCTGACCTCGGCTTGGGAATCGCCCCGTGCTGACGGAGCGGCAGGAAGGAGCGGCCCAGAGCTCCAAAACAAAATGAGACTTTAATTGGCCTGAGGACGTAAAACTACAAGAATTATGTTTATTATACATTTACTGAAACACACTTTAATTTAAAAACAATCAGTCCCACTCCTTTTTCAATCTAAACTTAGCATTTTTTTTTTTGTCGGTGTTGATTATGTTTTAAAATGCATATAATTTAAACATCTGCGCTCAAATTGAACCAAACCAACAATATGTATATTAAAATTATCGTAATGTTTTTTTTTGTTTTTTTTTTAAATAATTACTGCTTTTGTGATTTGAAATGTGTGATTAATTTTTAGCCCCAAATGGAAATATGACTATAATAATCACGCAATAAAACTCTTGAAACAGGCCTCAGGATACTGCATCTGTCTCTTGGGGTAAAAGTAGTAGTAGTTGTACTTGCAGTAGTTGTAGTTGGGTCGTCAGATGTATCTAAAATATGATACTAAGGTTAACAATGAAGCTAGATATAAATGTGTATCGATAAAATGAAGCAAATCACAAACTGGAAAGACCTTATTATGAACAGTTTTAGAATGATTTTGAGCTAATTTTATACTTATTTTATGATTAAAATACAGTATAGTGTCTAAAAATGTGTGCTTTCTGTTGTATCGAAATCTGCATCAAGTAGCAGATAAATATTATGTTAAATATTTGTTGTAGAAGTAGTACCGGATCAGTGTTTAAATTACTTTAGCATTAGTCGGTGTAGTAACTATTTAATTATTGGAGTGATTTATTTTCAGTATTTGCAGTAGCATCAAGTATCAGTATTTTTAGAATTAGTGAGAGTATGAAGTATTTTATTTTATTCTTTTCAGTTTGTATTATTAGTAGTAATAATAGTACTTTATGAAGTGTTTGGTGCGTGTTACAAATTCCTTAACTGACCAAGTGAGTTTAATAAGTTGACATTGTTGTAAAAGTCTTTGTTGAGTTGAATTGTAAGTAAAAAGTCGACTCAGATCCTCATTATTTCCACTTTTCTGTTTCATAATGAAGACAGACGGCGGATTCCTCTGATGTGTTTGCGTCGTTTCTGCTCCGTAATGAGTTTTTGTGAAGATTCCCCGCCGCGCCGCCACCGTCCCCCCCGAGCGCCGCGCGCGCAGTAATCAAAAATGCAAATTATTTAAGAGCGTTTTTTCTTATTTTTATTCTCCCAATTCACAAACGCTCGTGTCGGCATCAGCTCGGCGATTATTTTAAACATACTTGAGGTGTATCAACGAACTGAGAGAGGTCTATGTGAGGTACAGTCGAGTCGGTCCTTCCCCTCTTTAGGTGTTAAGGATATGATGGCTTCTTTCCAACATGGAGGGAACAAAACGAGGCTTCTGTCCAACATAGAGGGAACAAAACGAGGCTTCTGTCCAACATGGAGGGAACAAAACGAGGCTTCTGTCCAACATGGAGGGAACAAAACGAGGCTTCTGTCCAACATGGAGGGAACAAAACGAGGCTTCTGTCCAACATAGAGGGAACAAAACGAGGCTTCTGTCCAACATGGAGGGAACAAAACGAGGCTTCTGTCCAACATGGAGGGAACAAAACGAGGCTTCTGTCCAACATGGAGGGAACAAAACGAGGCTTCTCTCCCACATAGAGGGAACAAAACGAGGCTTCTGTCCAACATGGAGGGAACAAAACGAGGCTTCTGTCCAACATGGAGGGAACAAAACGAGGCTTCTGTCCAACATGGAGGGAACAAAACGAGGCTTCTGTCCAACATGGAGGGAACAAAACGAGGCTTCTTTCCAACATGGAGGGAACAAAACGAGGCTTCTCTCCAACATGGAGGGAACAAAACGAGGCTTCTTTCCAACATGGAGGGAACAAAACGAGGCTTCTCTCCAACATGGAGGGAACAAAACGAGGCTTCTGTCCAACATGGAGGGAACAAAACGAGGCTTCTGTCGCGAGCGCTTCGGCGAACTGGGACGCGCTTCTTTAACGTGGAGGGTGAAAACGCCATGAAATACTGCAAATACAACGTTTTTCAATTAATATAACTTTTTTTTAGTTTGTTTTTTAACATGTTTCTCTCAAAAACTTAAGATTATTCGACTAGAAGAACTAAACTGAATCATTTGATTTTTTACTTCCGTCACAACTTTTAATTTATTGAACAGTTATTCGCAAAGTCTCAGTAGAAATACTCTTGTGAGTAGTCAAATAATCGAAAAAAATAACTGCTACTAACTGCTAAAATAACACCAAAGAAACCAAGAAAACTTCTGTCCCTTACAAAATAAACCAGCAAACAAATAAAATGAATAGAATCCACTCGTTTAGGATAAAATAGAAAGAAATTCCTCACTAGCTTGTTGCTCGGCTAACCGTCTTCAGACCCAGACGGTTTGTGGTTCAGCTACAGCATCATCTAGTGGTCACTGCGGCTGTTACGTCCTTGGCTAAGCTGAGACTTAGATGAGTTTTATAGATATAAATGACTTGAACACAGTCGCTCCAATATAATAACCGGGTTTTTAATGTAATAATTTAAAACGATTAAAGTTGCATGAAAAGACAAATGATGCACAAGACATTTGCCTAAAAACAGCTGTGCCATCCTTCGCCATCAAGAGTGAGTGAATGAATATTATAAATGTTGATTCTGTCTGAGAGAGTTTAGTATGCGTTGTATTCACCTGACAACAATATGAAGGCATCTGTTTTCAGTCCAACGCCGTATCAGTTTTAATTGAAAACTGAGGCTTATGTTGTGTTTGAGGTCAAATGATGGACAGGGGTCACAGACGAAGTGAAGGGTCTTTGTGGAGGACAGTTAGAGAGTCTGGGTCGATACTAGACACTTCAAAACAAACATCAGGGCAAAGCACCACAGTTGGAGAGCATCTGATTTAGACCTGCAGGAGGTCTCAGGAGGTGTGCAGGAGGTCTCAGGAGGTCTGCAGAAGGTCTCAGGAGGTCTGAAGAAGGTCTCAGGAGGTCTGCAGAAGGTCTCAGGAGGTCTCAGGAGGCTGCAGGAGGTCTCAGGAGGTCTGCAGGAGGTCTGAGGAGCTCTGCAGGTGGTTTCAGGAGGTCTAAGGAGGTCTCAGGAGGTCTCAGGAGGTCTGCAGGTGGTTTCAGGAGGTCTCAGGAGGTCTCAGGAGGTCTGCAGGTGGTTTCAGGAGGTCTAAGGAGGTCTCAGGAGGTCTGCAGAAGGTCTCAGGATGTCTGCAGGAGGTCTACACTTCTGTTGTAATGGCAATTCTGTTATAATGGCACTTCTGTTGTAATGGCACTTCTGTTGTAATGGCACTTCTATTATAATGGCACGTCCTGTTGTGATGGCACTTCTGTTGTAATGGCACTTCTGTTGTAATGACACTTCTGTTGTGATGGCACTTCTGTTATAATGACACATCTGTTGTAATGGCACTTCTGTTGTGATGGCACCTCTGTTATAATGACACTTCTGTTGTAATGACACTTCTGTTGTGATGGCACTTCTGTTGTAATGACACTTCTGTTGTAATGACACTTCTGTTGTGATGGCACTTCTGTTATAATGACACTTCTGTTGTAATGGCACTTCTGTTGTGATGGCACCTCTGTTATAATGACACTTCTGTTGTAATGACACTTCTGTTGTGATGGCACTTCTGTTATAATGACACTTCTGTTATAATGGCACTTCTGTTGTGATGGAACTTCTGTTGTGATGGCACTTCTGTTATAATGACACTTCTGTTATAATGACACTTCTGTTATAATGGGACTTCTGTTGTGATGGCACTTCTGTTATAATGACACTTCTGTTATAATGACACTTCTGTTGTGATGGCACTTCTGTTATAATGACACTTCTGTTATAATGGCACTTCTGTTGTGATGGCACTTCTGTTATAATGACACTTCTGTTATAATGGCACTTCTGTTGTGATGGAACTTCTGTTGTGATGGCACTTCTGTTATAATGGCACTTCTGTTGTGATGGAACTTATGTTGTGATGGCACTTCTGTTATAATGACACTTCTGTTGTGATGGCACTTCTGTTATAATGACACTTCTGTTATAATGGCACTTCTGTTGTGATGGCACTTCTGTTATAATGACACTTCTGTTATAATGACACTTCTGTTGTGATGGCACTTCCGTTATAATGACACTTCTGTTATAATGGCACTTCTGTTATAATGGCACTTCTGTTGTGATGGCACTTCTGTTATAATGACACTTCTGTTATAATGACACTTCTGTTGTGATGGCACTTCTGTTATAATGACACTTCTGTTATAATGGCACTTCTGTTATAATGGCACTTCTGTTGTGATGGCACTTCTGTTATAATGACACTTCTGTTATAATGACACTTCTGTTATAATGGCACTTCTGTTGTGATGGAACTTCTGTTGCGATAACAATATATAGTATCTGTACTGGGGCTAAACAGATTACTTTATTAAATTGTAAAATGGGTACAGCCCATTTAAGTTAGAGTTCACAAATAAACGTTTTGTTTGAGTTAAAACAATAACAACATGTGTATCTATTGCAGGATTATGTAAATGCAGACTGGTTTAAAGTCTGTCTGAGCACGGAGCCGGGTCACTGAACCCTAACCCGGGTCACCTAACCCTAAGCAGGGTCACCAAACCCTAACCCAGGTCACCTAACCCTAACCAGGGTCACCAAACCCTAACTTGGGTCACCAAACCCTAACCCAGGTCACCTAACCCTAACCAGGGTCACCAAACCCTAACTTGGGTCACCAAACCCTAACCCAGGTCACCTAACCCTAACCAGGGTCATCGAACCCTTGCCTCAGAGTACAAAGCGAACAAAAGGGGGGACCAGGCACAGCCCTTACTCACTCCTCTTTCCAGAGTCACAGGCAGAGGCGGAGCCAGACATTCTAAACATCCGGGGCTTAGCCCAAAAAGAAAGGGAGGGGGTTCATTCTGGCCAATATGATGTGGTTTTAGTGCAGTTACAGAAAGTAACCCTCCAAAGGCAAAGACAGACTTTTTGCCTTCTGAGAGAGCTCCTCCCTCCAAAAAACGTTGAACAGAACAGCAGAGGTGACATTTAGTTATTCAAGACATTGTACATCTTGCTGTTCTTTAAAACAATCAGTGACAAAACAAATATGAAAAACATGCTGCTAACAGGGCTCAAACTCACAACACTAAGGTCCACAGACTGATGCTCTGCTAACCAGACTTACCTTTAGCAGACACCTTCAACAGTGAGCTGTTTGTCCTGTAGTTTCTCTGCTTTAGCTTTGTAGATGAATAAAACCTGAGCCACTGCTACACAGACAACCACAATGAATTCATGGTTTGAACGATCATGTGCTGTTGTTGTATATTCTACGATAGATAAACTTTGTTTTTCAGCACATGTTCTGAATGTCTCTTTTTTCCAGTCGATCTGCTCTTGTGTCCTTTTTTGCAAAACCTCAAATTGGTCCGATTGCGTGACGTGCTGTAAACACCGCGCACTTTCTACGCTCCCGCCCACTTTCTACATGCAGCCAATCATACATTAGTTCAACAAAAAAAAACAATGAAACGGGTAAAGAGAATGGAAGCCACAGCTGGATTCGGTCCCCTGTGTCCCAGCCCAATACTCTACCTGTTGCGCTAACAACCAAGTGACATCACAAAGCATTTTTAAAAGATTAAAAGATCCGGGGCTTTTGGACAAAGATCCGGGGCTCAAGCCCCAAAGCCAGGGCCTGGCTCCGCCCATGGTCACAGGGTTTGTCAAGTGACCATTTGTTTTATTTATTGATGTTGGACCATTGTAAACGGCCCTAATATGTATTTATTATTAAGTCATCTATTTTAAATTTGCTCAGTACTTTAGATAAAATAAGAGTCAAAAGATTTTCACACATTGTGTGGTGTAATGAAATAAACGCCTACGCTTGCATTCTGCAACATGAACTTAATAGATAAATCTGTTTTCATTGAAGAACACAAAATATTGTTCATCACAAATTCGGCTGGAGCACATTTAGCTTCATTCACAGTTTGATAAAGTCCTCTCGCCTCCGAGCCTCAGAAACACTCCGTTCTAAATCTCTTCGATCTGTGACGTTTCTCCATCTGTGACGTTTCTCCATCTGTGACCTTTCTCCATCTGAGACGTTTCTCCATCTGTGACGTTTCTCCATCTGTGACGTTTCTCCATCTGAGACGTTTCTCCATCTGTGACGTTTCTCCATCTGAGACGTTTCTCCATCTGTGACATTTCTCCTGTGTTTCTGATCACGATCAGCACAACTGCGTGGCTGCCTCACATCTCTGGTAAAACCTTCCAGTTGATCATTATTAACCTGTGTAATTCCCTCTGCAGCCAGTAGATGGCGCCAAAACTCAATGCTGTGGGAAACAGCACCGCTCGAGATCAAAGTTTATTTGTAGAGAATAGTTCATACGAGCACCCTCACCCCAGACACCTCCAGCTCCTCCAAGGGGGATCCCGAGGCGTTCCCATAGTCCCTCCAGCATGTCCTTTGGTCCCCAAACTGAACACCCTCTGACCCGCGACTTTGCCCGGGAATTCTGTCCATATAAACAATGAACAGAAGCGGTGACAAAGTGCAGCCCTGAGGCACACACTGGGAACAGATCTGATCTCCAGGAATTATGGCAAATTTTAACATTGTAGTCTATAATTGGTAACATACAACATTAGTGAAATTAGTTCAAACAAAGAATTCAAAAAAGTACCTGGCCTACTGGACAGACAAGTGAAGAAAAGATGGACCGTGCGTAATGAAAACCTATCTTTATATCTGGAATGGTTTATCCTCTCGTCCCCGGTTTGTGTTCGTGTACAGTAATCCGCGAGGCCACATCTCATACAAACGCATTAACCTTGTTCTTATTGCTTTACCCAAACACCTGAATAGACCTGACTTTCATTTGCATATCTGTCCCAGCCGCATCTCCGCAGCGTTACCTGCTAAATTAGTTTCATGGCTCCGTTCGCCATCTGGAGCCGCCGACGGGAGCGATAAGACGGCAACACAAACGACCGCGGACGCACCACAACGATGCATTGTGTGCGTGACCCGGAGGACGACCCCATTTTGGTCTGTAGGAGTTAGAAAGGAAAAGGGAAAACCACTGAGGCAAAATAAAACTGCCCGTACAATAATAACAGGACTGAATGGGACAAATTGGATGATTTATTGTGTTGTGTTTAAACAGTTTTTATTTATTCGCCGTGATAGAAACGTTGATGTGGATTTCCAACACTGACGATCCAAATCCCCAATGTTTCTCAGTCCATTGTTTTTTTCTTTTTTTTTTTTTTTACTCGTAGACCCCAGCGTTTGTTTGAATATAAATGGACCACGTGTTCTTCTTCTCTCGCTTGTGATTTACGCCCATTTAACTTCATTCTTTTTCTTTTTTTTTATCTTAAATTGGCTACACATTGAGTTTGTGTGATTAAAATATGTATCATGAGCAGGTTTAGTGTCTTTTGTGAGTTCTGGTTTTGAGGCTTGAATTTTAGTATTAAACCAGTTAATTTTAAGGCAAGGCAAGGCAAGGCAAGTTTATTTGTAGAGCACATTTCATACACAAGGCAATTCAAAGTGCTTCACACAGTAGGAAAAATGCATTCAAATCACAAAGAAATTACAGAAATACAATAAAATTAACTAAATTAAAAATTATCAATCCAACTGATTTTCTAAACTAATAAAATCACAAACAAAAGAGAAGAGTGCAAAGATAAAAATTAACTACAATAAAATTAACTAAATTAAAAATCATCAATCCAACTGATTTTCTAAACTAATAAAATCACAAACAAAAGAGAAGAGTGCAAAGAAAAAATCCTTTCAGTCATATGCGCAGCTAAACAAAACTGTTTTTAGCTTAGATTTGAACATTGTCAGAGTAGAAGCCTGTCTCACATCTTCAGGAAGACTGTTCCAGCTTTAGCTGCATAAAACTGAAACGCAGATTCCCCATGTTTTGTCCTGACTCTGGGCACCAGCAGGAGGCAGGTCCCTGAGGTCCTCAGAGTCCGAGATGGTTCATATGGCACTAACATATCCAAGATGTACTTTGGTGCTAGGCCATGGAGAGACTTGTACACAAGCAGAGCTGCTTTAAAGTCTATTCTCTGAGCCACAGGGAGCCAGTGCAGAGACCTGAGAACAGGACTAATGTGCTCATACTTCCTGGTTCTGGTCAGGACCCGAGCAGCAGCGTTCTGGATGTACTGCAGCTGTTTTACAGCTCGTTTGGAGAGACCAGTGAGCAGGCCGTTACAGTAGTCTAATCTACTGGAGACAAACGCGTGGATAAGTCTCTCTAAATCTGGTTTTGACAGTATATTTTTGATTTTGGCAATGTTTTTTAGATGGTAAAAAGCTGCTGATGTTATTGATTTGACGTGGCTATTAAAGTTCAAGTCTGAGTCCATTATTACCCCCAGATTTCTAATTTGGTTTGTAGGTTTTAGAGCGAGACTCTGGAGGTGACCGCTAACACTTTCTCTTTGTTTCTGTGGGCCAAAGACGATGATTTCAGTCTTGTCTGAGTTCAGCTGGAGAAAGTTGTTTTGCATCCACACACTGATCTGTTGGATGCAGTGACAGAGTGAATCTACTGGTCCATATTCACCTGCCGACAGTGAAACATAGATCTGAGTGTCGTCTGCATAATTGTGATAGGACACATTTTCACTGCGTATCAACTGACCCAACGGCAGCATGTAGAGGTTGAACAGAAGGGGACCCAGGACTGACCCTTGGGGCACTCCACAGGTCAGGGTCATGTGGTCTGAGACACAGCTACCAATTTCAACAAAGTACTTCCTGTCTTCCAGATAGGACCTTAACCAGTTTAGGGCAGTGCCAGTGATGCCCACCCAGTCCTCTAGTCTCTGTAAGAGGATCCCATGATCGACAGTGTCAAAAGAAGCACTCAGATCAAACAGAATTAAGACTGAGGCTTTGCCCGTGTCAGTGTTCAGGCGGATGTCATTTGTCACCTTGACAAGAGCAGTCTCAGTGCTGTGATGAGGTCTAAAACCTGACTGAAAAACATCAAATGAGTTGTTTATTAAGAGGAAATCTGTGAGCTGTTGGTAAACAACCTTTTCAAGGACTTTGCCCCAAAATGGTAGATTAGAGATGGGCCGGTAATGACTCAGTCCTGCAGCATCAAGACTGCTCTTCTTTAGGAGAGGCTTTATGACCGCAGTTTTCAAAGACATTGGGAATGTTCCAGATTGAAGCGACATGTTAACTATGTGAGTGAATGGTGCTAACAAACTGTTCAGCACAGACTTTAGAAATTTGGTGGGTAACACATCAAGGCAGCATGTAGATGAACTCAGACTGGTGATGATCTCATGGACAGTTTTGTCAGTTACTGGTGCAAAGTGAGTTAGCTCTAAGTGTCTTGGTGGTTTTAGGGTAATTTTTTGCATTGTGGGATTTATAGCATTTTTAATGCCCTGAACTTTGTCATTAAAGAATAATGCAAACTCATTACACTTGGATGTGGAAATGAGTTCTAACGGCAGCTGAGCTGGAGGGTTTGTTAATCTGTTTACTGTGGCAAACAGGACACGCGAGTTGTTACTGCAGCTTCCAATTATTTCAGAAAAATATCTTTCCCTAGTTCTACATAAGATTAGGTTGTACATGTTCAGCTTTTCTTTGTAAATCTCTTTTTGAACCTGGAGCTTTGACTTGCGCCATTTCCGTTCGGCCCTGCGGCACTCCCTTTTCTGTGCCCTGACCGAATCATCATTTCTCCACGGCGCCTTCTGCTTATTTTTAACCATTTTAGCCTTTATAGGGGTGATGGTGTCCAGAACATTCAAAACACTAGATGTAACAGAGTTCAACAAATCATTTACATTAGAACATGAGACATTTTCAAAGTTTATCATTTCCATAAACAGTGCACCTGTGCCATCACTTATGTGTCTCCTCTGAACAACTGCAGGACCAACCGGAGGTTGGGGAGAAACAGACAGGTCAAAGAAGACACAGAAATGATCAGACAGAGCAACATCGATCACATTAACATTTGAAATATTTACCCCCTTTGTAATTATGAGATCTAGAGTGTGTCCTTTGCTGTGGGTGGGGCCTCTCACATGCTGAGTAAGACTGAAGGTTTCAAGGACAGCATCAAGCTCTTTAGCGTTTCTGTCACAAATATTATCAACATGCACATTGAAAACACCTGTAATGACCAAACCATCAAAGTCTGTGCATATGACTGAAAGCATCTCAGTAAAATCATCAATAAAACTTTGGCAGTGCTGGGGAGGCTTGTATAAAACAATGAAGAGAATGGATGGAGACCGTTTTAGCTCCATTTTAAAGGATACATACTCAAATGATGAAAACACCCCAAAAGACAACCTGCGGGTAATTATTTCATCTCTAAAGACAGCACAGACTCCACCCCCTTTTTTGTTTTCTCGTGTTTCAGATTCAAACTTAAAGTTGGGTGGAGCAGATTCTATCAGAACTACATTTCCTGTGTTTTTGTCAAGCCATGTTTCAGTTAAAAACATAAAATCAAGATTATAAGAAGAAATAAAATTATTAATTAAGAGAGATTTGTTACATAAGGATCTGACATTTAGCACAGCAAGTTTCAGACTAGTTTCAGTGAGACTGGGCTTTATCTCTTCACAGGGAATATGAATCACATTTCTCAGATTGGGCCTGACTCGCATTTTGTTTTTCCATCTCTGTGATGATGTGACTACAGAAATAGCACTAGGGGGGGCTCTTTTTACATAGGGCCCCGGGTTGGTTTGATTTTTAATGTGACAATAAGTCCCGGCAACGCTGAGACCCAGTGCATCCTAGCTATGGGAGATACCAGGTGAAAGGCGAGGTTGGATGGGTGGTGGGGCTTTTGTAGCCAAGGAGAGTTTGGGACCAGGTGAGAGGCGAGGGGGGATGGGTGGTGGGGCTTTTGTTGGTGTAGTCGGCTTGTGCAGGGAAGACATAGCCCTTGCTATATTGGGCGTGAGTGGAGCCATCTTAATGCCTGATTTGATCAGACTTTCAAAATGGCTGGGAAGGCCCATGGGTGAGAGTGGAGATGAGAAGGAGAATGATGAATCTTTAGTGGGAGTAGATGTTGCAGGGGGAACCCAGGGCTGGTGTGAAGGCAGGGGCGATGACAGGGATGTTGTTGGGCTTGTCACAGATGGGTCCAAGGCCTTTGAAGATTGTTCCTTTGCTGGAGGCGGTGGAGGTGAATGCGGAGCAGCTGGAGCTGAATCCTTTGCTGGTGGTGGAGCAGCTGCTGATGAATCCTTTGGTGGAGGCTGAGGTTGTGGTGCTTTTGATGTTGAAACATTGGCTCGGTCTCTGGCTGATGGAGCAGGAATTCTTCTCTCATTCCTCTCTTCTCTAACTATCTGCTCAGGACCCTGTCCAGGCCCCGTCCAATGCCTCAGAGCGTGGAGCAGGTTCTCTGTCAGCACCCTCACTCCACCTCTGCATAGGTGGGGGCCATTTCTCTTAAACAGGTCCTCTCGTTTCCAGAATAGATAGAAGTTCTCAATGTTGTGTAGTCCTCTCGGGGCACACTCTTTGGACAGCCATGTGTTCAGCTGAAGAAGCCGGCTAAACTTGTTTATCCTCCTGTCGATGTTTGGAAGAGGTCCACTTATGAATGTTTTGATTTCCATTTTATCAAGCACGTGGAATAACTTCAAGAAGTCTTTTTTCAAAACTTCAGTCTGTTCCCGCCGCATGTCCACTGCACCCACGTGCACAATCAGCTGTTTAGCTCCTCCATGCTTAGCCATAATATTTGGAAGGAGTGACGTTATCTCAGAAACAGTGGCGCTTGGAAAAGAATGTGTGTTTATCTTTTCATGCGTCACGTGACTTATCGCGCCGTCCCCAACTAAAACAATCATCGTGACCTTGGCTCCTGGCACAGATCCTCCTCGCTGTATTTTGGCCACGTCATCTTTCCTTTTTTCATTTAATTCCATCTCTGAAAGTGGTAAAAATCTGTTGGTGAGCTGTATTTTAGGTGACTTCACGTTATCTTTGTATCGTTTAGGCTTTGCTCCAAGTTTGTTCCAAGAAACAGCCTGGTCTTTCTGTTTTTTAGACAGTTTTGGAAACGACACAGAGTCACTGCGGTTTAGGTTGAAAGTAGCAGTTTTTCCTTGTAAAAAGTGTGCTCTTCTTACCGTCGGTTGACACAGGAATGGTATCGTGAAGAACTTTTTCAGATTCCAAAACAAATATCCGTGTTTTCAGCTCATTAATTTCTTGTTGATATTTCCGACAGCGTTCACATTCTTTCTCCCTTCTTCTCCCGGACATGTCGCTGGCGTCAGATATGTCGTTAAAACTGGAAAAATGTTCTTAAAATCCTTGGTTTACTTGAAAAAGTCTAAAGCAAAAATGTTTGGAAGACAAAACTGATTAAAAAGCAAAATAAATAAGGAAAACAGCGATAGCAAGCGGAGCGAGCAAAAAAGCGTGTGCACTCTTCGAAAGCAGAGGAAGTGCTTAATAAATCTAATGATTCCTTGGTTGTTTCATTTCAAGTAAAAATTGTCCAAATAATTTCAGTCTCCTCTGATTTTGGACTTTTTGCCCCACATTTCCTCTCGCTCTGGGGGAAAGAAGGGGAACGGCTTCAATATGCCACGCCCCCTCGGCCAAACCACGTCTTTTAAACAAACCGTTATGTGAATTACGATTGTTTTCAGTCCAAGAATATATATATTGAAATGGCATTTTTTTATATGATTTACAACAATATGAATTTGTCTTTGCGTCTGCAGTTTGAGAATGAAGCGTGCGGTCTCGGCCATCCAGCGGTAACCCGGTAACGGAGCTCGACAGTGACGTTTTTTTCTTTTTACCGGAAACCACGTCGTTAAGAACATTAGTCGCCACAGAGCTGCTTGGCCTTAGTCGTGCCTTTTAACTCAGAATTTTTCTAAATTCCCCTGTCACGAACGGCAGAACGGAGCCAATTACGGAGCTGGAAACAGGCGATAGTTAAACAGTCTTTAATTGAATAAGACAGAAAAAATACAAAGTCCCTCAGCAGTGGTCAGATCCAGCAAACAGCGGTGTCAGACGAGAGTCGTATTTTATTTTATTAATTTATTTGACAGGGACAATGCATCACACATAGTTACAAACAAAGCTTGCAGCCGATGTGATGCACACAAAGCTTATAGCCAGAGCTAATTTTCAACTTCTGTCCCTGGTTGGGCTTTTAAGATAAGATATTCCTTTATTGTCCCACATGGGGAAATTTCATATTTCATTTTTTTCTAAATCCCCCACAGATATAAAAGGCATTAAAACACATTTCCAGTATTGTCGTAGTAGTCGTAAATCCGTTCCAGGTTCAGTACACCGGCAAACAGCAATATCAGAGGTCAGGCCGAAGGAAATCTCAGGACGGTCCAAGGTCGATGTCGGCAAACAGGAATCACGAGGAGTTGGCAGAAATCAGAGTCAGCGTCAGAATAGGAAACTATGTCAAAAATGCTCGAATGCTGGGGCTAACAGGGCTTCGCAGACAATCTCGCACTGAACAGAGAAAACCAAACACCTAAAATACTACACCCAGTGAATAACAATGAGATACAGCTGTGATGAGCTGAGAGACAAAAGGGGCGGTAACCAGAGGGAGAACAAGAAGGGAGGGGGGGAAACAAAGAGGAGCAGAAATAGAAACATCCATCCATCCATCTTCTGCCGCTTTATCCGGGGCCGGGTCGCGGGGGCAGCAGTCTGA
Organism: Eucyclogobius newberryi; assembly: GCF_026437365.1. Classification (NCBI taxonomy): domain Eukaryota; kingdom Metazoa; phylum Chordata; class Actinopteri; order Gobiiformes; family Gobiidae; genus Eucyclogobius; species Eucyclogobius newberryi. Next base: position 10,260,850 of record NW_027315779.1, read on the forward strand.
GCAGGGACTCCCAGACTTCCTCCTCCCCAGACACTTCCTCTAACTCCTCCGGGGGGATCCCGAGGCGTTCCCAGGCCAGCCGAGAGACATAGTCTCTCCAGCGTGTCCTGGGTCTTCCCCGGGGCCTCTTCCCGGTGGGACATGCCTGAAACACCTCCCGAGGGAGGCGCTCAGGAGGCATCCTGAACAGATGCCCGAGCCACCTCAGCTGGCTCCTCTCGACGTGGAGGAGCAGCGGCTCTACTCCGAGCTCCCCCCGTGTGGCCGAGCTCCTCACCTTATCTCTAAGGGAGCGCCCAGCCACACGGCGGAGGAAACTCATTTTGACCACTTGTATCCGCGATCTTGTTCTTTCGGTCACTACCCAAAGCTCATGACCATAGGTGAGGGTAGGAACGTAGACCGACCGGTAAATAGAGAACTTTGCCTTTCGGCTCAGCTCCCTCTTCACCACAACGGTCCGATGCAGCGACTGCATCACTGCAGCCGCTGCACCGATCCGCCTGTCGATCTCACGCTCCATCCTTCCCTCACTCGTAAACAAGACCCCAAGATACTTGAACTCCTCCACTTGGGGCAAGGACACCCCACCCACCTGAAGAGGGCAAGCCACCTTTTTCCGGTCGAGAACCATGGCCTCGGATTTGGAGGTGCTGATTCTCATCCCAGCCGCTTCACACTCGGCTGCAAACCGTCCCAGTGCATGTTGCAAGTCCGGGTTTGATGGAGCCATCAGGACAACATCGTCTGCAAACAGCAGAGATGGAATCCTGTGGTCCCCAAACCGGACACCCTCCGACCCCTGACTGCGCCTAGAAATTCTGTCCATAAAAACTATGAACAGAACCGGTGACAAAGGGCAGCCCTGGCGGAGTCCAACATGCACTGGGAACAGGTCTGACTTACTGCCGGCAATGCGGACACAGCTCCTGCTCCGGTCATCCAGGGACCGGACAGCCCTGAGCAAAGGGCCCCGGACCCCGTACTCCCGGAGCACCCCCCAAAGGACACCCCGAGGGACACGGTCCAAAGCCTTCTCCAGATCCACAAAGCAAAACACTGTGAGTAAAACATGACAACTGTACATCACCAGACAGTGACCATGAGGCAAAAACTAATGAAAAAACACAGCAAACTAAATATTGAAGACAGTTGAGTGCCGTTCGGATTAAAGTGAACATTTGAAATTGAGACAATGTTGGGTGAGTTGTTGGCACAAGCAAATTCACCTTTTGTACAGTACATCTCACAATCTTAAAAAAACACAAACAATAAAAAGTACCAAGAGACTACAACTGGCAAAATCAAACCAAGATGTGGAACTCAAACTCCGACCAAACAGTTCAAGACTCGTCCAAAGTTCCACAGATACTGTCCCCGATCAGGACGGTGGGAGGGCACCTGACGCTTGTGTGTTGGACATGCTGTGGCAGAGTGGTGAGCCTGGATGGTTTGTTGTTGTTTTTTGACACGCACAAAAGAAAGCGGCGATTCATTTCCTGACGTCGTTGTCGTTTCCCCCGTGTTTGTCTCGGGATTTTGCCGTGGAATCACCAGAGCACTCCGTGACCTCTCCGTGACCTCTTTGTGACCTCTCCGTGACCTCTCTGTCCTCCACAATCCCCCGACTCCTCGTTCTCATTCGGTTTACTTGAATTATTCTGTGAACTCAGAGCGGTTCCGAGTGTCGGGCTATTCACCACAAATATCCACAACTTTTAATGGGAAAAACAAACTGTGGAGAAGAGCGGAGCGAGGTCGGGCGGTTTAAGAGTCTAGAGTTCTGGTCTGAGGAGAGCTGAGAAGTAGTTGTAATAGCAACATTAGTTAGTTTAGTTAGTTTAGTTAGTTTAGTTAGTTTAGTTAGTTTAGTTAGTTTAGTTAGTTTAGTTAGTTTAGTTAGTTTCGTTAGTTTCGTTAGTTTAGTTAGTTTAGTTAGTTAGTTTAGTTTGTTTAGTTAGTTTAGTTAGTTTAGTTCGCTTAGTTCGCTTAGTTCATTTAGTTCATTTAGTTCATTTAGTTAGTTTAGTTAGTTTCGTTAGTTTAGTTAGTTTAGTTAGTTAGTTTAGTTTGTTTAGTTAGTTTAGTTAGTTTAGTTCGCTTAGTTCGCTTAGTTCATTTAGTTCATTTAGTTCATTTAGTTCATTTAGTTAGTTTAGTTTGTTTAGTTTGTTTAGTTTGTTTAGTTTGTTTAGTTAGTTTAGTTAGTTTAGTTCGCTTAGTTCGCTTAGTTCATTTAGTTCATTTAGTTCATTTAGTTCATTTAGTTAGTTTAGTTTGTTTAGTTTGTTTAGTTTGTTTAGTTTGTTTAGTTAGTTTAGTTAGTTTAGTTTGCTTGTTTGGCTTATTAGTTAGTTTAGTTAGTTTAGTTAGTTTAGTTAGTTTAGTTAGTTTAGTTAGTTTAGTTAGTTTAGTTAGTTTAGTTAGTTTAGTTTAGTTAGTTAGTTAGGCCAAAATGATGTCCAATTAAACTTTCCTTCCTGCCATAATTGAAGATGAAAATGATGCTTATTACAGACTTTAATGTCATATTAACACGTCAAATGTTCGTTAAAGTTGCGCTGTAACTTTTCTGGTGGAGGCTTTGTCACCCGCTCGTCTCCGTGGAGATGTTTGGCATGAAAAGGCTCATTTATGCTCCATTTTCGTACTTATAAATCCTTAAACCTAGTAGTTACTCACTGTGTATATACCGAGACCAAGTTTATTTCCTACCTTATTTTATTAGTCTATTCTTAATTTATTCATGCCATATTTGACTCTATAAGATAAGATAATCCTTTGACGATGCTATTATTATTTTACTCTTGTTTTATGTCACACCTTAACGCCGACCTAATGACAACAGCAACAAGCCTTTTCTGATCCTAGTTACCGTCGCTGCGTTCTTAGTCCATCCACTCAGGCTGTGTTCTGTCAAATCACCACTAAAAGGCGCTCAAAGCCAGTTAGAGGATGGAACAACAACGGAAGACAAAGAACAACAAGGAAAAACAAACATGGAGGCGCCCACAGCTGTTTTTGGATCACATTTGTTGGAAAAGAGACAATGAAATGAGGTGAAAGCAGCGTTTGTTTGTTCTGCAGCTTGCCATTATTCCTCACACAGATCTTCAGCGTGTCATTGTTCCTCACACAGATCTTCAGCGTGTCATTGTTCCTCGCACAGATCTTCAGCGTGTCATTGTATTTCACACAGATCTTCAGCGTGTCATTGTTCCTCACACAGATCTTCAGCGTGTCATTGTTCCTCACACAGATCTTCAGCGTGTCATTGTTCCTCACACAGATCTTCAGCGTGTCATTGTTCCTCACACAGATCTTCAGCGTGTCATTGTTCCTCACACAGATCTTCAGCGTGTCATTGTTCCTCACACAGATCTTCAGCGTGTCATTGTTCCTCAAACCGATTTTCAGCGTGTCATTGTTCCTCACACAGATCTTCAGCGTGTCATTGTTCCTCACACAGATCTTCAGTGTGTCATTGTTCCTCACACATATTTTCAGCGTGTCATTGTTCCTCACACAGATCTTCAGTTTGTCATTGTTCCTCACACAGATCTTCAGCGTGTCATTGTATTTCACACAGATCTTCAGCGTGTCATTGTTCCTCACACAGATCTTCAGCGTGTCATTGTTCCTCACACAGATCTTCAGTTTGTCATTGTTCCTCACACAGATCTTCAGCGTGTCATTGTATTTCACACAGATCTTCAGCGTGTCATTGTTCCTCACACATATTTTCAGCGTGTCATTGTTCCTCACACAGATCTTCAGCGTGTCATTGTTCCTCACACAGATCTTCAGTGTGTCATTGTTCCTCACACAGATCTTCAGTGTGTCATTGTTCCTCACACAGATCTTCAGTGTGTCATTGTTCCTCACACAGACCTTCAGCGTGTCATTGTTCCTCACACAGCTCTCCAGCGTGTCATTGTTCCTCACACAGATCTTCAGCGTGTCATTGTTCCTCACACACATCTTCAGTGTGTCATTGTTCCTCACACAGATCTTCAGCGTGTTTAGTCAGCTTGATGCCAATAATTTGACCCTTCTTAAACACACTGACGTTGTTTCCATGACCACGGGATTCGTCTCTCCACACCGAGTAGGCGCTCACAACATCAGTCGGGTTCAAACACTGTGTCGTTTGTAACATATTCTGCCATTGATTCAGAAACGTCATAGTTGTACATGATGAAAGTCACGCCGACACATCGTCACCTGAAAGTCAATTCTACTTTAAAATGGCCTCCGATCTTTGTGTTCACCACCTCAAAACCTCATTCCAAAAGTTTGGTGCAAGTGCGCGAGTCGGGAGAAACATATCAATCCCAGAAGTCATAAAGTTGAGCACATCCCCCGATCTCCAGACAGCGTTTTAGCACCAAATATGAATAATAAGCAGCTCTGGCCTTTAAAAAGTCATTATGTAGATGCGTCCTATTACGACTCACCTGTCTGCAAGCTTTTAATGTGAAAGGGTGTGACAAATGGGCTCTTCCTGTGCTGAACGCGCCGCTGTTTTCTCCAACGTCTAGTTCGTCTTTTATAATGAGTTTAGTGAGAGAGCGGAGAGTCCATTCGTCTCGCTGTGCTCGGGTCGGCGGGTCCGGGCGGGAGTCGGACGGTCCAGACGGGAGTCGGAGGCTCCAGGTGCAGGAGAGAACGGCTCGGACGGGCGGGGAAGAGTGTTTGGGAAAAATGGACGGGGAAAGAGTGTTTGGGAGAAAATGGAGAGGGGGAAGAGTGTTTGGGGGGGGAAATGGACGGGGGGAAGAGTGTTTGCAGGGGGAGATGGACGAGGAAAGAGTGTTTGGGAGAAAATGGACGGGGAAAGAGTGTTTGGGAGAAAATGGACGGGGAAAGAGTGTTTGGGAGAAAATGGAGAGGGGGAAGAGTGTTTGGGGGGGAAATGGACGGGGGGAAGAGTGTTTGGGGGGGAAATGGACGGGGGGAAAGAGTGTTTGGGGGGGAAATGGACGGGGGGAAGAGTGTTTGGGAGAAAATGGACAGGGGGAAAGAGTGTTTGGGAGAAAATGGACAGGGGGAAATGGACGGGAAAGGGTGTTAAGGGGGGGGGGAATTGACGGGGGAAGAGTGTTTGGGGGGGGGGGGGTAAATGGACGGGAAAGGGTGTTTGGGGGGGGAAATGGCCGGGGTTAAACCGGGGATAACCTAGAATTTAGTCTCATATAAAGGATTAAACTGGGATTGGGTGATGTGGAAATACACATTTTCTCACTTTCATTGACCAATCCTGGTTCTCAGTTATTTTATTTTGTCTTATGAAAGGTTAGAGGTGTTATTAACCTGGTCTTGATTGACAGCATGTGGCCCTCTGAAAGCGACATTAAAAACAACAGCAGAAGAAGCAGGACAATAAAAACGAACAAGGGTTAATGTTTTTGAAAATCACAATTGTGTTTTTTTTTTTTGTGGTTCAACACACGTGCCGCCGCAGCGTCGTGAGTTCGATTCCCGGGTCCGACAGTTTACTGCGTGTCCTCCCTTCTCTCGTTCACGCTGAACTGCCCTGCTTAATAAAATCATTAAAACATTAAATTAATAGCAAAATTACTCTAAGATTGTTGTTGTTATTGTTTTTTTTTTTCAGGTTTATTGACTGGAAAACGCTCTCAGAATAATTAAAGTGCCTCTGGCAAGTTGGAACGACTCGTGGAACTAAAAATGATTTAAGAATGATTTTGAAAATATACAAGAAAATCCTTTAATTTGTTTGTTGAGTTATAGTTTAGGGGTCATATAAGTAGTTTCTTTTGTATAAAATCTGCATAAATGTTGCATGGAACGAGAGTCCAGAGTGTGATATTATGTTCTACAGATTTTTCAACAGTTTCTCCAGATATCGCTTCTTGATTGTTGTAAAACTATCATTTGTATTTATAACAGGTTTAAATGCACCAAACAAAGTCAAAATTAGAAAACCATAAAAACCTGTCATAGGCACTTTGAGATATTGGACAATCTTTTACTCGAGTTGAAGTGTTGCTTTCTCTTTGTGTTTTTTTGCACCGTTTCGTCAGATATTGTTTGTTTTTTTCTGCTCTGTGATTGGTCCAAAGCTTAAAAGATGTTTATGAACTCACAGAGATCGCAAGAATCCATCCGTCCAGGTTAACACAACTTTCAAGACAAACCTGGAGTTTTATTTCCTTCCTTGCCTGACTAAAACCTGCGACTTTTACTCAAGTAAGAGGAACAGACCCTTTATATCCACATAGAAGAATGCTCGAAATACAACATTGTGTACTTCATACATTTACAAACCAAATACAGCTGAATTTCAATTCATTTTCGAGCAGATTCTTTTGGGACAAATCTCCTTCCGCTCTCAGACTGCGACAGAGGGAAATAAGAGAATGAACCGTGTGCAATGTCAGTAACTGTGGCGATAGAGCTCCCCCTGCTGCTGATATTGCCAAATATAAAAAAGCTCTAGGGTTTCTCAGGAGAGTTGTCGTCGGGATGTCGTGTTGCGAGGCACGGGCACTTCAAACGCCCCCCTTAACCATCACGAGGACTTACAAGCGCCTTCAATAAGCGTAAATGTTACTTAGTTCTGCTTTAAAAGTGCAAGAATCAATCTAAACTCAACCTCGACAGAGTATACGAGAAGGGAAAAGATTTATAACTCTGAAAAGTCTGAAAAGTCCAGACTTACAATATAAAAGTAGAAGAAAAGGTGTTATATACTTAAAATTCTCTTTGAACTGGTCAAACATTTATTTGAATATAGTTTTGTACAAGGGGAACACAAACAAGCTCAACATTGACCGCATTTGAGTAAAATGTCTTTGTAAAAATGCGGCCTTTGACCTCCGTGATGGCGCCCCCTGCTGTTTGACGTGAGGCTCGCTGAGAGGTGGAGCTTTTCTCCATTCATCACAGCTGACACATAAAGTCACTTCTGCAGGAGTTACGGACCCCGCGATCCGTTCACATCGGGAGCTGGAGGGCTTCTGTTCCAGACTTAATTAGTCGACTCATTCTTTTTATTAGGATTGTGCGGGTTTTTATGGACGAGGCCTGGACTGAGTTTTTAAGAACACTTTTTTATTGTTTGTGTGGTTATTTTTGTCCAATATCTCAAAGTGCCCATGACAGGTTTGTGTGATTCTCTAATTTTGACTTAATGTGGTGCATTTAAACCTGTTCAAGGATCAAGAAGCGATATCTGGAGAAACTGTTGAAAAATCTGTAGAAAATAATGTCACACTCTGGACTCTCGTTCCATGCAACATTTATGCAGATTTTATACAAAATAAACTACTTTTTTGACCCCTAAACAATAACTCAAACAAAATAAAAGGTGCTCTTGTATATTTTATGTTTTAATCTTAAATCCATTTTAGTTCCACGAGTCGTCCAACTTGTCAGAGGCGTGTGAGAGCGCTTGAACAACAATCTTAGAATATTTTTGATATTAATGTAATGTTTTAGTGATTTTTCTTTTAAAAGGCCCTTTTTCGTTTAATTAACCAGGACAGTTTCATCGTGAACGAGAGAAGGGAGGACACGCAGCAAACTGTCGGAGCCGGGAATCGAACTCACGACGCTGCGGTGTCTTCTCTATTTCTTTATATAGGTTTCTTTATATAGTTTTGTCATGTATGTTTTGTTGCTGTGTGTTTAAATAATGAATAGTAAAAAAGGTTACAGAGGGTGCCTTTAAGCAGTTTCCTTTCACGCCTCCGTAACACTCGCGGAACATCGGTTTTGAGTTCACGGAGAAACCAGGCCATCGCTAAAGGCTACCGCGCTAGCACGAGCTAACCACTGCTAACAGCCGGTAAAAGCGGCTCACGCAGACTCGGCGGAACGAAGCGATCACGGTCAGAGACGGGCCCCGAAGAGACGGGCCCCGAAAGAGACGAGCCAAGACGAGGAAAGTGGGTCAGGAATGAAGTCGTGTTGGAGCCGCCGTCACGCGCGAGTCCGATTGTCGCGCGCGTCTCTGCAAACAACGACGACAAGGGAAGGTCGGGATGTAGAGGGTGCCGTTTGCTGACCAGAAGGTGGCTGGTTTGTTCCTCCGTTTGTCCAGGTCATCATACTCAACCTTTAAAACGTTCTGACTTCAAAAGAACAAAAAGCAACAAAGGCAGCAACGAGTTTGTGTTTCCAGAGTAGAAATGAGTGAGCTCGTTTTCTATTCGAAGCCTCAAATGTAAAGTGTCTTTGGACAAAATGAAAAATGATTTAAAGACATGCATTAGTCCAGTAAAATCTAAAAATCAGGATCCATAATGTTCATTTAAATAAACAAATGCTGTAAGACACAACAATAAATGTGTTTGAACGTCTTTCACTCAGATTCGGTCATATTTTGTGACACTCTGAGGTTGAATCCCAGTTCTTCTGGTGAAACCTCGTCACGGTCCACTTTGTCCGGGGTTTAGATGTGTAAAAGGTTCTGCCGCCGTGTCCACTCAGGCACACCCGTCCGACCCGTCTGACCTCGCGTGGCGTTCGTTCGGATCCCGCCGCTAATGCTGCGACCTTCAGTCCGCAACGATTTCCCATCTCTGACCTTTCGGCGGCAAAGCTCTCGACTCCACCGGCTTATCGGCATCTGAGAGCCGCGAACTCGCTCCCTTATCAACCTCGAGTCGTGTTTTCGAAGTCGTTTTGTTTTCCTGTCACGTTACGTCCGTGTTTTGTGTGAAAGATGTGTTTACTGGATCAAGCTGAGGATGTATTTTGTACATTTAACACATTTGGTTCATAAGTTAAGGAATCGTGATTGTTCAGGTCACAATATAATCGCGAGAACCAAGAAAACTGATCATCGTGACCATTTTAGAAGCAAATTTTAGTTTTTTTGGTTCTAAATATAAATGGCTAAAATAGACGTAAATGTAAAATATTTTTTTTCATTTGGCTGTTTTTGTCACATTTAACTTTCTTTTGTCATACAGAAAGTTCCGTTTGGTAAAGCGCTCACAAACTTAAGGAAGGAAGAGTCACGTGACAGCGAGATGAGAGTGAAGGAAATTAAGGAAAAGTAACGATTTTGCTGTTGTTTCGTCTCAATAATCGTGACTGATCGTTAAATCGTGATGTTTTTTCCCTCACAATAATCACAACTCTAAAATGTGATATCGTGACATCTCTAGTTGGGATGGTGTGAGATCGTTTTGAAAATATGCTCTCTGCTCTTACTTCCTGGTTGGACGTGAGCACAAATATGACACAGGCAGAAGTATTCCACAGGTGTTACCTAGCAACCAGACTGTAAACAAGAGCCAAACTCTACATAAATGACACAACAGTTCTGACCTGGCACACAATAATACCATAAAACACCTTTATTTAGTCCAACCATGGTTTAAACTGTCAGAAAAGTGTGTCGGTGTAAACTGTCTCTGTGTCGCACACTGATGACATCACAGAGGGACTCAGCTCTACTTCTTGTCATTTTAAACAGCAGGTGGCGGACCCTTCACCAGAAAAAACATGCTGCTTCCTCACGTGGCTCTTGCTGTAAATTTGAGTTAAAGTTTATATAACGTAGCACTAGACTAGCGTATAGCATAGACGTTAGCATTATGCGAAACCCTGCATCGTAAACTTGACGTCTAGGATTTCCGTTTACTCAGATCCGATTGGGTTTTATTATAAAGTTTAATAGATACGAAGAAAATGTATAAAATATATAATGAAAAGAACCAACAACGAAAACAGAGTCTGATATTGACCAATTCCAGTTTGCGTACAGGCCACACAGAGGTATTGAGGATAAATGGTCACATTTATATTATTTAGGATGCCACGGTCACTTTGATGAACATGCTTTTTAAACGTCTGGAAGGAAAGGGAACACATGCTAAGCTTTTATTTATAGATTTCTCTTCAGCTTTTAACACAATCCAACCCCACATTTTAACAGAACGACTCCTAGAGCAATTTGATTTGAGTCACAATCTTGTTGGCTGGGTTTTAGATTTTTTAACTAATAGGACACAAAGAGTGCGAGTCAATGGAGTACTGTCTGACCAGATCTGTTCCTCCACTGGCTCTCCTCAGGGCTGTGTTCTGTCCCCTCTCCTGTTCATTCTCTACACCAACATGTGCCGCAGCAGCAGGGAAGACAGATTTATACTAAAGTATGCAGATGACTCTGTCATTGTGAGCCTGCTACAAGGGAACGAAACGAGTCATGGTCCAGTTGTCCAGGATTTCGTAGATTGGTGTGACACGTCCTTTTTACAGATGAACATCTTCAAAACCAAAGACATGAATATAGATTTTAGGAAACTCCAGAGGACTAAGGAACTTACCTGCATAAAAGGTCAGACAGTGGAGTGTGTAAATCATTATAAATATCTTGGGACTATCATTGATAACAAGCTAAACTGAGGCAAACTGTGAAGCCGTGTACAAAAAGGGGAACCAGCGTTTGCACTGCCTGAGGAAACTGTCCTCTTTCCACATAGACAGAACAATGCTCACCATGTTCTACCGCTGCTTCATTGAATCAGTCATCTCCTTCAGCCTGGTGTCTTGGTTCAGCAACCTACCCTTAAAAAATAAGAACTCCCTTAACCAAATTGTGAGGTGGGCTAGTAGGCTGATTGGAGAGCCACAGCTGAACCCAGAATCCCTCCTCACTAGACAGCTACAGAGGCTTGTTGGGTCCTTCTTAGAAGACGGATCCCATCCACTAAATGCTGAATTTCAGCTTCTTCCATCAGGCCGCAGGTACATAATGCCTCTGTGCAAAACAAAGAGATACAGGGGCAGTTTTGTTCCCTCAGCTATTAAAATACTAAATAGCCAGACTGCACAGCCCTCTTAACGTCATAAGGCGCTGGTACAGCTGGCAGCCCGGTGTAAACGCTCTCTCTTCTTTCTCACACTTATTGTGCTTTATCTCCTATATTTTGTAAATATAGTTAGTATATTTTTTCTATTTTACTGTACGATAGGGACACGCGCTGGAATAGTTTTCTAATTCAATTGTTTTTGACTTTTTTCGGCTGGATTTGAGCGTTTTTCGTTGCGTTCGTCGTGTTGTTGTGACGTGAGCTAGCTCCGAGCGAGCCCACCAGCCCCCCCCCCCCCCCCCGCGCCCTCCGGCCGCGCTAAAGTACGGCGTGTCGTCGGTACACGTTTATATACACGTTTATATGAAAGAGGAACTTCACGAACGATCGGGACACGCACTGGAATCGCTTTAAATTAACTTGTTTTGACTTTATTCGGCTGGATTGAGTGTTTTCGTCGTGTCGTTGCGATGTGTCTTGGCTCTGAGTCCCCCGGCTCCGGCCCCGCCCCCCGGCTCCGGCCCCGCCCCCCGGCTCGTACCGCGTTTCCACAAAGGAGGAACTCATGAAACTGCGGAGAACTGTCGTCTTACCCGGAGATCGTCACGTTATCCCGGCGCAATACTGACCTAACCTAATACTGATGTGCAATTCTGTCATATGTGCAATTGCTGTTGGAATTCATGTGCAATTACTGTGAAATTCATGTGCAATCTATGTGCTGTCGTGACACATATTCATGTGCAATTACTGTGGGGATCACATGCAATGGTATTTATTTATTTGTCTATGGGAGTTTTTATTTATTTATCTTCTACTGAAAGTGTTTTTCAGACTTCCTATAAGTGATCTGTTCTTCTGTATCTACCTCTGTATCTACCTCTGTATCTACATGCGTTGCACCAATGAAATTTCCCCATGTGGGACAATAAAGGAATATCTTATCTTAACCTATTTATCTATTTATTCTTTTTTGTATCTATGATGGCATTTACTCTGTATTTTATCCGCTGTATTCTGACATTATTAACTGTTTGTATACTTTTTATCCATGTCTCTATGTCTGGAGCACTAGTCGTCTCTGTTGTGTCACTGCCCGTTTTCTGTCAATGTCATTAATGTTGTCTATGTGTGTGTGAGCAGCCCACTCTTTTTACCTGCAACCAAATCTACCCTCGGGTACATATAAAGTTAGCTTACCTTTACCTTAACAACGCTACCTGAGAGAAGGCAAAGGACCTAAAATAAACAAAAGCTAGCATGAGGCTAAGGAAGTAAAACTGATGGACGGGAAATAGATTAACAAAAGATGATTTATTTATTTATTTAGAGCTTCAATTATTATTATTCCAACCCGATTTCCCTCAGAAAGCGTTGGTGGTCGAACCGCAAACGACCCGACCCCTGTAATGGTATAATACAGCAGTCCTCAAAAAGGGGAGGCGGCTGAACTCTAAACAATACAGATACCACAAGCGCAGTACCGACAATACGATACATTTACACACAATGACAATGAGGTGCCACACACCAGCCTGGAGCACCCGACACCCCCGTCCAGCGGCGCCCAAAGAATGCCTGACTCCGCCCATCTGTACGGCGCTGTTGGCCCCGGCATCAGCGCGCTAAAACAATAGCAGTTAGCCTCTGCACCACGCTCCAGCTAATATCAAAGTGTGCCGCTCGTGCTTGCCCGCAGAGCATATGTACTGCCCTACCACACCCTACCACGCCCTACTATGCCCTACCACGCTCTACCACGCCTTACCACGCCCTACCACGCACTACCACGCCCTACCACGCCCTACCACACCCTATCATGCTCTACCACGCCCTATCACGCTCTACCACGCCCTATCATGCTCTACCACTCCCTACCACGCTCTACCATGCCCTACCACGCCCCACCGCGCTCTACCAAGCCCTATCACGCCCTATCACGCTCTACCACGCCCTACCATGCTCTACCACGCCCTACCACGCCTTACCACGCTCTACCACGCCCTAGCATGCCCTACCACGCAGGCTTGACGCATTTCTCACAGCTTCAAACTATTTCAGCTCAGTGTGACGTCAGAGAGGGCAGAGGTCAGGTAAGGCAAAGCGGACCTCTTTTACAGTGCGCCCCCTACAGCTGAGTGGATGAAATGCAGCAGTGCTTGACGCCGTCCCACTCCGGTCCAGCTGCTTGACTTCGGTCGTGTAGGGACATATTTCAAGCAAAAGCACCACTCAAACCCCAGCTCCTTATTTGCTCTTCAAACGGTCACCATTAATCACTCTGGACTGACCTTAAACGAGTCTGCGACGAGTGTTTCCGCGTCCACTCGTTCTCGACTCATTTGATCTGGTCGGTGACTCACTCGCCGGGCGCAATCCGCTGACATTTACCTTAATGCCAAAGTTAATAATAAGGACTGTGTTGAATCTCAAATGGGTCAGAGCCGCTGTAAAGATCAGCTTTTAATAAAGTTTAATAAGACGAGGAAAGCAAACAATATAAGCCGCAAAGAGCAGCAGAAGTGTTCACAGGAATACAGTGAAGCGTCTGTAAACATGACCACACGTTTAAAATATATATCTTTATTAACATTTAGTCATTCTTTGTTCTAACTAAATTCTTATATTGTAATTGTGTGTTTGTGTCTCTTAGCTCCCGGGAGTCCGTCTGTGACCCTTAGCTCCCGGGAGTCCGTCTGTGACCCTTCGTCTGTGACCCTTCGTCTGTGACCCTTTGTCTGTGACCCTTAGCTCCAGGAAGTCCATCTGTGACCTTTAGCCCCCGGGAGTCTGTCTGCAACCCTTAGCTCCCGGGAGTCCGTCTGTGACCCTTAGCTCCCGGGAGTCCGTCTGTGACCCTTCGTCTGTGACCCTTATCTCCCTTGAGTCCGTCTGTGACCCTTAGTCTGTGACCCTTAGCTCCCTGGAGTCCGTCTGTGACCCTTAGTCTGTGACCCTTAGCTCCCGGGAGACTCTCGCCTGGCCCAAAATAAGAGTCTCGTCCGGCCCAAAATAAAAGTCTCGCCCGGCCCAAAATAAGAGTCTCGTCCGGCCCAAAATAAAAGTCTCGCCCGGCCCAAAATAAAAGTCTCGCCCGGCCCAAAATAAGACTCTCGACCAGCCCAAAATAAGAGTCTCGCCCGGCCCAAAATAAGACTCTCGCCCAGCCCAAAATAAGAGTCTCGCCCGGCCCAAAGTCTGTCACTTTTGTCCATTTCCAAATTGAGTCGGAACGCTCTAACCATTCAATATTGTCGACATGACTATGATTGACGATTGGTCCAGATGTTTCCAGGTGCATCGCCTTGACGACGGCCCACAAAACGTGACTGATGGTTCACAAACATGGTCAGATCCAAAGTGGCCCGCCGTATGGAAATGAGGCTTAAGGACCGACACGGAGCTGAACTTCAGACAGCAATAACAAGACGACGGAGACGCGCGGATCCATCGTAAATCCCCAAACACGACATCGAGGCTCGTTAAGGCCGAGGCCCGGCTCAAAAAGCCCTTTGCAACAAGAACGACTTTGACAAAGAGTCGATGGAGTTTGGAAGTTGTTTTCTGACGCTCGCCACAACTGATCCGGCCACGGAAAGCTAATGCCAAACCTGGAACTTTGTCAGTTGTACGCCCTTAATTGTACCAAGGTTTTCCAGCGATTGCGATAAAAGGGGCTGGAATGTTATTACAATGTTATAGTCACATTCAAACTCCAACCTAGGTTTTCTTTGATCGATACAAGGACGTGTGAAGCTGTTGGACGTTTGTGTTTGTAATCGAGTTTAAAAGATCAGTATGGGAACAGAGATGGACTCAAGTCACCGATCTTCAGCTCGATGGACGAACGCCCAGACCACCGAATCTTCACCAGAAGATCAACTCTGTTTGGAGAGTCCACGCTTTTTAGTCTTGGTTTAGTTGCGAGTTTAGTCCTGGCTTAGTTGAGGGTTTAGTCCTGGTTTAGTTGAGGGTTTAGTCCTGGTTTAGTTGTGGGTTTAATCCTGGTTTAGTTGAGGGTTTAGTCCTGGTTTAGTTGTGGGTTTAGTCCTGGTTTAGTTGTGGGTTAAGTCCTGGTTTAGTTGACGGTTTAGTCCTGGTTTAGTTGTGGGTTTAGTCCTGGTTTAGTTGTGGGTTAAGTCCTGGTTTAGTTGTGGGTTTAGTCCTGGTTTAGTTGTGGGTTAAGTCCTGGTTTAGTTGACAGTTTAGTCCTGGTTTAGTTGAGGGTTTAGTCCTGGTTTGGTTGTGGGTTTAGTCCTGGTTTAGTTGACGGTTTAGTCCTGGTTTAGTTGTGGGTTTAGTCCTGGTTTAGTTGACGGTTTAGTCCTGGTTTAGTTGTGGGTTTAGTCCTGGTTTAGTTGTGGGTTTAATCCTGGTTTAGTTGAGGGTTTAGTCCTGGTTTAGTTGTGGGTTTAGCCCATCTGAATGTGAAATCTGCGGGCGGAGGAGTTGGTGCCGCTGAAGGAGTTGGCGCGGGCGGAGATGTTCGTGCGGGCGGAGGAGTTGGTACGGGCGGAGGAGTTGGTTCGGGCGGAGGAGTTGGTTCGGGCGGAGGAGTTGGCGCGGGCGGAGGAGTTGGTACGGGCGGAGGAGTTGGTTCGGGCGGAGGAGTTGGTTCGGGCGGAGGAGTTAGCGCGGGCGGAGGAGTTGGTACGGGTGGAGGGTCACGTTCAGGAGGCGTCTTTATTTGGAATGGATTCATGAACGACCCGGTTTATGGTTCAAATCTCGCTTGGGCTTGGAGTTTATTGGAGTTATTATATCCAAGAAACTGAACCAGGCGTGTTTTTTGGGCCCCGGCTGAGGCTGAGGGCCGAACATAACTTAAGAAATACAACATTAAAATAAATACAATAGCTTTATCGACCCTAGTAACAGTTCTTTGTGGACACCGAGACACAAATCTGAGTCGACATTCATGCAGCAACACCAGATTAAAATGTCTGGGGGGCCGGTTTGATACCCCTGTTTGAAATCTTAACTAAGGCATGCAAATAAGAACTTTCAAGGGGAATAATATCAAAATTATATAATCATTAATACAGAAAACCATTCCACTAAATATATTAAAGACAAATACCCATTTTGTCCCTTTTGTCCCCTTTGGCCGCTGACGCTCTCTGCACGGCCCTGGAATGAACGCCTTTGTTTGAACGTGACGACGTCTCTGAAGTGTTTGTGTGTGCAAACAAGCTCCTCCCACAGGCCCAGGGGGAGGGGGGGCCAGGGGAGGGAGGTCCAGGGGGAGAGAAGCCCTGGGGAGGGAGGTCCAGGGGCAGGGGGGCCCAGGGGAGGGAGGACCAGGGGAGGGAGGTCCAGGGGCAGGGGGGCCCAGGGGAGGGAGGGAGAGCCTCGTTCACCCGCAGAGCCTCGTTCACCCGCAGAGCCTCGTTCACCTGCAGCCTCGTGCGGCTCCCCCCTAGGAGAGCAGCACGTTTCCCTGTGTCTAGGCGCATGGATCTATCATAATATAGTTCCCTCAGTGTACGGGACAAAATTAAGACAGAGAAAGAATGTTCGAGCTCAGAAGAGACGTAAATCTACGGGAGACGAGAGATGCTGCGATCCGTCGCGCTAATAAACAAACGTACATGTAGCAACGAGGCTTTTCGGGGGGAGTGCACATGCGCACTTCTGCTTGAGTTCTCAAATCGGCGAAAAATCCTCCATTATTCCTTAACAATCTTTGAATATTGATGTTTTTTTCTCATATTGTTCACTTGAGTTTAAATAGAAGTTCAAAAAGAAAAGTTGCGTTTGCCGTAGCTCAGATGTTCCGAGGGACTTTACCTCCTCTTCAGCTCCTTTCACAAATCTGTACATTATTAACAGCTCCATTAAAGGGCTCCATTAAAGGGCTCCATCAAAGGGCTCCATTAAAGGGCTCCATCAAAGGGCTCCATCAAAGGGCTCCATTAAAGGGCTCCATCAAAGGGCTCCATCAAAGGGCTCCATTAAAGGGCTCCATCAAAGGGCTCCATCAAAGGGCTCCATTAAAGGGCTCCATCAAAGGGCTCCATCAAAGGGCTCCATTAAAGGGCTCCATTAAAGGGCTCCATCAAAGGGCTCCATTAAAGGGCTCCATCAAAGGGCTCCATTAAAGGGCTCCATCAAAGGGCTCCATTAAAGGGCTCCATCAAAGGGCTCCATTAAAGGGCTCCATCAAAGGGCTCCATCAAAGGGCTCCATTAAAGGGCTCCATCAAAGGGCTCCATTAAAGGGCTCCATCAAAGGGCTCCATTAAAGGGCTCCATCAAAGCGCTCCATTAAAGGGCTCCATTAAAGGACTCCATTAAAGGGCTCCATCAAAGGGCTCCATCAAAGGGCTCCATTAAAGGGCTCCATTAAAGGGCTCCATCAAAGGGCTCCATCAAAGGGCTCCATTAACGGGCTCCATCAAAGGGCTCCATTAAAGGGCTCCATCAAAGGGCTCCATCAAAGGGCTCCATCAAAGAGCTCCATCAAAGGGCTCCATTAAAGGGCTCCATCAAAGGGCTCCATTAAAGGGCTCCATCAAAGGGCTCCATTAAAGGGCTCCATCAAAGGGCTCCATTAAAGGGCTCCATCAAAGGGCTCCATCAAAGGGCTCCATTAAAGGGCTCCATCAAAGGGCTCCATTAAAGGGCTCCATTAAAGGGCTCCATCAAAGGGCTCCATTAAAGGGCTCCATCAAAGGGCTCCATCAAAGGGCTCCATTAAAGGGCTCCATCAAAGGGCTCCATCAAAGGGCTCCATTAAAGGGCTCCATCAAAGGGCTCCATCAAAGGGCTCCATTAAAGGGCTCCATCAAAGGGCTCCATTAAAGGGCTCCATCAAAGGGCTCCATTAAAGGGCTCCATCAAAGGGCTCCATTAAAGGGCTCCATCAAAGGGCTCCATTAAAGGGCTCCATCAAAGGGCTCCATCAAAGGGCTCCATTAAAGGGCTCCATCAAAGGGCTCCATTAAAGGGCTCCATCAAAGGGCTCCATTAAAGGGCTCCATCAAAGGGCTCCATTAAAGGACTCCATTAAAGGGCTCCATCAAAGGGCTCCATCAAAGGGCTCCATTAAAGGGCTCCATTAAAGGGCTCCATCAAAGGGCTCCATCAAAGGGCTCCATTAACGGGCTCCATCAAAGGGCTCCATTAAAGGGCTCCATCAAAGGGCTCCATTAAAGGGCTCCATCAAAGGGCTCCATTAAAGGGCTCCATCAAAGGGCTCCATTAAAGGGCTCCATTAAAGGGCTCCATCAAAGGGCTCCATTAAAGGGCTCCATCAAAGGGCTCCATTAAAGGGCTCCATTAAAGGGCTCCATCAAAGGGCTCCATTAAAGGGCTCCATCAAAGGGCTCCATCAAAGGGCTCCATTAAAGGGCTCCATCAAAGGGCTCCATCAAAGGGCTCCATCAAAGGGCTCCATTAAAGGGCTCCATTAAAGGGCTCCATCAAAGGGCTCCATTAAAGGACTCCATCAAAGGGCTCCATTAAAGGGCTCCATCAAAGGGCTCCATCAAAGGGCTCCATTAAAGGGCTCCATCAAAGGGCTCCATTAAAGGGCTCCATCAAAGGGCTCCATTAGTCCGTATTAAAGTGTATTATTAGAGAATCCAGGTCCACATTTACTGAATAATACGGTAAGTGGTCTGTGCTCATTGTGGTCTTAGAAAGAGCCGGTCCTTTCACAAGCTTCGCCTGTCGTACCGACTGAAGAGACATAATGTATGAAGTTAAATATTCATAAATATAAACTGTTCAACAAGCGACTGGACGAAATAAAATGTGTTCAACAATCATAAGCCAAAACTCTTCAAAGTCCAAGTTTGATCAGTGAAACCCTGAGCTGTAAAATAGAAAATGTCTGAGGACCTAATCACTTCTGGGACAGAGGGAAATGTGAAGACCAGTAGCTCAGTTGGTAGAGTATGTGTCGTCTGAGCTGAAGATCGGCGGTTCGAGTCCCTTGGGCAAGACACTTATCCCTCCTCGAACGACTGAAATAATTGCTAAAGTGGCGCTAAACCGCTGCCGGTGTCGCAGTTCTTGACGTTATCGGTTCAAATGTTGCTGTATCTGTGTTTTGGGACATTAAAGTCGTGCACAACGAGACCTTGGCGATGTTTCTTTGTAAGTTAGTCCGTTCGCTTCCTCCCAGTCGCTAACGTGCTAACTTCAACGCCGCCGGAATGATCGATATTTGACAATGATGACGCGAGCCATCATCGAATAAACCTCTGACCTTTGCCCCTCGCGTCTGCATCTCTCTCTCTCGGAGCCCCAAGCGTTTCCTTTGGTTGTTTTCCCCCGTCCGCGGTGTAAATAGTGGCAGGAGAGGAAGAGGAGTGGCGCGCTGGAGCGGAAACTCCACAATAACTTAACACGGACGCGACAAAACGCACACGGTCCGAAGACGAGCTCAGTCCGGCTTTTTTCCTCTCGTGGATTTATCGAGACGAAATGGAAGTGTGTGTTTGTGTCTAATCAGAAGACGCATAACATGTTGATCAAAAGTGAGTAACGACGATGAAGTTTGCATCACGTTGTGGCTGAGCAAGGACCGAGGTTAAACCAGGACTAAACCAGGACTAAACCAGGACTAAACCAGGACTAAAGCAGGACTGGACTCAGAGTTTAACCAGGACTAAACCAGGACTAAACCAGGACTAAACCAGGACTAAACCAGGACTAAAGCAGGACTGGACTCAGGGTTTAACCAGGACTAAACCAGGACTAAACCAGGACTAAACCAGGACGAAACCAGGACTAAACCAGGACTAAAGCAGGACTGGACTCAGGGTTTAACCAGGACTAAACCAGGACTAAACCAGGACTGGACTCAGGGTTTAACCATTACTAAACCAGGACTAAACCAGGACTAAACCAGGACTAAACCAGGACTAAACCAGGACTTGACTCAGGGTTTAACCATTACTAAACCAGGACTAAACCAGGACTAAACCAGGACTAAAGCAGGACTGGACTCAGGGTTTAACCAGGACTAAACCAGGACTAAACCAGGACTAAACCAGGACTAGAACATGCCTAAACCAGGACTAAACCAGGAATAAACCAGGACTAAACCAGGACTGGACTCAGGGTTTAACCAGGACTAAATCTGGACTCTGGTTTGTTCTGGTCCTGTGGGAGTCCTGGTCTACGGAGTGTTCACACTCACAGCAGGTCCAAAACAGGTCTAAAACAAGACTAGAACAGGACAAAACCAGGACTAGAACAGGACAAAACCAGGTCGAAACTAGGACTAAACCAGGTCTAAAACAGGTCTAAAACAGGACTAAAACAGGACTAAAACAGGACTAAAAAAGACTTAAACTGGACTTAAACTGGACTAAAACAGACCTTCTCAGACCTTCTCAGCTCCTGCTCTGGATCCGGACCAAAGCGTTCTCCTCTGGCGTGTGTCGCGGCTGATGAGAATTGACACCGCCGCTGCTGATGGCTTTCATTAAGACGCCGATGGGTTAATTAGGCTAACGAGCTAATCATTCTGCGGCTAACGAGTTTGGGTGTGGGACGCTGGAAGTGCAAAGCCTTTTACCGCAGTGCGCCTACACCTTCAACCCACAGAAGGAGTCGCTTTTTCATGTGATATTTTGGTAGCGTCACATTCAGAACGCTAATGCGACCGACTTCAGATATTTCATGAATATTATGAAAAACAAAACACTGAGATTTGACATTTTAATGATTTATTTATTTATTTTTTCAAACCAGAACTAATTTATCAATTGATCAATAGTTAAAATGTTTACTTCCAATCACGTCCCAAATCAATAAACCTTCAGGGTGTGAATCAACCAGATTGTGACCAGTAATTAAGTGAATTAAGTCTAAAATGTAAAGTGTTTTATTCTCAGTGAAGCAGGAAGTGCGGCGTTAGCATGCTAATGTTTGTTAGCTCGCTGTCATCGTGGTGAATAATTATCGTATCAATATCAGAGTGCGTTATAGCGCGTGATACATGGGGATTATTGTAAAGACTTTAAACGAAACAGTAAGTAAAAGTAGTGAAGTGTTTGGGTGTTTTTGGGGCGGGGTTCTGCAGGCGGGGTTCTGCAGGCGGGGTTCTACAGGCGGGGTTCTGCAGGCGGGGTTCTGCAGGCGGGGTTCTACAGGCGGGGTTCTGCAGGCGGGGTTCTGCAGGCGGCTGAAAAAAGATGAAATACATAAGTAAATGTAATGGGCCACAAAATGTTAAATGACCTCAAGCTGGTCGTCTTACACCAAAATCCACAAGTCCATCTTCTCTCTGACGTGTCGGACGAACCGTGGCGTCCAGACTTTCCGGCCGGCAGTGTTGTACCTGAACGCGTTCATTGAACGAAAGTTCATGAACGCGTTCATAATTTTGGTGAACGAGAACTGAACGAACGGTATTACTGCTGACGAACGAAACTGTGAACGCGTTCATTCTGGTGTCTGTGAACGGCACTTTCGTTCTTTTTATTTTCGTTCAATAAAGTGTCAGATTGCTACAGACTTCCAGGCGAAAAACACACCGTTAAGTGTGCCCCAAAAGAGCCTGTGTCTGGCAAGTGTGAGAGCTCCAGTTGTAGAGGCGATAGATGCGCAGACAGAGATTTCGTGTGTCGCACCGGACTGCGCATGCGCATCAAAACAAAAAGCAGCACGGACGCGACCGCGACAGAGCAGCAGGAGTCGCCCTACGACCAGTTACGTGAGTTTCATGATAAGGTCGGTGAGAATGGGAACAATCTAACATTTCTGTGCAAACTTTGTCCAGCAAGTTGTCCCTCATGTTTTTGAGAAAATACTGTGGGACTGAAAGCTGCTACTGCTGCTAGTGTGGTGCTGGACAGCAACACATGGGGGAAGTCTGGTCCCTTCAATGTGAATGTAAATCCTGGTTGTGTAAGGATTCAAAATTGGATATGAAGATGAAATCTGACACATATTTTCAGCAATAAACTAATACAATAATTGCTGCCTGTGGTTGTATATGGGCTGTGGAATAATTTAGAACAATTATTGCATAATATTGGAAAAAAAGAACTGAACTAGTTCATTTTTTGGAGCTGTGAACTTAGTTCAAAATTTTGAATTATGAACTGAACTAGTTCATGTAGAAAGTGAACTTTCCCAACACTGCCGGCCGGATCCTTCCGTCCACTTCCTGGTCCCGAACGACTCACTTTGCCCTGTTTGTTTTCTTACCATGTATTAAGTGCAATAAACTGTCAATAAAGTAAATGAAGAGGTCTAAAACAGGACTCGAACAGGACCAAACCAGGACCAAACCAGGACTAAACCAGCACTAAACCAGGACTAAAACAGGACTAAAACAGGACTCGAACAGGTCTAAACCAGGACTAAACGAGCATTAAACCAGGACTAAAACAGGACTAAACCAGGACTAAAACAGGACTCGAATAGGACTAGAACAGGTCTAAACCAGGACTAAACCAGGACTAGAACAGGACTAAACCAGGACTAAACCAGGACTAAAACAGGACTAAAACAGGACTAGAACAAGTCTAAAAAAGGTTTAAAACGGGTCTAAAACAGGTTTAAACCAGGACTAAACCAGGACTAGAGCAGGTCTAAAACAGGTCTGAAACAAGTCCATCTTCTCTCTGACGTGTCGGACGAACCGCGGCGTCCAGACTTTCCGGCCGGATCCTACCGTCCACTTCCTGGTCCCGAACGACTCACTTTGCCCTGTTTTTTTTTCTTACCGTCTATTAAGTGCAATAAACTCAACAAAAACGCATCGATCGGCGGCAAATACGCAAACCAACGGAATGACCGAAAATTATGCTGTTTGCAGAGATTGAAGCCAGGGAGGCGTGCGATTGGCTGAGAGCGGCGGGATTTCCTCAGTACGTTCAGCTGTTCAGAGGTGAAAGCCGTTGTTGTTGTTATTATCACAAAATCGATCCGCTTTATGCATCGATGATTGATTTTTCCGTTTGTGTCACAGATGGGACGTTCCCGATCGACCTGGACTGGGCCAAACACGACCATGCCTTCCTGGACGAAGACGCCGTCGACTCGCTCTGCAGGTAAGGGAGATTTCACAATAAAGTGTCCGAATAAAGTCTCTGTGTGACACTTGAAGAGGCGAGTGAAACAATCGAAACGTGAAAAAGCCGACAGACTTTTCCTAAGTACGATCCAAAGGTAATTCATTCATCGTGTCCGCGGCAGGAGTTCTGAGGCCTCGTGGTGTTCGCATTTCCCTGTGAATAATGAGCACTTTGACACGTATTCTGAGGAAACGTGACACATTTTTACAGCAAAACTCCCTCCAAACATGTGACTTTGAGCTCCTCCTCTGGGACGGACAAACATGTGACTTTGAGCTCCTCCTCTAGGACGGACAAACATGTGACTTTGAGCTCCTCTTCTGGGACGGACACACATGTTCCCACTCTTCATCCGTCACAACAAGATGACCTTCTGTTTCCCAGTAGTTTGTCATATAGTAGAGTAACTGTCCAGATTAATGTATTGACATCATTTATATATAATTCCCCTGCAATGTTTTATTAGAATATGGCGTAAAAGCTACACGGTGCTCCTTTAAGTCATTGTTCTGTTCCCGTGAGGTGAAAGTGGTTTTGGATCAATTTAATGGTGTAAAAATGTAAGATAATCTCCGCCCGCTATTGTTTAATGTTTAATGCGTTTCCCCGTGTCGAGTCAGCGACGAATGTGTGTCAACGTTCGATCGTTTCACTCTTCATTTACTTTATTGACACTTTCCTTTGGGGAACGCTTTGTTTTAAGTAAAGCCCAAAGTTTGTGAAAGCACAACGTTTAACGGCTGATAAAGCTGAGCAAACAGACCAGCGCAGAGGAACTCTGTGGCTTTAGTGCTCAGCTTTACCTGTTTGGTGTCTTTGAACGGTTTGAAACTTTCTTTGCAAACTCGATGTAACTTAAATGAGTGGAAACTAAAGCTACAACAGACAGAACACTGTTTGTACCATTTTAAAATTAAAGTCAAACGTATGAGAACCACTGAACGAATACAAATGTTTTGCTATACATTATATGCATGTATGTATAACCCGACAGCCCCTCCTTGTTGGTTTTATTTAGCTTTAATTTAATTTATTTTTATTATTTTTATTTCTCTTTCTGTTTCTATTTCTATTTCTATTTCTATTTCTATTTCTATTTCTATTTCTATTTCTATTTCTATTTCTATTTCTATTTTTATTTTTATTTTTATTTTTATTTATTATTATTATTATTTCATTTATTTTATTGATTTTATTGATTTTTTATTTGTTTTGTTTTTTGTTTTTATGTTTTTAATTTTTTCTATTTATTTTATTTATTTTATTTATTTTATTTATTTTATTTATTTATTCTTTATCTTATTATTATTGTTATACATATTTTCATTACAAAACATTCTTAATTTTTCCCCATTATTTTACCTTTTTTATTATTGTATTTCCATGTATTATTATTTAGATTTATTCTTTTCCTATTTATTTTTTCATTTCACATTTTGTGGTTGATTATTTGGCAGTGGTGGTCCTCGTGTTGCATGAGTGGAACAAACACAATAAATGGCAAATTATGCACACAAAAAAAGAATACAGTCGAGCCACGAGGAGGCGAAGCAGCATCGAGCTAAAGCGTTTTTCTGTGTTTCAGGAGATTAAAAACACTGAACAAAAGTGCGGAGCTGCGACTGGATCTGCGTCGAGCCAAACGAAGGGTGAGTGTCCCGTTTGAGCGCAGCAGGGGGCGCCGCGAAGGGTGACTGTCCCGTTTGAGCGCAGCAGGGGGCGCCGTGAAGGGTGACTGTCCCGTTTGAGCGCAGCAGGGGGCGCTGCGAAGGGTGAGCGTCCCGTTTGAGCGCAGCAGGGGGCGCCGCGAAGGGTGACTGTCCCGTTTGAGCGCAGCAGGGGGCGCCGCGAAAGGTGAGCGTCCCGTTTGAGCGCAGCAGGGGGCGCCGCAAAGGGTGAGCGTCCCGTTTGAGCGCAGCAGGGGGCGCCGCGAAGGGTGAGCGTTCCGTTTGAGCGCAGCAGGGGGCGCCGCGAAGGGTGACTGTCCCGTTTGAGCGCAGCAGGGGGCGCTGCGAAGGGTGAGCGTCCCGTTTGAGCGCAGCAGGGGGCGCCGCGAAGGGTGAGTGTCCCGTTTGAGCGCAGCAGGGGGCGCCGCGAAGGGTGACTGTCCCGTTTGAGCGCAGCAGGGGGCGCCGTGAAGGGTGACTGTCCCGTTTGAGCGCAGCAGGGGGCGCTGCGAAGGGTGAGCGTCCCGTTTGAGCGCAGCAGGGGGCGCCGCGAAGGGTGACTGTCCCGTTTGAGCGCAGCAGGGAGCGCCGTGAAGGGTGACTGTCCCGTTTGAGCGCAGCAGGGGGCGCTGCGAAGGGTGAGCGTCCCGTTTGAGCGCAGCAGGGGGCGCCGCGAAGGGTGACTGTCCCGTTTGAGCGCAGCAGGGAGCGCCGTGAAGGGTGACTGTCCCGTTTGAGCGCAGCAGGGGGCGCTGCGAAGGGTGAGCGTCCCGTTTGAGCGCAGCAGGGGGCGCCGCGAAGGGTGACTGTCCCGTTTGAGCGCAGCAGGGGGCGCCGCGAAGGGTGAGCGTCCCGTTTGAGCGCAACAGGGGGCTCCGCGAAGGGTGAGCGTCCCGTTTGAGCGCAGCAGGGGGCGCCGCGGAGGGTGACTGTCCAGTTTGAGCGCAGCAGGGGGCGCCGCGAAGGGTGAGCGTCCCGTTTGAGCGCAGCAGGGGGCGCCGCGAAGGGTGAGCGTCCCGTTTGAGCGCAGCAGGGGGCGCCGCGAAGGGTGAGCGTCCCGTTTGAGCGCAGCAGGGGGCGCCGCGAAGGGTGAGCGTCCCGTTTGAGCGCAGCAGGGGGCGCCGCGAAGGGTGACTGTCCCGTTTGAGCGCAGCAGGGGCCGCCGCGAAGGGTGAGCGTCCCGTTTGAGCGCAGCAGGGGGCGCCGCGAAGGGTGAGCGTCCCGTTTGAGCGCAGCAGGGGGCGGCGCGAGGGGTGAGTGTCCCGTTTGAGCGCAGCAGGGGGCGCCGCGAAGGGTGAGCGTCCCGTTTGAGCGCAGCAGGGGGCGCCGCAAAGGGTGAGCGTCCCGTTTGAGCGCAGCAGGGGGCGCCGCGAAGGGTGACCGTCCCGTTTGTGCGCAGCAGGGGGCGCCGCGAAGGGTGACCGTCCCGTTTGAGCGCAGCAGGGGGCGGCGCGAGGGGTGAGTGTCCCGTTTGAGCGCAGCAGGGGGCGCCGCGAAGGGTGAGTGTCCCGTATGAGCGCAGCAGGGGGCGCCGCGAAGGGTGAGCGTCCCGTTTGAGCGCAGCAGGGGGCGCCACGAAGGGTGACTGTCCCGTTTAAGCGCAGCAGGGGGCGCCGCGAAGGGTGAGCGTCCCGTTTGAGCGCAGCAGGGGGCGCCGCGAAGGGTGACTGTCCCGTTTAAGCGCAGCAGGGGGCGCCGCGAAGGGTGAGCGTCCCGTTTGAGCGCAGCAGGGGGCGCCACGAAGGGTGAGTGTCCCGTTTAAGCGCAGCAGGGGGCGCCGCGAAGGGTAAGTGTCCCGTTTAAGCGCAGCAGGTGGCGCCGCGTGCCGAACCCTCCTCCAAACGCCATGAGATCTAAGAGCGTGAAACAGGATCGGGCTTGACTTTAGAGGAAACAAACGGCTCTTTATGATGCAATTGCAAAGATAAAAGCTGGATTTTTAAATGTCATGCAAATCTGTCGAAGACGCAGCGAAAATGTGTCGTTCACTATTCCACAAAATCTGGTATTTTCAAAGGATTAACTGAGATTAAATGAGAGAACATGTTAATGACGCCACTCACTAAATGTTCTTCTCGCTTCTTCTTTCGCGCTCGTCTTGTAGCGTCGTGGCTACAATAAAGCTTTGTTTGCGCTCGGTCGCTATTTCGGCGCGTTTCCCCCGTTTGTGGCGACGCGCCCCTCCGCTCTGAGCGCCGTTTCTCGTTTGGCTGAGGAAGTGCCGAGCTTCGTCCGGGACGCGGCGTCGGCCCATTGTGTTTCTGCTTCGGGAGGAAGTGATTCAGGCCCGAAGCATCTGTTTGTGTGCGAGCGGGAACTGTGGATGTTATGAGTCTATTGTTTACGGAGAGTCCTTTTCCCAGCGGCACCGGCACAGCTTTATCTGTTTTGGGACAAATAAAGCTTATCTTATCTTTATTTATCATTAAGTTATGGTCAGATGGAGGATTAACTTTAGCTCCCCTTTAGCGCCTCTTTAGCTCCTCTTTAGCTCCTTTTTAGCGCCTCTTTAGCTCCTCTTTAGCTCCTCTTTAGCTCCTCTTTAGCGCCTCTTTAGCTCCTCTTTAGCTCCTCTTTAGCTCCTCTTTAGCTCCTATTTAGCTCCTTTTTAGCGCCTCTTTAGCTCCTCTTTAGCTCCTCTTTAGCTCCTCTTTAGCACCTCTTTAGCGCCTCTTTAGCTCCTCTTTAGCTCCTCTTTAGCGCCTCTTTAGCTCCTATTTAGCGCCTCTTTAGCTCCTCTTTAGCTCCCCTTTAGCTCCTTTTTAGCGCCTCTTTAGCTCCTCTTTAGCTCCTCTTTAGCGTCTCTTTAGCTCCTCTTTAGCTCCTCTTTAGCTCCTTTTTAGCGCCTCTTTAGCTCCTCTTTAGCTCCTCTTTAGCGTCTCTTTAGCACCTCTTTAGCTCCTCTTTAGCGCCTCTTTAGCGCCTCTTTAGCTCCTCTTGTTTTTGATTGAATTAAAAATTAATTAAATTAATTCTGAGCATTTGATCGTGCTCTAACTTTGTCCGCCGTCGTCGTAAACAGAGCTTAATTTAAAGACTAACTGTCGGAGCGTAACTTCGGATTTATAATTCAGGAGCAGCAAAAATGAATGATGCAGAGGATGGACACAAAAATGAGAAAAACTAAATCCAATCTGACGGAAACACAAAAGATCAATCAAGTGTCAGGAAGTTATGCCAAAAACTTCAATGTACAGTGTTTATGATTGAAAAAAGAGAAGTATAATAAACGGCCCCTGGTTATCCAGGGGCCGTGGTGAAATAGTGTTTTTAATTCAGTTCAAAGCTGACGTGGGCCTTGCAGACATTTCACATCAAGATTCACTGAAATGTTTAAAAACCGCCAAAAATCACAAACCTGAGGACCATTTTGCTGGAATACATTTCGCAAACATTTGAGTCGCGGACGCTTCGCACGAGCGGCGCTTTGACGTCATGCCTCGCGTTTGTTTCCCCGCAGAATGATATGTCTCAATTGTGCTTTCAGGAGGCGGAGAGCGAGGAGGAGGACTTCTGCGCGCTCAGCCCCAACTGGCGCTACGACCGAGCGTCCCGAAAGTGGCACCGCGGCGACCAGACCGACCCGAGTGCGGCGTTGCCCTTCAGCGCCCGCCGCAACCCAGGCTCCAGCTCCTGCAGCTCCGACAGCGAGGGCCCGGACCACGGCCTCACCCGCACCCGGGCCTCGCCGACGGTCTCCCCCGGGAACAAGGCGCGGTCCCTGGGCACGCCGTCCCCCGGTTCGGAGCGATCGCAGAGGAAGAACGGTCTGCTGAGAAGGATGGACAAACTGAGGGCGAGGAAGACGACGGGCGCTTTGATGACGGGGCGCGGCGGGGCGGGGCTGGGGCGGGGCCGATCTGTGGACGAGGACGACGCGTCGCACTGCACGGACAGGTGACAGAGGCTTTTAAGATAAGATAAGATAAGATAAGATATTCCTTTATTGTCCCACATGGGGATATTTCATTGGTGCAACGCAGGTAGATACAGAGGTAGATACAGAAGAACAGAACAGATCACTTATAGGAAGTCTGAAAAACACTTTCAGTAGAAGATCTCCTATAAATAAATAAAAACTCCCATAGACAAATAAATAAATAAATACATAAATACCATTGCATGTGATCACGACAGTAATTGCACATGAATATGTGTCACGACAGCACATAGATTGCACATGAATTTCACATGAATTGCACATGAATTCCAACAGCAATTGCACATATGACAGAGTTGCACATCAGTATTAGGTTAGGTCAGTATTGCGAGTGTTCAGTACTAACAGTTTTTGTTATAAAGTCTGACAGCAGCAGGAAGGAAAGACCTACGGAACCTTTCCTTCGCACATCGAGGGTGGATCAGTCTCTCACTGAAGCTGCTCTCCAGAGCAGAGAGAGTGTCCTGCAGGGGGTGACACTCATGGTCCAGCATAGATGTGAATCTAGCCAGGACCCTCCTGTCCCCCACCTCCTGCACCGAGTCCAGAGCACAGCCCAGGACGGAGCTGGACTTCTTGATGACTCTGTCCAGCCTCTTCCTCTCCCTCTCTGTGATGCTGCTGCTCCAGCAGGCCACACCTACAGGAGCTGATGCCACCACAGAGTCGTAGAAGGTCTTCAGGAGTGGCCCTGTCACTCCAAAAGACCTGAGTCTCCTCAGGAGGTAGAGCCGACTCTGGCTCTTCCTGTACAGTGCGTCTGTGTTATGAGTCCAGTCCAGTTTGTGGTTCAGATGAACACCCAGGTACTTGTATGAGTCCACTCTCTCAATGTCCCGTCCCTGGATGTTCACTGGTGAGGGGGCAGTGGGGTGGCGTCTGCGGAAATCCACCACCATCTCCTTGGTCTTCCCCGCGTTGATGAGGAGGTGGTTCCGCTGACACCAGTCCACAAAGTCCTGCGCCAGTCCTCTGTATTCCGCGTCATCGTCGTCCGTGATGAGTCCGATGATGGCAGAGTCGTCAGAGAACTTCTGCAGGACACAGCTGTCCGTGTCATGTCTGAAGTCTGCAGTGTAAAGGGTGAAGAGAAAGGGCGCGAGGACAGTGCCCTGGGGCGCCCCCACACTGCAGGTCCGAGTGTCAGACACACAGTTCCGGGCTCTCACAAACTTGGGTCGGTCTGTGAGGTAGTCCAGGATCCACTCTGCCAGGTCATACTCCACACCAGCCGTCTCCAGCTTGTCCCTCAGGAGCAGCGGCTGGATGGTGTTGAAGGCACTGGAGAGATCGAAGAACAGGATCCTCACAGAGCTGCCAGGCTTTTCCAGGTGAGAGAGAGAGCGGTGCAGCAGGGAGATGACGGCGTCCTCCACTCCGATGCCAGACCGATATGCAAACTGCAGCGGGTCCATGGCTGAGCTCACGGTGGAGCGGAGGTGGTCCAGGACTAGCCGCTCCAGTGTCTTCATCAGGTGGGACGTGAGAGCCACTGGCCTGAAGCTGTTGAGGTCTTTGGGGCGCGGTGTCTTAGGCACAGGTACCAGACAGGAGGTCTTCCAGACCTGTGGTACCACCCTCAGCTTCAGGCTCATGTTGAAGACATGCTCCATAACTCCACACAGTTCATCTGCGCAGGACTTAAGGAGCCTGGGGCTGATGCCATCAGGTCCTGCTGCCTTCCTCACTTTAATCCTCTTCAGCTCACCCCTCACCTGTGCTGCTGACAGTCAGTGGTTGGCAGGGGGACCGTGTGCTGGGGGGATGGGTGAGTCCAGGCGAAGTGGGGAGCTGATGGTCCGGGGCAGATAAGCGAAGAGGAACAGATGCAGGGCATTGTCCAGCTGTGGAAGAGGGAGCATGCAGCTGTGCAGGGGGAGGGGCGGGTGACCGATCAAACCTCAAGAAGTGAGCATTTAAATCATTCACCCACTGTAGATCCCCCTCTGTCTGGGCAGGGGGGATTTTGAAGCCCGAGATGGTTTTCAGGCTCCTCCACACTCCCTGAATGTTCTTTTGCTGCAGCTGCTCCTCCATCCTCCTCTTGGAACTTTTAATGCCAGGAATGTTCAAGAATATCGACAGTAAGCCTTGAAAAACAGGCCTTCTTACCGTGAGCGGACTCCCCTCTCCACAGATCTGACCAGTAGCATGGCCTGGAAGCACCGCCTGCCTGTCTTTAAAGATAGAGCTTAGTTTAATGCATGTCTGTGGAACATTTCAGGCCAGGTTTCTCATCTCACATCACATTTTCCTATTTAAACGTTTCATGTTGAATGGAGATTATTGGTAGATCATTGTAAAACCAAAAGGATCTGCTTTTTTTTTTTAACTTAAAGGTGGTATGGACGATTTTTTTCAGCAAATTTGTTATCATATTTCCTCGTGGCGTGGACAAATCATTTGTCCTGCCACGTATCAATCATAAAACGCACCTACCACTCACCTGCAGCCGCGTCAGGCTCGTCCCCACGTTTCCGCGTGCCTAAGCGCATGGATCTATCATAATATAGTTCCCTCAGTGTACGGGGCAAAATGAAGACGGAGAAAGACAGTTCGAGCTGACACAGAAGTGGACAGAAATCTACGGGAGACGAGCGATGCGATGCGCTCCGTTGCGCTAATAAACAAACGCACGTGTGTGTTGTATCAGTCCGCACGGGGGAGGGCGCATGCGCACTTCCGCCTGCGTTCTCAAATCGACGAAAAATCGTCCATACCGCCTTTAAGTGAGCCGTAAATTCAACACATAAAAGTTTTAACGGTCATGACAATTATACGTCGTCTCATGTCGCTGATGTTACAGTGAGGATTCTGGTTCTGATCGAATTTAAAGTGACGTACGAGAGGTTTTTACAATGGTCTTTATTTGGTGTATTTATAGCTATTGTACATATAAATTATAGTTTTACACCAATCGTGCAGGTATTTGTGGATAATACGTAGAAAAATCTGTAGAAAATGACAGGAAGTGACATCACACCAGGGACAGGAAGTGACATTACATTCCGGTCAAAGTTGATGCAGAATTTACACAAAGAAACTCTCTAAACATCAATGACGCTTCATACAGGCTAGATTTGCTTGCAAGTTCTAGCTAAACCAATCACAGTCCGGGGCACATGTAGAACTCGATGATGAGCAGTTACATCAGCAGAACATTCAAACGGGGTCTGTCTCTGTGTGACTCCCAACAGCCCGGCGTCTTCGTCC
Source organism: Eucyclogobius newberryi (assembly GCF_026437365.1). Lineage (NCBI taxonomy): Eukaryota > Metazoa > Chordata > Actinopteri > Gobiiformes > Gobiidae > Eucyclogobius > Eucyclogobius newberryi. The sequence continues at coordinate 10,292,500 of NW_027315779.1, forward strand.
TGCCCCTCCTCTCCTCAAGCCAGCAGCCAATCAGCGACCAGCAGTCGCAGTCACAGCCAATCGGAGAGCAGCAGCGTTGTGAGCACGCCCAGCCCAGTGACCCGCGTCCGCAGCAACAGCAAGAGGGGGAGGAGCTCCGAGACGCAAAACGAGGACGAGCAGCAGGTTCAAAGGAGACACTTCATGAGCTTTTGTCCTCATTACAACCGCGTTTCCTCATCTTTGGTTCACTCAGAGCTGTGTTTGATTTGGTCCTGTTTGTCCTGCGAAAGAAACAGAAAAGTCCTGTTTTCACCTACCACCTATCCCCGCCCACATCCTTGCGCTTAACGTACCTGTTCAAGACACACATTAGGCTAGATGTACTTTTTCTCTCTTTTAACCCTGTTCTAGCAACTTTCACTATGAAAAGGCGGGGTTTATCACTATGAAAAGGCGGCGCTTATCACTATAAAGAGGTGGGGCTTATCACTATGAAGAGGCGGGGCTTATCACTATGAAGAGGTGGTGTTTATCACTATGAAGAGGCGGGGATAATCACTATGAAGAGGTGGGGCTTATCACTATGAAGAGGCGGGGATAATCACTATGAAGAGGTGGGGCTTATCACTATGAAGAGGCGGGGTTTATCACTATGAAGAGGTGGGGCTTATCACTATGAAGAGGCGGGGCTTATCACTATGAAGAGGCGGGGATAATCACTATGAAGAGGTGGGGCTTGTCACTATGAAGAGGCAGGGCTTATCACTATGAAGAGGTGGGGCTTATCACTATGAAAAGGCGGGGCTTATCACTATGAAGAGGCGGGGCTTATCACTATGAAGAGGCGGGGCTTATCACTATGAAGAGGCAGGGCTTATCACTATGAAAAGGTGGGGCTTATCACAATGAAAAGGCGGGGCTTATCACTATGAAGAGGCGGGGTTTATCACTATGAAGAGGCGGGGATAATCACTATGAAGAGGTGGGGCTTATCACTATGAAGAGGCAGGGCTTATCACTATGAAGAGGTGGGGCTTATCACTATGAAAAGGTGGGGCTTATCACTATGAAGAGGCGGGGCTTATCACTATGAAGAGGCGGGGCTTATCACTATGAAGAGGTGGGGCTTATCACTATGAAAAGGCGGGGATAATTACTATGAAGAGGCGGGGATAATCACTATGAAAAGGTGGGGCTTATCACTATGAAGAGGCGGGGCTTATCACTATGAAGAGGCGGGCTTATCACTATGAAGAGGTGGGGCTTATCACTATGAAAAGGCGGGGATAATTACTATGAAGAGGCGGGGATAATCACTATGAAAAGGTGGGGATAATTACTATGAAGAGGCGGGGATAATTACTATGAAGAGAAGGGGCTTATCACTATGAAGAGGCAGGGCTTATCACTATGAAGAGGTGGGGCTTATCACTATGAAAAGGCGGGGCTTATCACTATGAAGAGGCAGGGCTTATCACTATGAAAAGGCGGGGCTTATCACTATGAAAAGGTGGGGATAATTACTATGAAGAGGCGGGGATAATCACTATGAAGAGGCAGGGCTTATCACTATGAAGAGGTGGGGCTTATCACTATGAAAAGGCGGGGCTTATCACTATGAAGAGGCAGGGCTTATCACTATGAAAAGGCGGGGCTTATCACTATGAAAAGGCGGGGATAATTACTATGAAGAGGCGGGGATAATCACTATGAAGAGGTGGGGCTTATCACTATGAAGAGGCGGGGCTTATCACTATGAAAAGGTGGGGCTTATCACTATGTAAAGGCAGGGCTTATCACTATGAAGAGGCGGGGCTTATCACTATGTAAAGGCAGGGCTTCTCACTATGAAAAGGCGGGGCTTATCACTATGTAAAGGCAGGGCTTATCATTATGAAGAGGCGGGGCTTATCACTATGAAGAGGCAGGGCTTATCACTATGAAGAGGCGGGGCTTATCACTATGAAGAGGCGGGGATAATCACTATGAAGAGGCGGGGCTTATCACTATGAAGAGGCGGGGCTTATCCGTTCTGCAGTTTTGAACAGGAAGTCAATCAACCTTTTTTCCTGATGCGAAGCCATTTTAGGTCAATTGTGGTTCATGATGAACAAAATGTAAACTGATGATCTGCTTTCACAGCTAAATACACTGATCACAAGTGTTTTTGTGAAAATATGTATATAATTGTATATAATTGCGTGATCTCGGTCATGTCTGAGATGAGGTTAAATCCTAGAGAGACGTTTTGGAGGGTTGAGAGCTTTGGTCAGCAACCACTTTTAGTCACTAATCTTTTTCCTTCTTCACAAATCAATCACCATTGCTAAATTGTACGTACTATTCATAGTGGCATGGGAAACATTTGCTACATTAAATACCACTAAAATGGATCAGAATATATATGTAAAAATATGTTTGATAGTTTGCATACTGCGGAATAATTTCACCTAAAAAGTGAGCCCTGAAAAGAAAAGAAAGAGTAATCGGACTTTTTCACGCTCTGGCAGGATTACCTGAACCGGATGAACCTGTCCCACTCCGGTCCGGGCTTCGAGATGCCGCTGGGACAACAAACCGGGACTTTCCCCAGTCTCTGGGACCGTATCTTGGACCAGGACTCGGTGAACTGGAGGACTGGCAGTTTCCACGGATACCAGAGGAGGCGGGGCTGCGGGCGTCGCCAGGGCACCTCTTCCTATTCGTACGCCAACCAGAACGCCCCGAGCTGTGACGCCGCGGCTGCAGAACCGCGCCTCAGCGTCTACGACAACGTGCACCCTGAAAACCCAGAGGTGAGGACGGGGTTAAGCTGCTCCCACAGCTCGGAACGTATCCAGACTGAACTGAAACATTGTGGTTCTGGTTTCTTCGCTGTAGTTTTCAGTCAAAACTTCAAACCAGTTCTCCCCGCCCCCTTTTACAACTTTTAAATATTTAAATCTAATAAAACGAGTGCGTGCTGAGGCCTCCAGGGGGCGCTCTAACAGTGAGTAGTATTTGTCGTTTACAAACCCTGCTCTGTCATGTCCGCTGTAGGTGTTTGGGCAGCTGGGCTCCGATGAGGTCTTCTCAGCTTTGGACCGGGTTTTGGAGCGGATCGGCGACCTCCAGCAGCTGATCTCGTCCTGGACCCGAGACCTGTCCGAAGACCAGGAGCAGGACCCTAGCTGGGCTCTCACCGAGGACCAGGACCCTAGCCACGACCAGAGCTTTGCGTCGAGAGAGCTGAGTTACCACGTGGAGCAGGAGCCACGGGAGCTACAGGAGCCACGGGAGCTACAGGGGCTACAGGAGCCACGGGAGCTACAGGGGCTACAGGAGCCACAGGAGCTACAGGAGCTACAGGAGCCACAGGAGCTACAGGAGCTACAGGAGCCACAGGAGCTACAGGAGCCACAGGAGCCACAGGAGCCACAGGAGCCACAGGAGCCACAGGAGCTACAGGAACCACAGGAGCCACAGGAGCTACAGGAGCTACAGGAGCTACAGGAGCTACAGGAGCTACAGGAGCCACAGGAGCCACAGGAGCTACAGGAGCTACAGGAGCCACAGGAGCTACAGGAGCTACAGGAGCTACAGGAGCTACAGGAGCTACAGGAACCACAGGAGCCACAGGAGCTACAGGAGCTACAGGAGCTACAGGAACTACAGGAGCTACAGGAGCTACAGGAGCTACAGGAGCCACAGGAGCCACAGGAGCCACAGGAGCTACAGGAGCCACAGGAGCTACAGGAGCCACAGGGGCAACAGGAGCTACAGGAGCCACAGGAGCTACAGAGATCTGGAGAAGAACAGACCGACAGAACAAGGTGAGGAGCAGAGGAGGCTTTAATACCTCGATTTTCAGTCAGAACACCGGTAAAACTGGTCTTACCTTGTGGTATCGCCGCATTAAAAGTCCAGTTTGGATTTACACGTGGATTTAAGCAAATAATTGACCTTTTTGGAGAATCGGAGCGTCTGAAAAAGAAACCAAAACAGCTCAGAACCAGACAGTGACATCATTTGCCAAATTGTTTTAACTATACAGTACGATTTTGGTGATGTTTTAAAAGAAGAAGCCGTGGCATCTTTCCAACCAAAAAAGTGTGTTTCAACTCATAAAGAGGCTGAAAAACACAGCTTTATTCCTTAACCTTCCATAGTGTGACGCCAAACGCTTTCTGACCACTCTTTTATTGACAATCTTTAAATATTCATGTTGTGATTGGATTTCAACACTTTGAAATGCCCAGACACTCAATACTGATTTTGATGTCGCAACTGGGATTCCAAATGTGACAGAATGTAATTTTTATTCACAAAATAATTGTAATTTATTTTATTACTGAGTGTCTGCTTTGTCATAAAGCAGACACTATTATGTTCTTGTATTTTGTATTATATCAGGATTTTCCTGATTTTTGACGCGTTTCCACTCCTTGACACTTTCACCGACTTCAACAAGTTGTACCTCTTGGTGGATTTTTATTCATTTTCAATGTCTCTAAATGCAAAAAGTGTTGTTTTGAGCAAGATCGGACAAAAGACCTAGGACAAGTAAGATTTTGAAAAATAAAAGTCAGACGTGGCGGCGCCACTTTGATTCCACATGGCTGACTTCCTGTTTATCATACAGCTCTATCACTGTACCAAGTCATGTGCCTAGGCCAAAGATTAAGAGTTTCATGTTTTTTCTTTTTTGAACTAGTCGACACGTGCGTTCTCACAACCTCCATTTTATTGGAGTTCGGACCGAGCCGATCGCTTCTATGTCCCCATGTGTGACCTATGACCCCATGTGTGACCTATGACCCCATGTGTGACATTCATCAATGTTCAGGGGGTCGAAATGCCCGAGTGTGAACATAGCATTAGGAATGCATTGTACCTTTTATTTGGAAAATATTATTAAAAACATCATCTAGTTATTTATTTATTGGTCTTTTGAAAAAGCCCAACATAGTCCTTTTTTAATGCATCTATCCAGTATTGATGCTCCAAATGTAATAAATAAATAAATAAATAAACTAAACTAAATGAGGATCTAGATTAAATACAAGTGCTAAAGAAAATATCAGTTTTTTGTTTTGTTTTTTACATATGGTTGTTTTTCTTTCTCGACTCAATTAAATGTGTGCTTAACCCTTCTTGTCCCTCGCGCCCGTCACAGGGGGGAGAGGCCCGTGTCCTGGTCCGCCGAGTCAGATCCGCAGGGAGTCCGGGGTCTGTCCTGGTCCGGGCTGGCCCTGCTCCAGAAGCTGGCTTTGCTGCGGCTCACGGCTCTGATGGACAAGTACTCTCCGTCCAGTCGTCGAGGATGGAGCTGGTCAGTGCCACACGATCTGCCCCGAGACACAACGCCGAACACAGAAGCGCCAAAAACTCCCCAAAAACTTCCCATAACGCCCCAAACACCAAAAACACGTCCCTCAAAGTCCGAAATCTTCTGCTTTCAGTGGGATTCTTCCACAGAAAAGCTGCACATGCACAAAGTAACTAATGCACTGAGTAACTAATGCACAATGTAGCTAATGCACAATGTAGTTAATGCACAAAGTAACTAATGCACTGAGTAACTAATGCACAAAGTAACTAATGCACAAAGTAACTAATGCACAAAGTAACTAATGCACTGAGTAACTAATGCACAAAGTAACTAATGCACAAAGAAACTAATGCACAAAGTAACTAATGCACAAAGTAACTAATGCACAAAGAAACTAATGCACAGAGTAACTAATGCACAGAGTAACTAATGCACAGAGTAACTAATGCACAAAGTAACTAATGCACAAAGTAACTAATGCACAGAGTAACTAATGCACAAAGTAACTAATGCACAAAGTAACTAATGCACAAAGTAACTAATGCACAAAGTAACTAATGCACAAAGTAACTAATGCACAAAGAAACTAATGCACAAAGTAACTAATGCACAAAGTAACTAATGCACAAAGTAACTAATGCACAAAGAAACTAATGCACAAAGTAACTAATGCACAAAGTAACTAATGCACAAAGTAACTAATGCACAAAGTAACTAATGCACAAAGTAACTAATGCACAAAGTAACTAATGCACAAAGTAACTAATGCACAAAGTAACTAATGCACAAAGAAACTAATGCACAAAGTAACTAATGCACAAAGTAACTAATGCACAAAGTAACTAATGCACAAAGAAACTAATGCACAAAGTAACTAATGCACAAAGTAACTAATGCACAAAGTAACTAAATGCACAAACTAATGCAGTCTCCACAAACGCCCACACGAGGTCCAAATGCATCATCACCACTGTATTCAAAAGTTATTTATTTTGAAACGTTAGTGGCACCAAAAGCTTCTGCAGTTCCAGGCTATGAAATGAAGAGGTTCAATGTTCAGGGATTTCTATTTTGGGCATTTCTTCCTGGTACATTTCTCATGCAGTTACATCACATTCTAGAACGTGAAAACGCGGTGAACTCTTGGGGCCTCGGATCCAGAACCTTCTGCACAAACGCAGCACCAGGTTGGAGAAACTACATCCGTCTCTTTTACCTTTGAACGTGTTTATTTTAGGTTAAATATGTGGTCGACGATCATGAAAACTGAACATTGTACATGTCTTTATCAAAGGACTGTATCGTACTGTGGTGAAGAAGGACCTGAGTCGCAAGGCAAAGCTCTCCATTAACTGCTCAGTCTACGTGCTACCCTCACTTTTGGTCATTAGCTTTGGGTCGTGACCGAAAGGACAAGTTCGCGGGCACAAGCGGTGGAATTGAGTTTTCTCACAATCAGAATCAGAAAAGGTTTATTGCTGTTGTCAATGAACAGGATTCACAAACATAGGAACTTGTCTTGGTGACACAAAACACAAAACAATGAACAATGATAAAGCAACCCATATAAGTCAAAAAGAAAAACAATTCAAATTTGGTGTAGGATAAAAAAAAAATTACATATATTAAATTACATCAAATTATATATTAATAATAATATATTAAATTTACATTTGTAGTACAGAAAGTGAAAAGTGAGTGATTAAATTTTGGTTAAAGTGACAGTGTTTAAGAAGTATTCATGAGTCCAACGGCCTAGGAAAAGAAACTGTTCTTATGGCGGGAGGTTCTAGTCTGGATGGACCGGAGCCTCCTGCCTGGAGTGGCCTCCTGCCTGAGTGGCCTCCTGCCTGAGGGGAGTGGCCTCCTGCTTGAGGGGAGTGGCCTCCTACCTGAGGGGAGTGGCCTCTCATCCCAGAGCCCTGGAGACGTACAGGTCCTGCAAAGATGTAAGTCCGCGGCCGATCACCTTCTCAGCAGAGGGTGCTGTAGTCTCTGCTTGTCCCTGGCTGTGGCTCCAGCGTATCACGCGGTGATGGAGTAGGTGAGGATGGACTCAATGATGGCCGTGTAGAACTGCACCATCACCTGCACTGGCAGCTTAGCTTTCCTCAGCTGCCGCAAGTACATCATCTGCTGGGCCTTCTTGATGAGAGAGCTGATAGTGGGCTCCCACTTGAGGTGATGATGATGCAGAGAAAGCGGAGGGAGTCCACAGTGAAGCTGGGGGAGTCTGTGATGGTGAAGGGGGTCATGGGGGGCTGTGACTTTCCTGAAGTCCATGATTATCTCCACTGTCTTCTGGGCGTTGAACTCCAGGTTGTTACCGCTGCACCAGTACACCAGCCGGTCCACCTCCCTCCTGTAGACAGACTCATCCCAGTCCGAGATGAGCCCGATGAGGGTGGTGTCGTCCACAAACTTGATCAGTTTTATGGAGTCGTGGCTGGAGGTGCAGCAGTTTGTGTACAGTGAGAAGTGCAGGGGGGAAAGTACACAGCCCTGTGGAGCTCCTGTGCTGATAGTCCGAGTGTCTGAGACATTCTTCCCCAGCTGCACGCACTGCCTCTGATCTGTCAGGAAGTCAGTGCTCCCCCTGCAGGTGGAGACAGTGCTCCCCCTGCAGGTGGAGTCAGTGCTCCCCCTGCAGGTGGAGTCAGGCACGTTGAGCTGGGAGAGTTTGTCCTGGAGCAGAGCAGAGAGAATGGTGTTGAATGCAGAGCTGAAGTCCACAAACAGGATCCTGGCATAGGTTCCCGGGGATTCCAGATGCTGCAGGATGAAGCTGGGCGGTCAAGGTGCGTTTGGGCTTGTGTTTGGGAGGCAAACAGAGGCACCTGGAGTATGAATAATGAGAAAACGAATGAAGAGTGAATGTTTGCTCTGCGACTGAGAAGGTTTTGGACTTAAACTTCATTCAAGGTTGATACGCTGAGGCCCTTTGACTCCGACAAGGTTTGTCATGAATTAAAAAACGCTTCTCTGTCCATTTCGACAGGTTCATTCTCTATTGGTAAAGGAGCGTTCTGACCGCTGTTGTTTTGGTCCTTTTTCCGGGTCGTGCGTAGCATGTCACTGGAGCGTCATCTCTGATTGGCTGCGGCGCCGCGTCTGCTGCAAAAAAGTTTAACTTTGTCCAACTTTTCTGCGCCCTGCAGACACGCGTCCAAAGCATCCGACGCTCAAAACGCAGGAATTGCACCGCAAAAATGCTGGACGACCAAGACGCACGCTGTTAGGTTCTAATATACTGAGAATTTATACGTCACAAAGGCGCTGGTACAGCTGGCAGACCGGTGTAAACGCTTTGCTCTTTTCTCACACTTTTTTCACACTTATTGTGCTTTATCTTCTATATTTTGTAAATATTTTTTTCTATTTTACTGTACGATAGGGACATGCGCTGGAATTGTTTTTAATTCAACTGTTTTTGACTTTTTTCCGCTGGAATATTGAGTGTTTTACGTCGTGTCGTCGTGACGTGAGCTAGCTCCGAGCTACCCCCCCCGCCCCCCCGCGCCCTCCGGCCGCAGCTAAAGTACGGTGTGCCGCGGTACACGTTTATATAAAAGAGGAACTTCACGAACGATTGGGACACGCATTGGAATCGCTTTAATTCAACTTGTTTTGACTTTGTTCGGCTGGATTGAGTGTTTTCGTCGTGTCTCGGCTCCGAGCCCCCCCGGCCCCCCCGCCCGGCGCCGGTGCGTGTTTACACAAAGGAAGAACTCATGAAACTGCTGAGTACCGTCGTCTTACCCGGAGATCGTCACGTTATCCCGGCGGACATCCTAAGGAAAACGCAAAGAAGCAGAAGGGCTGGACGTGAACTCCGAGAGAAGAGAGGAGGAAACAGGAAGCCGGTTCCCGCCGTAGTCATGGGTAACGTGAGGTCCCTTCAAAATAAAATGACAGAAATAGCGAGCCTCATGCGGTCCCAGAGGATTTATAGGGACAGCAGCGTCTTGATTTTCAGAGACCTGGTTAACAGCAGAAATGCCAGACTCTATTGTAGGTTTGGACAATTTTCATCTGCTGCGAGCGGACAGAACGAGAGAATGCGGGAAGAAAAGAGGTGGAGGTCTGGCTGTGTATTTGAACACGAGCTGGTGCAAATCCGAACACTGCACAGTGAGGGAGCAGCTATGTAACAAGGATATTGAACTATTGGCTATTGGCATGAGGCCATATTATCTGCCCCGGGAGTTCTCACATGTGATTTCGATCGCAGTCTATGTGGCCCCGTCTGCCAATGCTGAATATGCTTGTGAATCACTGCTCTCCTGCACTTATAGGCTTCAAACACAGCACCCACAGGCTCTCTTCCTCGTCTCTGGGGACTTTAACCACGCTTCTCCCTCTTCTGTTCTACCAACATACACCCAGTATGTCACCTGCCCCACCAGAGAGAATAGAACATTAGACTTGTTTTTTGCCAACACCAAAGAGGCTTATTCCTCTTCCCCCCTCCCTCCCCTGGGCAGCTCGGACCACAACCTTGTACATCTGAGGCCTGTGTATGAACCCATCGTGCGCAGGCAGCCTGTGTTGTCCCGTGAGGTGAGGATGTGGTCTGCTGAGAGCGAGGAGGCTCTGAGGGACTGCTTCAGCACCACTGTCTGGACTGAGCTTTATGACCCACATGGGGAGGACATCAACACCATCACAGAGTGCATCACGGACTACATCAACTTCTGTTTTGAGAACATTGTTCCCTCCCGGACGGTGCAGTGTTTTCCAAACAACAAGCCATGGATTAACCGTGAACTGAAGGCTCTGCTAAAGGAGAAGAAGAGAGCCTTCAGGTCAGGGAACAAGGAGGAGTTGAGGACTGTGCAGAAAGAGCTGAGGAGGAAGATCAGGCAGGCTGAAGCCGGCTACAAGAGGAGGATGGAGGAGCAGCTGCAGCAGAAGAACATTCAGGGAGTGCGGAGGAGCCTGAAAACCATCTCGGGCTTCAAAATCCCCCCTGCCCAGACAGAGGGGGATCTACAGGGGGTGAATGATTTAAATGCTCACTTCTTGAGATTTGATCGGTCACCCGCCCCTCCCCCTGCACAGCTGCATGCTCCCTCTTCCACAGCCGGATAATGCCCTGCATCCGTTCCTCTTCATTTCTCCGCCCCGGACCATCAGCTCCCCACTTCGCCCGGACTCACTCATCCCCCTGCCATTCACTGACTGTCAGCAGCACAGGTGAGGAGTGAGCTGAAGAGGATTAAAGTGAGGAAGGCAGCAGGACCTGACAGCATCAGCCTCAGGCTCCTTAAGTCCTGCGCAGATGAACTGTGTGGAGTTATGGAGCATGTCTTCAACATGAGCCTGAAGCTGAGGGTGGTACCACAAGTCTGGAAGACCTCCTGTCTGGTACCTGTGCTAAAAGACACCGCGCCCCAAAGACCTCAACAGCTTCAGGCCGGTGGCTCTCACGTCCCACCTGATGAAGACACAGGAGCGGCTGGTCCTGGACCACCTCCGCTCCATCGTGAGCTCAGCCATGGACCCGCTACAGTTTGCATAACGGCCTGGCATCGGAGTGGAGGACGCCGTCATCTCCCTGCTGCACCGCTCTCTCTCTCACCTGGAGAAGCCTGGCAGCTCTGTGAGGATCCTGTTCTTCAATCTTTCCAGCGCCTTCAACACCATCCAGCCGCTGCTCCTGAGGGACAAGCTGGAGACGGCTGGTGTGGAGTATGACCTGGCAGAGTGGATCCTGGACTACCTCACAGACCGACCCCAGTTTGTGAGAGCACGGGACTGTGTGTCTGACACTCGGACCTGCAGTGTGGGGGCGCCCCAGGGCACTGTCCTCGCGCCCTTTCTCTTCACCCTTTACACTGCAGACCTCAGACACGACACAGGCAGCTCTGTCCTACAGAAGTTCTCTGATGACTCTGCCATCATCGGACTCATCACGGAAGACGATGATGCGGAGTATAGGGGACTGGCCCAGGACTTTGTGGACTGGTGTCAGCGGAACCACCTCCTCATCAACGCGGGGAAGACCAAGGAGATGGTGGTGGACTTCCACAGACGCCACCCCACTGCCCCCTCACCAGTGAACATCCAGGGACGGGACATTGAGAGAGTGGACTCATACAAGTACCTGGGTGTTCATCTGAACCACAAACTGGACTGGACTCATAACACAGACGCACTGTACAGGAAGAGCCAGAGTCGGCTCTACCTCCTGAGGAGACTCAGGTCTTTTGGAGTGACAGGGCCACTCCTGAAGACCTTCTATGACTCTGTGGTGGCATCAGCTCCTGTACGGTGTGGCCTGCTGGAGCAGCAGCATCACAGAGAGGGAGAGGAAGAGGCTGGACAAAGCTCCGTCCTGGGCTGTGCTCTGGACTCGGTGCAGGAGGTGGGGGACAGAAGGGTCCTGGCTAAATTCACATCTATGCTGGACCATGAGTGTCGCCCCCTGCAGGACACTCTGTCCGCTCTGGAGAGCAGCTTCAGTGAGAGACTGATCCACCCTCGCTGTGTGAAGGAGAGATTTCGTAGGTCTTTCCTTCTGCTGCTGTCAGACTTTATAACAAACACTGTTAGTCCTGAACACTCGCAATACTGACCTAACCATGTGCAATTCCGTCATATGTGCAATTACTGTGAAATTCATGTGCAATTACTGTCGTGATAAGATAAGATCACATGCAATGGTATTTATATATTTATATATTTATTAATTAATTTATTAATTTATGTATTTATTCATTTATTTATTTTTATCTTTATTATTTTTCCCCTCCATCCCTTGTTGGGTAATGGGAGGTTTTGTCTATGGGAGTTTTTGTTTACAGGAGATTTTCTACTGAGAGTGTTTTTCAGACTTCCTATAAGTGATCTGTTCTTTTCTTCTGTATCTACCTCTGTATCTACCTGCGTTGCAACAATGAAATTTCCCCATGTGGGACAATAAAGGAATATCTTATCTTATCTTATCTAATAACAAGACAAGATATGGTCGTTAAAATAAAATAATTGAATCCCTACAATTACAAAACTAACAGATTAAAACACACATGTCCTGTCCCTCACAAGTTCCCACCAGGCCTCTCTGCTCCTCGTCTGGGAGCTTCTCACACACAGGACAAAGAATATGAATATTCATAAAAAGGTGGATCTTCTGGGACCACCTCTCGGAGACATCGCAGACATGCCCTTTCCTAATATGGTCGTGAGGTGACCCTTGACCCAGAGAGAGAAGTTGGTTGGGGGAAGCAGAAGCAGACACAAGCAGACAGAGCAAGTGTGTGTGTGTGTGTGTGTGTGTGCGTGTGTCCAATATGCATAACCCTGAAAGGTTTATTAATACATTACAATATTAAATGTTTTTTAATTATAACAACGCCCACATAGACTTTGAATGTAAACTGGACGCTTTGGACGCAGCAGTATGAAGAAGGCTTAGGAACCGTCTTCTAAACGATTAACAAAGCTGCGCCAACTCCATTAAAAACATATAAACTTTCCAAACACTTAATAATCAAAACTGCACAATCCCAGTTCATTTTTTAACAAATAAAGCCCAAACAAAGCACAAACGAAGTACAAAACGAAGCCCAAACAAACGTATTCAACATTAATTTAGTTTTCATTTGCAGAAATATTTACAGCTTTGACAAAATGTAATTAGTCAAATTTCTGAGGCCAGAATTTCTTTTCGTCCACCATCTGACTCTGGCTGTGACACATATAAACAAATCAAAGACCATTTACACTCAGGCAAATGAACAGCTTTGTTTTCCAGACGCACAACATTTGATTGTCTTTTGCGTCACGCCACGTCCCTAAGTCTCACGTCAGCTTCTGCTTTGAAAGGATAATATTCAAAACCCAACAAACGCTCAGTCTAAGCCAATGGTTCTTAACCTGAGTTCGATCGAACCCCCGGGGTTCGGTGAGTCAACCCCAGGGGTTCGGCGTAGGTCAAGACACACATCGGACTCATATGATTTGTGACACGCCCCGCTTGGCTGCAGGGAATTGGTGCGTTCAGTAGTCGACTTGTGACGTCGTGATGTACGTCTTGTGATTTCTTTCTTAATATTTTAGACTGAATCAAAGACCACCTTTCTGGGCAAAGTATTCGTGTGGCTGAGGTCTTGTTTTTGCCGATGGTATTACTCATGTACTTTAATTGATGAGAAATAACTCCCACGGGACTCTGATGTAAAAAATAGTTAACAAAGTTTAATCCACAGTTTTGTGACACTTCTTACAGGAGTAATCAAATATAGCTATTCTCCTACGCTCCTTCCTTGCGTGTTCCTTAGCGCTATCTCTCTTAAAGTGACAGTAACACATTTACGTCAGAGCAGGCAAAAGACTACAAACAAATTCTACAAATAAAACAAATGCAATCAAATGAATTTAGCTTATTCAGACAACCAAATTATTTATCCGTGAAACATAAAATTACACATTAATAACAAAATATCAACACTGTGTGGATTTCCATCCAAACGTATACATAAACTAAACTTGGCTCTCACAGTATTGGTACCAGCTTGCACCTAAAAGGGCCAAAAGGACCAGGGAACTCGCCCAGAGTCTAACCTGTATCAAAACCCCTTTTGGGATAAGACCTGACACCAGCCTGGCCCCAAAAGGGCAAAAAGGACCAGGAAATTTGCTAGACCAGGCCAGAGTCCCAACAGACTAGCCTGTATCAAAGCCCACCTTTCTGGGCTAAGTCTTGTCACCAGCCTGGGCCCAAAAGGGCCAAAAGGTCACCCTCTGGGGTCATTTCCCTTGTACTTTTCTATAACTACCATACTATAATATATATATTTGTGAGCTATCCTTTTCGAGGATGCTGGACATAAAAATTAACAAAAGGAACAGACTTTGTTGTGAAAATGACATGAGAGTTGCACTTGCCGAGGTGAAGGTGCATTTCTGAACTGTGTTTTATGGTGGTTTGGTGTTACTTTTCGTGATTTTATTGTCACTTTTTGCCTCCGGCTAGGTTGAGCCCCGGGGTCTAAGCTGTTAGCTCCAAGGGTTGAGCGCTGAATCAAAGTAAATTTAAAAGAAAAGGGTGGTCAAATTTAAAAATGAAAATGAATAAAAGCAAATAAAAACAAAGAGAGCTGGTTGCTCTGTCTAATATGACCAGTTGTTGTTGAAATAAACCTGTTAAATGAAAAGTTCTCAAATAAAGAATAATCATTACTTCAGAATATTGTTTGATATTTTAAATTTCTTGCTTTGATAACTATAATTATGTAGATAATGTAGAGAGGTGGTAGTAGGGCCTATATTCTAAGAATCCAAGAAATGTATTTAGAATAACATTTTATTTTTAAATTCAACTCCGACTTCTGGATGGTAGAGATGTGATTTGATAAACTGAAATTGTATTTTTATTTTTATTCCGTCCTTCCCTCTTAAGAAATGCCAAGGAAAGTCAGTGAAACAACTTATTAAAAAACTTTCTTCTTAAGTAGTATTATTGTTATTAATGTTTGTTCTGCCCGTTCTCATTGTTTTAGTTGGTACAAGGGTTGTACATTAGCCTACACCGTCCTCTTGTGTTCGCCCAGTGCTATTGTTTGTTTTCGTCTAAAATCCAAAATGGCCGCACGCGAAGCCGAGTTGGTCATGTGTTGAGTTTCCCACATACGTGTTGTTGCTTTGGACAATATTTGTCTGTGAGTATCGTGATGTAAAAGTATACGTTTGTTATTGATTTTGGGTGATTTCTGTATTGTTTTAGAGCAGGTTGAACAAAACTCAATGTGTTGGCCTAGCATTTAAGTTGCATGTCAGCAGCTAATTCCATATTTTGTATTCCAGTTTTACGGTTGGTCTAAGAGGACAACAGCTGTATGCTGTTCTCCAATAAATGAACAAAACACCAAGTCGTCTGTTTATTGGAGCGCCGTCATCTGGCAGTCTAGCGTTGCAAAGAGAGTAACTTGGGGCGAGGACAGCACAGTGTTATTCACTTATGAAAGAGGGCGACGTTCAAAGTTGATATTAATTAAAGAATTGGATCAAAATATGTTATGTATGTCTGGAGCTGTGGACCTCTGACCTATTGACAAGTAATGAGTTTCTCCATGGCCTTGCACCAAAGTACCCCCGTGACATGGACCGGCCTCCTGCTTGTTATGTCGTCCATAAGAATTTACATGAAGCACTTTGTTTGGGAGGTGAACAGTGCTTTGCGTACATTCAAATCCATCCCATCAGCATGAGTTTATCTGCAGTGGCTCCACACGGAACGCCAACATCACCTGTCCATCACTATGGCGAGCACTACTTTTATTGTCATTTTGTGTGCAGCTTTTGAAATCCTTTTTGGGAAATACCATTATATTTCTGAGAGAAAGACCTGGAAGGAGGCTCAGACCTATTGTAGAACCAAGTACACAGACTTGGCCTACGTGGAAAATAAAACTGATTGGGAGTTTCTTCTAAATGCTGGTGAACCCGATGACGGATTATTCGCTTGCGGATGGATTGGGCTTTACAGAGATCCTCACAACTCATTGATTTGGAGGTGGTCTGGAGCAGGACTGATGACCTTCAAAAACTGGAGGAGTGGCCAACCAGATAACTATAATGGCATCGAAAACAGAGGAAGTGTTGATGCTGAAACAACATGGAACGATTTACCAGGAAATAAATCGGCACCGTTTTTCTGCATTGACGTTCCTGTGGTGAAGATGAAGATGAAGATGACGTGGGAGAAGGCTCTGGAGTACTGCATGAAGTATGATAAAGACCTTGGTGGTCCAAACACATACATAAAGTCTGCTGTGGGTGGGATTCTGGCTGCAGGAGTTGAGCGGGTGTGGATTGGACTGCGTTTCCTTGGAGACCAGTGGCAGTGGGTCAGTGGCGCTCCTCTGTGGTTTCAAACACAACAGGCCCTGAGTCAGTGTCCCGTCCAGGATCGTTGTGGAGCATTAGACTCAGAGGGTCAGATAATAAGCTGGGACTGTGCAGAGGAACTCTACTTCATCTGCGAGTGAAGAGCTGATGCTGATGATGAAGTGTCTCCAAAGAATGAGTTGAATTGAAAATATATAAATATTGATTTCAGTAGTTATTTTTCAGGTTTCATTCATGGATGAAGGATATGAAGTTTTACAACTGATTTATTCATTTATATTTATTTATATTTATGGCTGGTGAATGTTATCTTCTGCACAAAGTGATACTGAGGTGTCTGTAGTTATTTTTACTGCGTGACTGCTTTGTTTATGTTTCTTTTGCGCAAATGTGAGGTTTAAATGTCATGAATCATCAGTTGACAAGGCAAACAATGTACTGTTAAAAGTAAATAAAAGAGTCTTTCATTTCCTTTTATTTCATTTTATATATTTATACAGGGACAAACACAGGACACTAAATCACAAAGAAAACATTAAATAAAATGAACCAATAGATAAAAACACATTTACACAATATGAGATAAAACTATATTAAAACAAGTGCATTGGCGCTGCAGGTCGTCCTTGACCAGTTCTTTAAAATCATTAAAAGGCATAAAATGATTTAGTTTCAAAAGTCTCTGTGTTTTGTTCCACAGGAGCAAAGTTGTTGAACCTCAGAGCAGAACCTTAGAGCTGAACCTTAGAGCTGAACCTTAGAGCTGAACCTTAGAGCAGAACCTTAGAGCTGAACCTTAGAGCTGAACCTTAGAGCTGAACCTTAGAGCTGAACCTTAGAGCAGAACCTTAGAGCTGAACCTTAGAGCTGAACCTTAGAGCTGAACCTTAGAGCTGAACCTTAGAGCAGAACCTTAGAGCTGAACCTTAGAGCTGAACCTTAGAGCTGAACCTTAGAGCTGAACCTTAGAGCAGAACCTTAGAGCAGAACCTTAGAGCTGAACCTTAGAGCTGAACCTTAGAGCTGAACCTTAGAGCAGAACCTTAGAGCAGAACCTTAGAGCTGAACCTTAGAGCTGAACCTTAGAGCAGAATGCATATATATAATGGATTAACTGTTTTCTATACGTTTTATTTCTAAAGAAGGATGACAATCTGGCTTTAAGATTATTTGTCTCTCTTGTGTTTGTTGAAGGAGAGTTTATCATCAATCCAGATACAAGTATTTGTAATAAAGTACTTGTTCAATAATATTACCATCGAGCGTAAGAATAGATATATATTTTGGGTCAGCAGAGCGTCTTTTGGAGAACAGCATACATTTTGTTTTATTTGAATTCATCAATGATTTAAATTTAGGTTTTTTGGAATCACTTGTTGAGCAGGAGACGCTCTTACAAACAGAATTGCATCATCTGCACACATTTATTGTTTTAAATTATGCCCAATTGAGTTTATATAAATTATAAATAACAATGGTCCAAGGACAGACCCTTGAGGAACTCCTTTATTAAGGTAAGAAAATTTGGATTGAAAGCCATCAGCAGAAACCGCTTGAGCTCTATTTCTGAGGAAATCTGCACTGGAGTGATCCACTGGATCCACTGGATCGAAGGCCTTTGACAGATCAACAAAAACAACAGCATTTTCTTCATGATTGTCCAATGGCGATATAATTTATAACTTTGGTAGCAGCTGTGCTAGTACTGTGATAGTACTATGTAGTACAATGTAGTACTATGTTGCAGTATTATGCCCTGGTCTAAATCCAGACTCTAGCTATTTAAAATGGAATATTTGGGTAAGGAAGCACTTTGTACTTATGAGCTTCTCCAAGAGTTTTGCTCAGCAGGACAGTTTTGAGATAGGAGGAAAAGTATTCAAATCATTTTTTCTGGCCTCCTTTGTGCAAAGGGAGAACAAAAGCAGGTTTCCATAGTAATGGGATACTTTTGTGTGAATTGTGGATCTATGAGAGCAACAAATTTAATACTTCATACTGTGTATTTAATACTTCATACTGTGTAAAGGGCTTAAGGGAAAATACTTGATCATCAGGTTTATGCTCATGTATTGGAGAAACAGCAACAGATGAAGCAGCACCAAAGATATTTCCAGCGTCAGCACAGTCCTGATTAAACGCATCACAAACATAGTTTTTTGTTGTCAAGCTGATCTTTAATCATTTAATTTGGTAAAGAGGGAGTAGAACATTTTGCAGAATTGCCCTGTGATTCTGTGAAAGTTTTGACGTAGAAAGATGTTTTGGCTTTACGAGTCAGACTCATAAACCTAGCGCACTAATGCTAGCACTAGCTATGCTTATTACTAATGTGGCTAATGCTAAAGTAATAACGTTACATCACCCACACTTTGCACTGAGAAACCGCCATTTCATGGTTGAAAGTACTTTTAAAGCCACTGAAAGGTTCAGATGTGATTAGATGAAAATATGTTTTTATATGTATATATATATATATATATATATATATATATATATATATATATATATATATATATATATATTTATTTATTATATTATAGTATATATTACAAGTTAATTCATTTAATTTAATACAATTGTTGTATACATTTGAATGGTGAATTCTAATGCTCTTCATTTCCTGTCACCATGGTAAAGCTCGGAGTTCATCTGCAGGTCGCAACATTCAGATGTCGATTACGTCTGAAAATGGGTCAAGTGGAACAATAGTAACGTGTGTTTGTGTTTCAGGACGGTGCCCAAACCCCAGAGGAAGCCCAAAGCGTCAGAGGTGAAAGGTCGTAGGATGTTTGGGGTCCCCCTGCTGGTGAACATGCAGCAGACTGGGGAACCGCTGCCCCCTAGTGTCCTGAGGGCCATGGTGTATCTGAGGAACGAGTGTCTGGATCAGGTACTTCACAAGCACTTTTGACCTGTAACTCTGCATCCCCTGCTGGTCTCCATGGAGATATACAAGCTAATTATCCTACTGTGGAACATTCTGGCATTAACATCTCCACGCAGCTGGCGGACCCTCTGGAAGACACTGGAGAAAGATGCACACTGAAAACTCAGACGCACAACCAATCTGAACTTCATCGGATCTGACAAAGGAAATGAGTCTGAAACAGAATCGAATCATTCAAAAGAAAACACACATCTGTGAACTATGTTATAAGAACTATGATGAGCTGTAAGTCGGTCATTTTAACGGACAACAAAAACAATCGCAGCTTGTCCATGTATTATACTTTATTTATTGTACTTGTATTTTAATAATCATACTCGTCATCTGGACTGTTAATCATATAAGACTGGGGCATTATTAAAACTAAGAAATCTGACTTTTGAAGTTGTAAATGAATAGCCTCTTGTAAAAGCAGCAGCGTCTGCAGCTAATTATGAAGTATTTTATGCTTCATCAACCCGGAAGTGAGAGCTGAAAGCCTTGCTCTGATTGGCTGTGCTTGGGTGGTCCGCCTCACTTTCACTTTCAGAAGTCTTTATCCACAATGTTTCGACTTGTATTTTGTTAAGTGTTTAAGTACAGTATTGTACAAATAACTAACTTGCTGAATGCTGTAATTATTAGTCCTGACGTTAACGTGTCCTGACTGCGTCTTGTGTCTCAGACGGGGCTTTTCCGTAAGTCCGGGTTGAAGTCCAGGATCCAGGCCCTCCGGGAGCAGCTGGAGTCGGGTTTGGAGCAGGTCTCGTTCTCTGGTCTCTGTGCCTTCGACGTGGCCGACCTGATCAAGCAGTACCTCAGGGACCTGCCGGAGCCGCTGCTCGGGGCCAAACTCAACCAGAGCTTTCTGCACATTTACCAGTGTAATGCCTTTTCCAGAGCATCATCTGTATTTATCTGTCATCTACTCATAGTTAACATCTCTTTATTATCTTCAAGCCACAAATGAGATGCATCGCCACTGCAGCGGTCGCCATAGAGCCGGGATAAAGCCCCAGGACCTCACTTTACAGCCAAACAATAGACCAAAAAAAAAGCATTATATTTATATTTTGTTCTATTTTTGATGTTTTTTTGGTCCCTTGCATCTCCACAAACCTGACTCCACCTTCTGCTCGTTTCCATGGAAATGTTGTTCCTTTGGCTGTAATATTCCACAGTGTGGCATTAAATGTCTCTTTGTCCATGGAGACGGTTCAGAAGCCACAAAGTTATTTACAGTGGAGCCCATTGATCCGGGACCTGGTTAAGTCCTAATCTGGTCCCGGTTTTGTCCCGTTCTGGTCCTGGTTTAGTTTTGGGTTTATTATGTCACTTTATAATAGCCTTTTCTGGGAGTCGTTTCTCAAAGATCAGCAGGACGTCTCCAGGGGTTCGAAAACGGCTCCAAACTGGATTTAAATGAAGGGACGCCTTGTTAATTGCTTCTATTATCTTCTATCTAAGACTGTAACTTCTTGAGTGGCTCTCGTCCCCCGCGCTCTGTCCCCCCGCGCTCTGTCCCCCCGCGCTCTGTCCCCCCGCGCTCTCGTCCCCCGCGCTCTCGTCCCCCTGCGCTCTCGTCCCCCTGCGCTCTCGTCCCCCTGCGCTCTCGTCCCCCCGCGCTCTGTCCCCCCGCGCTCTGTCCCCCCGCGCTCTCGTCCCCCGCGCTCTCGTCCCCCTGCGCTCTCGTCCCCCTGCGCTCTCGTCCCCCGCGCTCTCGCCCCCCGCGCTCTGTCCCCCCGCGCTCTCGTCCCCCTGTGCTCTCGTCCCCCGCGCTCTCGTCCCCCGCGCTCTCGTCCCCCTGCGCTCTCGTCCCCCGCGCTCTCGTCCCCCCGCGCTCTCGTCCCCCGCGCTGTCGTCCCCCCGCTCTCTCGTCCCCCCGCGCTCTCGTCCCCGCGCTCTCGTCCCCCCGCGCTCTCGTCCCCCGCGCTCTCGTCTCCCCGCGCTCTCGTCCCCCGCGCTCTCGTCCCCCCGCACTCTCGTCCCCGCGCTCTCGTCCCCCCGCGCTCTCGTCCCCCCGCGCTCTCGTCCCCCCGCTCTCTCGCCCCCCCCGCGCTCTCGTCCCCCGCGTTATCGTCCCCCCGCGCTCTCGTCCCTCGTCCCCCCGCACTCTCGTCCCCACGTGCCATGGTCTAACGTGTGAATCCTGATGCGCAGACTTCCCTCAGGAGCTGTGGCTGGATGCGGCGCGATCGGCCGTCCTGCTGCTCCCGGACGAGCGGCGCGAGGCTCTGAGGACGCTGCTCCACTTCCTGCGCGACGTCGCGTCCGGCTCGGAGGAGAACCACATGACCCGCGCCAACGTAGCCGTGTGCCTGGCGCCGTCGCTGTTCCACCTCGGCGCGGGACAGAGGAACAGCCCCAGGAGCAGGTGAACTGCACTTCAAGTGTATTATTGAAGGCATAATGGACGATTTTTTGCCAATTTGAGAACTCAAGCGGAAGTGCGCATGCGCACTCGTCCCGTGCGGACCTACACAACCCCGCGACTAGATGTATGTTTGTTTATTAGCGCGACGGATCGCATCGCATCTCTCGTCTCCGTAGATTTCCGTCTCTTCTGAGCTCAAACTGTCTTTCTCGGTCTTTAATTTTGTCCTTGTCCTTTGCGAATAGAGGTAATAACTTAGATTTTTGATACAGTTACAAATGTGGGCGTGGCAAGCTCGTAACAGAAACACATAAAAAGCTCTTTTTTTTTTAAAGTGTTGTAAATGTGAAGTTTGTGCAAAAACAAAGATAGTTTGAAAGAGGAGTTAAAAGGCAAACTTTGTTGAAAGAGAAAGACCATCATTAAATAGAAACGGGGGGTTAAGATTCAACCTTCCGGTCGTTTATGACGGAATTTTAAATCCCTGGAGAGGTTGACGCCCAGAGCATTCGGATGCTAATCAGGCACTCAGGGAGGAGAGAGAGTGAGCCAGGTACAATAGGAGGTCTTGATTCGCATATTGAGACTCTTGGATGTCCAGATGACGCCAACTGGATCTTTTTCTATATAGCTATAGTTTACTAATGCTCTACAGCGCCCCCTTGAACATTTGAATTAAGGGTAAAAATTGACGTCTCACCTGCCCCCGACACGTCTCACGCCCCCCGACACGTCTCACGCCCCCGACACGTCTCACGCCCCCCGACACGTCTCACCTGCCCCCGACACATCTAACGCCCCCGACACGTCTCACGCCCCCGACACGTCTCACGCCCCCCGACACGTCTCACGCCCCCGACACGTCTCACGCCCCCCGACACGTCTCACCTGCCCCCGACACGTCTCACGCCCCCGACACGTCTCACGCCCCTGACACGTCTCACGCCCCCCGACACGTCTAACGCCCCCGACACGTCTCACGCCCCCCGACACGTCTCACGCCCCCGACACGTCTCACGCCCCCCGACACGTCTCACGCCCCCGACACGTCTCACGCCCCCGACACGTCTCACGCCCCCGACACGTCTAATGCCCCCGACACGTCTCACCTGCCCCTGACACGTCTCACGCCCCCGACACGTCTCACGCCCCCGACACGTCTAACGCCCCCGACACGTCTCACGCCCCCGACACGTCTCACGCCCCCGACACGTCTAACGCCCCCGACACGTCTCACGCCCCCGACACGTCTCACGCCCCCCGATACGTCTCACCTGCCCCCGACACGTCTCACGCCCCCGACACGTCTCACGCCCCCCGATACGTCTCACCTGCCCCCGACACGTCTCACGCCCCCCGACACGTCTAACGCCCCCGACACGTCTCACCCGCCCCCGACACGTCTCACGCCCCCGACACGTCTCACGCCCCCCGACACGTCTCACGCCCCCGACACGTCTCACGCCTCCCGACACGTCTCACCTGCCCTCGACACATCTAACGCCCCCGACACGTCTCACGCCCCCGACACGTCTAACGCCCCCGACACGTCTCACCTGCCCCTGACACATCTCACGCCCCGACACGTCTCACGCCCCCGACACGTCTCACGCCCCCGACACGTCTCACGCCCCCGACACGTCTCACGCCCCCGACACGTCTCACACCCCCGATACGTCTCACCTGCCCCCGACACGTCTCACACCCCCGACACGTCTCACGCCCCCGACACGTCTCACGCCCCCCGACACGTCTAACGCCCCCCGACACGTCTAACGCCCCCGACACGTCTCACCCGCCCCCGACACGTCTAACGCCCCCGACAAGTCTCGCCCCCGACACGTCTCACGCCCCCGACACGTCTCACGCCCCCGACACGTCTAACGCCCCTGACACGTCTCACGCCCCCGACACGTCTCACCTGCCCCTGACACATCTCACGCCCCCGACACGTCTCACGCCCCCGACACGTCTAACGCCCCCGACACGTCTAACGCCCCCACACGTCTCACCCGCCCCCGACACGTCTAACGCCCCCGACACGTCTCACGCCCCCGACACGTCTCACGCCCCCGACACGTCTCAAGCCCCCGACACGTCTAACGCCCCCGACACGTCTCACCTGCCCCTGACACATCTCACGCCCCCGACACGTCTCACGCCCCCCGACACGTCTAACGCCCCCGACACGTCTCACCCGCCCCCGACATGTCTAACGCCCCCGACACGTCTCACGCCCCCGACACGTCTCACGCCCCCGACACGTCTCACCTGCTCCTGACACATCCACGCCCCCGACACGTCTCACGCCCCCGACACGTCTAACGCCCCCGACACGTCTCACCTGCCCCTGACACATCTCACGCCCCCGACACGTCTCACGCCCCCGACACGTCTAACGCCCCCGACACGTCTCACCTGCCCCTGACACATCTCACGCCCCGACACGTCTCACGCCCCCGACACGTCTCACGCCCCCGACACGTCTCACGCCCCCGACACGTCTAACGCCCCCGACACGTCTCACCTGCCCCCGACACGTCTCACGCCCCCGACACGTCTCACCTGCCCCCGACACATCTCACGCCCCCGACACGTCTAACGCCCCCGACACGTCTCACGCCCCCGACACATCTAACGCCCCAACACGTCTCACGCCCCCGATACGTCTCACCTGCCCCCGACACGTCTCACACCCCCGACACGTCTCACGCCCCCGACACGTCTCACGCCCCCCGACACGTCTAACGCCCCCGACACGTCTCACCCGCCCCCGACACGTCTAACGCCCCCGACAAGTCTCGCCCCCGACACGTCTCACGCCCCCGACACGTCTCACGCCCCCGACACGTCTAACGCCCCCGACACGTCTCACGCCCCCGACACGTCTCACCTGCCCCTGACACATCTCACGCCCCCGACACGTCTCACGCCCCCCGACACGTCTAACGCCCCCGACACGTCTCACCCGCCCCCGACACGTCTAACGCCCCCGACACGTCTCACCCGCCCCCGACACGTCTAACGCCCCCGACACGTCTCACGCCCCCGACACGTCTCACGCCCCCGACACGTCTCAAGCCCCCGACACGTCTAACGCCCCCGACACGTCTCACCTGCCCCTGACACATCTCACGCCCCCGACACGTCTCACGCCCCCCGACACGTCTAACGCCCCCGACACGTCTCACCCGCCCCCGACACGTCTAACGCCCCCGACACGTCTCACGCCCCCGACACGTCTCACGCCCCCGACACGTCTAACGCCCCCGACACGTCTAACGCCCCCGACACGTCTCACCTGCCCCTGACACATCTCACGCCCCGACACGTCTCACGCCCCCGACACGTCTCACGCCCCCGACACGTCTCACGCCCCCGACACATCTCACGCCCCGACACGTCTCACCTGCCCCTGACACGTCTCACGCCCCCGACACGTCTCACCTGCCCCCGACACATCTCACGCCCCCGATACGTCTCACGCCCCCGACACGTCTAACGCCCCCGACACGTCTCACCTGCCCCCGACACGTCTCACGCCCCCGACACGTCTCACGCCCCCGACACGTCTCACCTGCCCCTGACACATCTCACGCCCCCGACACATCTCACGCCCCCGACACGTCTAACGCCCCCGACACGTCTAACGCCCCCGACACGTCTCACCTGCCCCTGACACATCTCACGCCCCCCGACACGTCTAACGCCCCCGACACGTCTCACCTGCCCCTGACACATCTCACGCCCCCGACACATCTCACGCCCCGACACGTCTAACGCCCCCGACACGTCTAACGCCCCCGACACGTCTCACCTGCCCCTGACACATCTCACGCCCCCGACACGTCTCACGCCCCCGACACATCTCGCGCCCCCGACACGTTTCACCCGCCCCCGACACGTCTCACGCCCCCGACACATCTCACCTCTTGACTGCTCCAGATCATTTCAAGACCAAAATGCATGTGCAGACCAGAAATCTGATCATTATCGGATTACTAGAGTAAGACTCAAATGAAAGATAAAATGTTATTGTACTTCAGTTACTACCAAACGCCACAACTTATCATTGGTTTATCTGACGTTTTGAGCCGTATTATTAATTAGCCACTTCAACATGTGTCACTCCCGATGATCACCAGCAGAGGGTGACGAACACGGTGAAGCGTGGACCTGATATAAACCCTTCTGCGCTGATCTCTGTGTTCAGACCTGGCCAGAGGAAGTCCAGTCTCGGGCCGGACCACAAGGACCTCATGGAGAACCTGGCTGCCTCTCAGGGCCTGGCCCACATGATCTCAGAGGCGCACGGGCTGTTCCAGGTAAAAAGCGCTCGGATCGTGTTAATCAAGACTTTAGTCCACAGTGCTGTTCTTAAAGCGTCCCCTACTGGTCGGACGACACATTAAAATGCATTTAAGAAAATATAATTTGCAAAAAGTAATCAAAATATTGTTTTCACAGAATAGCTAATTTTTTTAGGTTTATGATTTCACTTCCTGTTTGTAGGAAATTACCCAGCAAACAATGTACCAAAACTCATCTAATGTCACAATTATGTTTATTTGACAAATAAAAATATATGAGAGCGACTTTATTTTGTTGAATTAATGTTTAGACATGTGACGTCACTTCCTGTCATTTTCTATCTTCTCTTTTATCATCATTTATATGTAAAACAGGCATAAATACGGCAAATAAAGTCTCAATTAGGACTTTTTTTAATCCTGTCGTACGTCACTTTAAACGTTTTCACCATCTGGGCTTTACTTCAGTACGTGTTACAGTGGATACTTTTTACTTCAGTACTTGTTACAGTGGATACTTTTTACTTCTTCATTTGTTTTTTAGTCTTTATTACAATTTAATGCAAAAAGAACAGTGCACAGTTTACTTTTGACTGTTAAATGAGTACTTTAATACTTTAACTTAAAGGCGGTATGGACGATTTTTCGGCGATTTGAGAACGCAGGTGGAAGTGCGCATGCGCACTCCCCCGTGCGGACTGATACAACACACACGTGCGTTTGTTTATTAGCGCGATGGATCGCATTGCATCTCTCGTCTCCCATAGCTTTCTGTCCACTTCTGCGTCAGCTCGAACTGTCTTTCTCCGTCTTCATTTTGCCCTGTACACTGAGGGAACTATATTATGATAGATCCATGCGCTTAGGCACGCGGAAACGTGGGCACGAACCGCACGCGGCTGCAGGTGAGCGATAGGTGCGTTTTATGATTGATACGTGGCAGGACAAATGATTTATCCACGCCACGAGGAAATATGATAAAACATTTGCTGAAAAAAATCATCCATACCACCTTTAAGCAGATTTTACAATGCAATACTTTTACTTCCCTCTCCAGCTGCCCGCGCACTGGACCGACCCCGCCTGCGCCGGCCCGGACTCTAACGAAGGGGCGTGGTCAAACTCACCCGGTCACAACGGGGACGGCGCCGAATGGGAGGAGCTAAGCAAGTCTCAGCTGAAGCTCCGGAGCAGCACGCCGTCGCTGCTGAGACTGGCTCAGGACCCGGGCCAGGGCCAGGGCCAGGGCCAGGACCAGGACCCGGGCCTGGGCCAGGACCAGGACCCGGGCCAGGCCTGGACCAGTTTCACCACTCCGGACGGACTTCAGCTGGACCACAGGAAGGTCGGGTGCCGCGTCCAAAGCGTCTTGTCCAACTCGCAATAAGAAACAAAAACTGGCACGAAGTTCAACGTCTTATCCCTCGTTATCGTCCTTTAAACATGTCCTTTTCTTCTTTTAATGTTTTAGAACTTTAAATAACGTATGGACTGAAAACGATGCATGATTTACCTCGTCAGGATTCGGTGTCGGCGCTCCATCTACCGGCAGCAGAGGGAAATGCCGAGCGGGAATAAACAAAAGCTAGCTTGCCCCGACACGCTAACGTAAACGCACAGTTGTGACGAAGGCGATTCGAGTCAGAAACAAGTCTGTGACGATCTATGGAGTTAAAAACAGCACAAATCAAGGACATTTGAAACGGGGTGTTTTTGTGAGGCTCAGTGAGGACGAGCTCGGAAACAGGATCAAAGAGACAAGTTTGAATGACGCTGGACATGACTGCAGCCGCGTTTCTGATGAAGAAGCGGTGTAAGAACAGGGTTACGAGAGAGAAAAAGTAGATTCTGAGATAAAGGTTGAGCTTTTGTGCACCGTATTTTCCGCACGAAAAGGCTCACTGTCAATAAATTATCTATTTTGGATAATTGTTCATATAAAAGGCGCACCGGACTATAAAGCGCATTAAGCGAAACTAAACAGACGGATAAGTCAGTCAAGCTTTATTAAACGTGTTCAACTCATTCAGATCAACATTGTTCAAACGTTAATGAGCGTATTCACAATAACCCCCAGCCTCGTTCAGTTAAAACACGTAAAATACAACACATTACACAAATCCTGGGCTGGATGCCGCCGTACATCCCGCATCCCCGGATCCATCTTGTCATTATCCGAGTGTCGCCACGGTATCCTTCTGATGATGCCGGCCTCTGTGAAAGCTCGGACCACAGTTGGCACTGATAGTTTAGCTCAGAGTATAAAGTCCACGTCGTAAGCGTCTCTCTTGGCAGGAGCCATTTTGGGGTCCTTTATTTAGCTGTCCGTTTTGCTCCTGACTTTGGCAGCTGTAATGTTGTAGTAATAATGTAGTTTACATTTTGACAGAGCGTCTTGTACCACACAAAATGGCTTCGAGGTCAATGAACACAACCAGATAGAATCCATATGTTAAGCGCACCGGATTATAAAGCGCACAAGACGGTTTTTGAGGACATTACAGGCTTTTAAGTGCGCCTTATAGTGTGGAAAGTACGGTATTTTCTGTTCAAAAGCAGTGAGAAGCCCCCTGCGCTCCGTGAAGCCTCCGCGCTCCGTGAAGCCCCCGCGCTCCGTGAAACCCCCGCGCTCCGTGAAGCCCCCGCGCTCCGTGAAGCCCCCGCGCTCCGTGAAACCTGAAGCCCCCCGCGCTCCGTGAAGCCCCCGCGCTCCGTGAAACCTGAAGCCCCCCGCGCTCCGTGAAGCCTCCGTGCTCCGTGAAGCCCCCGTGCTCCGTGAAGCCCCCGTGCTCCGTGAAGCCCCCGTGCTCTGTGAAGCCTCCGTGCTCTGTGAAGCCTCCGCGCTCCGTGAACCGTCTAAAGACCACTTTTAACCGTGCGTGAACTCTTCCCCCCAGCAGTGCTCCAACCTCAGCCCTTTGCCCTTGTGGCGAGCCCGTCTAGAGCTGGAGGTCCCGCCCGCCGTGGTCCTGAGGAGGGTCCTTTCTGAGCGCGCCCAGTTCGACCCTCGTCTGCAGCGGGACCCCAGACTCCGCCCCCTCGGTCCCGACACAGACCTGTGCCGGTACCAGATCCAGAGCCAGGGACACGAGCTGGGGTCCGTCCCCCCCACAGTCTATAACCTGCTCAGGTACGGACCAACAGCCCCCCCTGCTGGAGAACTGCTGCAGGTGGTGCAGTGAGCGGCTTCTTGTGTGGAAACCGATTCGATTGTGTTGAAGAATGGGTCAAATGCAGAGGACAAAATATTTTATTATAATAGACTACAGCGTTTGGTTTGTCTTGCAGATCCTGGCAGTCGGACCCCTCCTCCGGCCCCCTTTTTGTGTCCTCCATGTCCGTCCCTCAGCGCCACGTCCCAAAGACCGTCCATGTGCACTGCTGCCTGTATCTGCTGGAGCCCACGGGGGACGAGAAGACCAGGCTCACCCACCTCTGCAGCACCGAGTACAGGTGAGGACGGGTACGGGCGGGGTGCGAGGGAGGGCGAGAAGAAAGTACGGGCGACAGACGCGAGGACGGGTGAGAGACGGGAGTAAGGGCCAAACTTCTCTAAATGTCTTCAGTTCCTTTTCAGACAAAAGAATCACTTGCTTCATCCTTTGTTTGTCTCATGTTTTGTTCGTCCACCAGGGGGCGATCTTTGGACTGGCACGTTAAAGTGGGCGGGCATCTTTTGGCCAATGAACTGCTGTCGATACAAGACTCTTTTGAACGATGAACCCACTGACTCTTTTAAACGTGTCGCTCCGTTCGCTGAAGGACTTTACAAACCCAAAACGGAGGAATGACCTCGCAGCGGCCGAGTTTCCCATAATCCTTTGTGCTTTTCTATTGTGAGTTAAACTGATGGATAAGATATTGCATCTAAATCAGACGTAGACAAAATCCGTCTCCAGAAAAGATTTTATTTATTCTAGTTGTAATGTTTAAAACATAAATTCCATAGTTTTTAATGGAACTGAATGTGTCAAAATAAATACAAAAATACCTTTTCAGATTATGATTTTACACGTTTGTATATTTTGTACATGAAGCTACTGTAAATGTGTTGAACATGTTGGATTATTTTGACTTTGAGGATTAAAGTGTTTCCTGTGAAAATGAGATGTTTTTTTTCAGTGTCCTCGCCTCACAGCAACAGGGTCCCGGGCGGCCCAGAGTATGTCAGTGTCCTTAAAGTATACACGATGCGTACAAATCGTAGATCTCTTTTGTGCAGATTTAATTATTTCTCCAAAACAGGAATTGTCATTTATATGAAACACAAAATGTCAAGTTCATTTCAAATCCTTTAATAAAATTTGCTGAACATAAAGGAGGAATTTTCTACAGTTTGATTTAAAGAAAAAGGAGAATGTTCATTGTGGTCTGTAAAGGAATATCTTATCTTATCTTATTTGTCTTGATATTTGAGCGCACTTCCTGCATACGGGGCAGTGACCTCACATCCTGCATACGGGGCAGTGACCTCACATCCTGGATACGGGGCAGTGACCTCACATCCTGGATACGGGGCAGTGACCTCACATCCTGGATACGGGGCAGTGACCTCACATCCTGCATACGGGGCAGTGACCTCACATCCTGGATACGGGGCAGTGACCTCACATCCTGGATACGGGGCAGTGACCTCACATCCTGGATACGGGGCAGTGACCTCACATCCTGGATACGGGGCAGTGACCTCACATCCTGGATACGGGGCAGTGACCTCACATCCTGGATACGGGGCAGTGACCTCACATCCTGGATACTGGGTTGATGCCGAGGATGTCGAAGCCTTTGGCCATGACGGCGGCCGTGGCGTCGCACAGCAGCATCCTCCACATGTTCACCGTAACCACGGCGCCTGAACAGAGCCAAACAGCCTCGTTATTACAGCCGAGAACCGACATCTACCGCTCATTAACAAGTTGTTTGGACTTACACGCTCTCCCGCCCCCTACAGTTGGACGTACGCGCTCTACTGCCCCCTACAGGCGGACTCATGCGCTCTACTGCCCCCTACAGGTGGAAGTACGCGCTCTGCCGCCCCCTACAGGCGGAGGTACACGCTCTGCCGTCCCCTACAGGCGGACCTACGCGCTCTGCCGCCCCCTACAGGCGGAGGTACACGCTCTGCCGTCCCCTACAGGCGGACCTACGCGCTCTGCCGCCCCCTACAGGCGGAGGTACACGCTCTGCCATCCCCTACAGGCGGACCTACGCGCTCTACCGCCCCCTACAGGCGGAAGTACGCGCTCTACTGCCCCCTACAGGTGGACTTACACGCTCCCCTACAGGTGGACTTACACTCTCTACCGCCCCCTACAGGTGGACCTACATGCTCTACCGCCCCCTACAGGTGGACTTACACGCTCTACCGCCCCCTACAGGTGGACTTACACGCTCTACTGCCCCCTACAGGTGGACCTACATGCTCTACTGCCCCCTACAGGTGGACTTACACGCTCTACCGCCCCCTACAGGTGGACCTACATGCTCTACTGCCCCCTACAGGTGGACTTACACGCTCTACCACCCCCTACAGGTGGACTTACACGCTCTACCGCCCCCTACAGGTGGACCTACACGCTCTACCGACTTACACGCTCTACCGCCCCCTACAGGTGGACTTACACGCTCTACTGCCCCCTACAGGTGGACTTACACGCTCTACCGCCCCCTACAGGTGGACTTACACGCTCTACTGCCCCCTACAGGTGGACTTACACGCTCTACCGCCCCCTACAGGTGGACCTACACGCTCTGCCGCCCCCTACAGGTGGACCTACACGCTCTACTGCCCCCTACAGGTGGACTTACACACTCTACCGCCCCCTACAGGTGGACCTACACGCTCTGCCGCCCCCTACAGGTAAAAGGTGCTCGTACCGCTCTGCCGGTCCTTCTCGATGCAGTAGCAGCAGTCGTAGAACTCGGTGAAGGTGGTGGCGAGCTCGTAGAGGTAGTCGCAGAGCGTGTGGAGCAGCAGGTCGTCCGTGATCTTCTGCAGGATCTCGGGGAAACGCAGGATGCATTTGCCCAGTTTCCACTCCTTTTCGTGGTCCAAACGCACCTCCGTCTCCGCGGCCGCCTTCCTCAGTGCAGCCTCGTCGATGTTCGCCAGACGAGCGATGGATCTGGACACAAATATGACGGATATGAATCTACGCAGCCAATATCGGACTCGACACAGCGGCCGCTATTCCATCCATCCATATTATCGAAAAGTATATATTATCAGGTTGTAAGAAAGGCTTTGCATCTTTGTGTGCGCAACTCCCTGAATGTTAAATATTTAAACGCGTCCTGGAACCTACACATTTGCCATGTTAAAAATATGAATAAAATACAACCGCCCCGTTAAAATAATTTGAATTACAGCATTAAACTTCTTGCATTTTTAGAAATAAACGTGTAGTTTTAGTAAAGCATGTATACAGGCTTTTAGCTAGAGGGCCGTCTTCCCGTCTTGTGGACGGGGTATCTCGACATGTGGACGGACATTTTTGAGGGCAAGGACGGTGTAATTTTTATTTATACATTTTAGAAAAGTGAATATCACCATTAAATCGGGCCGGGAAGCGTTTGACGATAGTCCCCCGCGGTCCGCGCCATGACAGTTTAGTGTTTACAAGTGAAAATTTGCATGCTGCGCGCTGATTGGTCGACAAAGTTTGTGTGCCTGGCCCTGATTGGCTGCCGAACCGTGGTCTGGAAAATGCCAAAGCTCAGGCGGCGCGAGAGTATGGAAAGTCAATATGATACGAGAGGCGTGCGGGCGCTGCCGTGTAGTCGCCTCCGCGTTAAAAGCGCCACTTTATTTAGTAAAAGCGTCGAAAAAAGGTGGTGATAAACATATTGGCTTTCCATAGGCTTCCCGCGAGCGCCGAAGGCGCGAAGCCTGCACATACGTCATCTTTATTAACTACTGAGTAAGTGTCTAAATTACCCAAACATTCACACGGCCAAAAACAACAGCGATTTTCAATGTTCGTCTGGCAAAATTCACAGTTCCATAAAAAAAAAAAAAAAAACGTAACAAGGGAAGGGTTGTGATCTATGCGTTATTGAGCTTTTGACAGCATTTCACTGCACGTCGTGACCTTTCCTCCGAGACCGGGAGTCGACCCAAGGAGTGTGCGAGTTTGCCCCAATCACCTCGGCATTAGACCATTTCGCTCCTCGACATTACACCATTTCGCTCCTTGGCATTACACCGTTTCGCTCCTCGACATTACACCATTTCGCTCCTTGGCATTACACCGTTTCGCTCCTCGACATTACACCAGTTCGCTCTTCACCACTTCATCCGTTCCCCATCGCCTTAAACTTCCCCGACTGGATGAAACTGGTTCAAAGACGCTGTGATGAAGCCGTCCGCCGCAGAGTTTGGCTAAATTGTCTGAACTCCTGCCTCGGCCGCTTCCCTCCCGAGCTGCCGCTCGAGGGGGGGAACATTGAATCTTTCCCACAAAAAAAAAAAAAATCAATGAAATCTGGGCTCGGAGCCACGGCTCGGCCCCGGCCCCAGAGCGAGCCCACCCTGGAGCTAATCCCGAACCAGATCTGGAGCCGCGATACCACGAGGGGACAGGAGACCGCAGCACAAGTCCATTTAAGTTTGGAGTTTACTAACCAGCTGACTTATGGCTTGTTCCAAACTTTGAGGGTTAAAGATGTACATCACCGAAGTACGAAGAGAGAGAGAACAAACTTTTGGAGGGAAGTTTGGAGATTGAAGGAGTATATCAACTGAACAAAGTGGATTTCCGAAAGGCTTTAGCTGCTTTAGTTGAACAACTTTCTTGCACTTATTTTATTGTATCTTTCCGTTTGGCCTTTCTCTTCTCTTGTAAGACCACAGTAACTCAATAGCAACACTTATCGTCCTAGAACATGCACAACAGACTCCTCCAGGACGGATGTGTTTGGACTATCTGTGCCACACAACCTGGTGCTGATGCAGACGTTCCATCTCATTCATTTTAACACTGTTTCTCAAGAGTAAAAACCATCAATATCTTTGAAGGTGCTTAATGAAATAAAACTGATTTAATCTTCAAACTGTTGTGGCGTGTTATTGTCCAGCAATGTTAGATTTCATGTTTTTTACGCGGTTGGCAAGTCAGACTTTAGAGAAAACTGTTCAACTCGTGGTTTATGTTTTCTACCGAGGCTCTGGTGTTAAACACATGAGGTCGAGTGGTTTTCAGTCGCCAAAACAGCCCTGGGTCTTCATAGTTTGTGGTGTTTGAAGGCTAACGCTAACTTTCCCAATGACAATGCACTGGAGCTGATGCGGCGGTTTCTTTAGCATAAAAGAACGGGTCAAAAGCAGTCGACAAGAGCATTATAACTTTGTTCTTTACCTGACGCGCGTGAAGGCCTAGAGGAGGCATTACCTGATGCGCGTGAAGGCCTAGAGGAGGATTTACCTGATGCGCGTGAAGGCCTAGAGGAGGCTTTACCTGATGCGCGTGAAGGCCTAGAGGAGGCTTTACCTGATGCGCGTGAAGGCCTAGAGGAGGCTTTGCCTGATGCGCGTGAAGGCCTAGAGGAGGCTTTACCTGATGCGCGTGAAGGCCTAGGAGGCTTTACCTGATGCGCGTGAAGGCCTAGAGGAGGCTTTACCTGATGCGCGTGAAGGCGTAGAGGAGGCTTTGCCTGATGCGCGTGAAGGCCTAGAGGAGGCTTTACCTGATGCGCGTGAAGGCCTAGAGGAGGCTTTACCTGATGCGCGTGAAGGCCTAGAGGAGGCTTTGCCTGATGCGCGTGAAGGCCTAGAGGAGGCTTTGCCTGATGCGCGTGAAGGCCTAGAGGAGGCTTTACCTGATGCGCGTGAAGGCCTAGAGGAGGCTTTACCTGATGCGCGTGAAGGCGTAGAGGAGGCTTTACCTGATGCGCGTGAAGGCCTAGAGGAGGCTTTACCTGATGCGCGTGAAGGCCTAGAGGAGGCTTTACCTGATGCGCGTGAAGGCGTAGAGGAGGTAGGCCGCAGTGTTGCCTCGATCGTCCAGCATCTTGTCGAAAGAGAAGACGTAGTCGTTGATTCGGTTGTGAGACAGATCCGCGTATTTGATACAACCGAACGCCACCGCTCTCTGCGCCTTCTCCAGCTCCTCTGGGCTCAGCACCTGACAAACAAACCAAACCATGTACTTGTATGTACAACCATGTACTTGTATGTACAACCATGTACTTGTATATATAACCATGTACTTGTATGTAAAGCCATGTACTTGTACCGTATTTAGTAAAGTCGTACATACGTGAAAGTAGAATATCCATATTAGAAAAGAAAGTAAGAGTTTCTGTGTAAAGATGACGTAGTTCGAAACGTCTGCAAACAAGTTTAGAGACTTTGTTCTAATTATTTAACAGTTTATACTCTGCAAATCTAACTGGAAAAAGCAATAAAAACGTTAATACATTTCTGCGTTTATAGTCTGCAAATCTAGTTAAAATCACAATGAAAAACTTTTGTAATGTATTTTCTCTGATCCTCTCACGCGGCACGGCTCGCCGCGCTCGCCGCTCTCACCGGCCTCTCACGCGGCTCTCACCGGCCTCTCACGCTCGCCGCGCCGCTCTCACCGGCCTCTCACGCTCGCCGCGCCGCTCTCACCGGCCTCTCACGCTCGCCGCGCCGCTCTCACCGGCCTCTCACACTCGGCGCGCCGCTCTCACCGGCCTCTCACACTCGGCGCGCCGCTCTCACCGGCCTCTCACGCGGCTCTCACCGGCCTCTCACGCGGCGCTCGCCACTCTCACCGGCCTCTCACGCTCGCCGCGCCGCTCTCACCGGCCTCTCACACTCGGCGCGCCGCTCTCACCGGCCTCTCAGGCGGCTCTCACCGGCCTCTCACGCGGCGCTCGCCGCTCTCACCGGCCTCTCACGCTCGCCGCGCCGCTCTCACCGGCCTCTCACGCTCGCCGCGCCGCTCTCACCGGCCTCTCACGCTCGCCGCGCCGCTCTCACCGGCCTCTCACACTCGGCGCGCCGCTCTCACCGGCCTCTCACACTCGGCGCGCCGCTCTCACCGGCCTCTCGCGCGGCGGTCAGGTTACTGGAAACACCTTTTTTTTTTGGGCCAAACCTTGATTCTGTTTCGTCTTTTGAAAAATGTGACTCCGTTTTATGACAGAAACGGTCAGAGTTTTGATTTGGGTTTGATGGTCAGAGGATTAGAGGGTCAGAGGGTTAGGGTGAGAGGGTTAGGGTCAGAGGGTTAAGGTCAGAGGGTTAAGGTCAGAGGGTTAGGGTCAGAGGGTTAGGGTCAGAGGGTTAGGGTCAGAGGGTTAGGGTCAGAGGGTCAGAGGGTTAGGATCAGAGGGTTAGGGTCAGGGTCAGAGGGTTAGGGTCAGGGTCAGAGGGTCAGGGTCAGAGGGTCAGAGGGTTAGGGTCAGAGGGTCAGAGGGTTAAGGTCAGAGGGTCAGGATCAGAGGGTTAGGGTCAGAGGGTCAGAGGGTTAAGGTCAGAGGGTCAGAGGGTTAGGATCAGAGGGTTAGGGTCAGGGTCAGAGGGTTAGGGTCAGAGGGTTAGGGTCAGGGTCAGAGGGTTAGGGTCAGAGGGTTAGGGTTTCCGATATTTTTTAGGAAACTACAAAAAGAGCGCATGACGTTTTGAAAAAAAATTGCCCACGTCTGAATTGCCATCGTCAACACGTTTCTCTGGCTTAAAGGTTTTTTTCCCTATCCTACGAGCGCAGGAGACGTTGGAGTCTCGGAGAAACGGGGAAAGTTGGAGCAGCGAATAGAGAAGGGGAAAAACGTGGTTAAATGCTCTTAAAAGTCGACAAGTCTCCTTTAAGAGCGCTTGGCAGACGGCCCGGTCACGCCCACGTGAACTTGACCCGGTGGACGCGGGTCAGGGTTACGCCCACGTGAACTTGACCCGGTGGACGCGGGTCAGGGTCACGCCCACGTGAACTTGACCCGGTGGACGCGGGTCAGGCGGACGTGAACTTGACTTGACCCGGTGGACGCGGGTCAGGGTCACGCGCACGTGAACCGGGTCAGGGTCACGCGCACGTGAACTTGACCCGGTGGACGCGGGTCAGGGTCAAGCCCACGTGAACTTGACCCGGTGGACGCGGGTCAGGGTCAAGCCCACGTGAACTTGAACCGGTGGACGCGGGTCAGGGTCAAGCCCACGTGAACTTGACCCGGTGGACGCGGGTCAGGGTCAAGCCCACGTGAACTTGAACCGGTGGACGCGGGTCAGGGTCAAGCCCACGTGAACTTGACCCGGTGGACGCGGGTCAGGGTCAAGCCCACGTGAACTTGACCTGGTGGACGCGGGTCAGGGTCACGCCCACGTGAACTTGACCCGGTGGACGCGGGACGGCCTCTGTTCACCTTGTCCCGCTCCTTGTCCTTGAGCTTGTCCATGGACCTCTTCAGACCCTCGTCCAGCAGGTCCATCAGACGCACTGTGTCGCCAGAGCGAGTCTTGAACTTCTTCCTGGAAATAAAAGTAGAGTCAAACTTGTCCAGACCTGTACGGCTCCCCCTGCTGGAGCCGGGGGGTACATCGTGGTCAGAACATTAAAAGAAATACTCTTTTCATACTCTTTTCATGTAGTCCATGGATAGTTCTGGTTAAAGGCGGTATGGATGATTTTTCGGCGATTTGAGAACGCAGGCGGAAGTGTGCATGAGCACTCCCCCGTGCGGACTGATACAACACACACGTGCGTTTGTTTATTAGCGCAACGAAGCGCATCGTATTGCTCGTCTCTCGTAGATTTCTGTCCACTTCTGCGTCAGCTCGAACTGTCTTTCTCCGTCTTCATTTTGCCCCGTACACTGAGGGAACTATATTATGATAGATCCATGCGCTTAGGCACGCGGAAACGTGGGGACGAACCGCACGCGGCTGCAGGTGAGCGGTAGGTGCGTTTTATGATTGATACGTGGCAGGACAAATGATTTATCCACGCCACGAGGAAATATGGTAAAAAAATGTGCTGAAAAAAAAAACGTCCATACCACCTTTAATATTTAGAACTTCAGACCAGGAAAACCTAATATGGACAGGTCATTATTTTATTTGTATTGTGGCTCAGCGTTTACACTATAGTTCTGCGTTTCCTCTATTACAAAAGAAAACTAACAATAAATGGACAGAAGTAATCACTCAGTAAGTTCTGTATTTGCCACGAATTATGATGAATAAACTTAATTGTTACAGCAAATATTACCCATTATTATTAAAATTACAGAATCAAACTTGAAAGAACACATTTAGTTTTCGCAAATAATCGTTTAAAATATGCGCAGCACAAATCGAAACATGAAAAGTCACAAACTCGGCTGATTTATTTGAACATTTGGCGCTCGTTTCTCTTTGTAAAAGAGATCGGGTTTAAATTCTCACTTCCTGTTTGTAATCGATGACATCACAATGGGAAATTACCCAGCAAACACTGGGCCAAAACTCATTAATGTCACAACTTTTTTGACAAATACAAATTTATGAGAGAGACTTTGTTGTTAAATTAATGTTTAAAGGGTCAAAAAAAAAAAAAAAATGTTTGGTGTAAATTCAACATAAACTTTGACTGGAATGAGTGTCCCTGGCGTGATGTCACTTCCTGTCATTTTCTACAGATTTTTCAACGTTTTCTCCACAAATACCTGCTCGATCGGTGTAAAACTATACTTTATATGTACGACAGGTATAAACACACCAAATAACGCAACTTTAAACTGTCCGAACGTTCCGATGTGGCTTATGATGATTAAACTTTACATTAAGGATAATTTTTTAGACGATCGATTGAACTAAAAAGACTCGCAGACCCTTGACATTCCTAATTGCTTGTCATTGTCAGTAATCAACGATCTGATTTTTGCGCGAGTTTTTAAACATGCTCCAAAGTACCTTCAGTTCGGCCGCTCATGTTTAAGAACTGAAAAACAAAATGACATCTGTATCGCTGTTTCCCCCGGGACTACCTGTGTTCTGACGCCACCTACTGGACGCAGAGAGTATTACACAGGTTAATAATGCACAACTAGAGCGAGTCTGGAGATGATTTGTGGAGTTAAAAACAGCAGAAGATTCTCAGAGTTACAGATGGAAGAAAGGTCAGTTATGGAGGAGATTCAGAACGGAGTGTTTCTGAGGCTCGGAGGGGAGAGGACTTTATCAAACTGTGAATAAAGTTAAACGTGCTCCAGCCGAGTTTGCGACCAGGAACTAACATCATCAGTCATCTTTTTTTGTATAAATAAATCACGCTTTCAAACGTGTTATTGTGATCGGTCTAGAAACAAGTTCAAAGTTTGTGGGGGGGAGGAGAATGCTTTCAAAAACGCCGAGGGTCAACAGAAAACAAGCGGCGCGACACGTACTTGTCCTCTCCCAGCACCACTCCGAAGCCGGCGTGCTCAACCCGGGTCACGCCGGGGTCGTACCAGCCGATCATCTGAGCCGCAGCGAACACCACCTGGAAGTGAGACCCCTGCAGGCACAAACACACATTGCAGTTAGCGCCCAACACTCCGGCGGTTAAAAGTGCGACCGTTTTTGTTTGTGATCGCCGCGGTTCTACAAACTGTTCCGCGAACGCCTATCGCCCGCACTTTTTATTGATATATTATCGTCACGTCCCTACTTTACGTCGCGCCGCCCTGTGGAGAGCTGCGGTCATGCACGATAGCGGAAAACGGCTTTGGCTACGCGACGCGCACAAATCCAACGAGAATCGCCGTTTAAGAAATGAAAACTGTGGAGCAGGGGTGTCCAAACTTTTCTCACCGAGGGCCGCATTTTGAAACTTATACGGAGCAGAGGGCCACAGACAACCCGACAATGTCAAATTTGTCGAATGCCAAAGTGAATCATTAGAAATTTTGCATTTGACATAGCTTTGATGTGCCTCTACACCTTTAATAAGACTTGGAACACTTGGCATAACATAAAAATGCTTGAATTTTTCCAATTTTAAAGTAAAAAGTACTACTTTTTGTTGTTTGGAGCAAGTTAGCAGGAAGCCAGAGGGCCAACAAAAATTGGTCTGAGGGCCGCATTTGGACATGCCTGCTGTAGAGTGAAGAGAGTAAAGCGCAGGGGGCGTGTGTCGGAGAGGAATCTGGAGCGCAACGGAGAATACCGTACTTTTCGGACTATAAGTTGCACCAGCCAGAAAATGGATAGAGAAGAAAAAACATAAGTTGCACTGGAGAATAAGTCATAGGTAGCATTTTTTGGGGGGAAATTTATTTGGAAGACCAAAACGGACATTTCATCTTGAAATACAGTTTAAAATAATAACAGATGAGAGAACATGGTGAATAGGTGTATGTATGCTAACGCCAACACCTTCAGCTACATGACGCACAGACAACAAACTGTGGTAAGCGTCTGGTATGTTAACGTAACATATGAACAGTTGTTCACATGTTCTTTATGCTATAGTTATCTGAA
Organism: Eucyclogobius newberryi; assembly: GCF_026437365.1. Classification (NCBI taxonomy): domain Eukaryota; kingdom Metazoa; phylum Chordata; class Actinopteri; order Gobiiformes; family Gobiidae; genus Eucyclogobius; species Eucyclogobius newberryi. Next base: position 10,332,679 of record NW_027315779.1, read on the forward strand.
TAAGTTTACCAAAGCATCAGTATTACCCCAAATAACAAATCCATTGAATTCTTCTTCCTCTGTGTCACTTCTGAACAACTCCACAAACTCCAGAGGTAGAGGAAGTGCAGATTCTTCTTCTGCGTCGCTGATAGCCTAGAAGGCCCTCTTGTGGTTGCCAGTGTGAAAATAACGAATAATATCACATACAAGTCGCACCCCGGCCAAACTATGTAAAAAAAGACTTATAGTCCGGAAAATACAGTAAACGCAGCAGGAATTGCTCTAAATGCAACTGCAAGTGGTTTGATGAGAACTGTTTCATGGCTAAACGCTCCTAAAAGTGGCACAATAAATAATTTTAAATACTGTGCGACTTGTATAAGCAACATTTGTTCGATGATGAAAGAAGCCAGCAGAGGGCGCCATTAGCCTCGCCTGACGTCACAAAAATGTGTGCGTTTCATGTAAAAAAAAAGGGGGTAAAGGCAGAGAAATTTTATGTAAAAAAAACTTAATATTTTAATACAGGGGACTAATATCCCAGTTAAATAAATGCATAAATAGGTGAATAAATTGGCAGAAATATATGTTTTTTTAAGTTATTTCACGCCGATTCCCAGGAGATTTTGTCTTTGACTGATGGCAAAAATAATCTCTAAAAACAAAAACAAAAATGACGAGTCTAGAGCCAGGAGGTACTCTAATCATAATCCCATCTGGAGTCGTTACGGTTCTAACATTTCAAACTGGAAACAAAAGAATAGGCTCAATATCAAGTTCGATGATAGTAGTTTTTTTCCCCAATCTTACATTTGGACAAAGCTGTGGATCTCTTGTCTCAGTTTTATTTGTCTTCCTACTGACACTCGCTCAGCTGAACATCTAGTTCTAGCATCGATTAGTTTCAACTCTGAGATCAACCCTGGTCGTTCGGCCACGATTTTGCCCCAATATCGAGCTTTAGCGCAACGATTATTTTACGACGGTTTTACCATTATTTAACGATTATTGAAACAAAACAATGCAAACAGAGGCGAGTTTGTACAGCTTTGGCACATTCACTTTAGGAGTCAGCCTCAGAGACATTAGCACATTAGCATTAGCACACTAGTTCAAACCATGACTTCAGACGTGTTTTTTGAGCAGATTCCTCAGTCAGTAGTTTTTTTATGCTTTAAAACGCTTATATACGCGTTGAATCGCTTTGCTCCGCCGCTGCCGTTTTTAAACATAAAATGTATCGATTGGTTTCTTTTTGATAGTTTTAGAAAAGCTTTTTTGAAAAACCAGCGCGGCCAATGAGAGCGTGCATTCGGCTCTGACTCTACTTATTTTCACACTGGCCTCATTGTTGTCCCAGAGTCCGACTTTTCCAAGTCACAGACACACAAAGTACTGATATACAACAAATATATACTGCAATACTGCTTCAATATCACGCAAAACAACGTCACTGTGATTCAAACGGTCACAGAAAGAAGCACATTTTAGGGGCAGGCGTTTGAGTTTTTATTGTGTTTTACTTCCTACTAATCGAACCGAGAGCCGAATAATCACGACACGAGTTCAGACGGTCAGAACAAAGGCGCCAAACGTGTGGCGAGCGCCGCGCTTCGTCACCTGTCCGCTGTCCGTGACGTAGATGATGATGTCGGCCTTCTCGTCGAAGAGTCGCTGTCTGAGCGCCGCGAGGTCCGAGGTGTCGTACGTGTACCCACCGTCCGACTTGACCACGGTCAGAGGCAACGACTGCCCCGTCGCAAACACGATCTTGCGGCCCTCGTCCAGCTCCACGAAACCTGGACACAAACCAGCGCCTTTAGAGCAGCGTCTCCCAACCGGAGGTACAGGTACTTCTGTTTCGTGTAACGTACGGGTCGAGGGTCAAAGTGTTTTCCATATTTAACCAATGACATGAAAGAAAACAGAGTGACATGGACCGTCCCGTCTGTCGCTGCTGCTTAAACAGAATCCATGGAAAATACGCACTGCAATGCTGCCCCCAAGTGGCTACATTTAGCCATTACACACATTTGCTTCTAGATGGAGGTAAAAATTAAACTTGACAGGTTAATCCTCACAATAATGGAGTTCAAACTCTTGGGTCCATCTTCAGCTGTTGTGATTGAACCAATCACAGAGCGGCTTTGTGGTTTGGGCAGAAGCCAAAAGGTGAAGCGCAAACAAACCAAAAACAAACATGGAGGACAAACTTCTGCCCGTTTCAGCAGAAATACGGACTATTCTTTGGAAGGAAAGATGTCTCAGATTCTTACAACCCGTCATATTACTCGACCTGTGTCCAATCAGCTTCAAACATTCACCAGGAGGTTTGATCTTTTCCCGATCACTTTTCAGCGAGATCCAGGTTTGGTAAAACGTGGCAGTAATGTACGATTTAGTGGAGTCGGACACAGACCTCTCTCCTCGAACTCTTTGACCACCGCGGTCATCATGTCCTGGTAGAAACTCTCTCCCCTCTCGATGATCTTCACGTCCAGACAGTCGTACACTCTCTGAAACTCTGCAACGCACAAACACACGTAAGCACTTTGGGTTAGTTTAAGAGCGCTTTAAATCACACAGGCGCATGGAATTGAGCAGAATACAACAGTGCGTCCTCAGAGGTCTTCTATGCTGGCCGTTACCTTTCCTGGACACGTCGCAGATCAGGTTCCAGGCCTTGATGAAGTCGGGCTCTTTGCTCTGCAGTCGCACCACGCACCGATACGCCCTCTTCTTGAAGTCCTCCTCGTTATCGAAGCGCTTCTTGGACTCCTGCAGAGACATTGCACACGTGTCGTCGGTCAAAGTGCGCCCGGATCGTGGCGAAGAAGGGCCGTGTGTTGCCTTTAAAGGGACGGCGGGTTGCAGGTTTAGGCCACCAGAAGGGGGCGCTGTGACTTGTCTGGAGCTGTGGTTGTTGTATTCAAATGGACTGAACATTTAGTGTGGATAAGAAAGGCTTTGAATGGGACAACGGCAAAAAGGAGACAATATGTAGGGATTTAACTGCTAATTTAAACATCTTCAACTACTACTCGGTTTACTAGTACTTTTCTCTATGAATAGTTGTTTTTGCATCCGTTTTTATAGCTTTCTCTACACCCTCTTGTACTCTTCTGATTGAGCAATGGGGCGTGTCTATAGTCGACCATAATATAATAACCGTAGTTGTATTTTGATCATTGTTACAGTGACAATAAGGTCTCTAAAAACACGTAAAAGAAGTAACTAAGTGTTACATAAAGATGTCAAAAAAGATAAATTACTGATGAATATTCGGTTTCTCAGTGCCTTCAGTCATCATATTTCAACTTTTATTCATCTAATCATTTTAAAAGTCTCAATGAATAATAGAAAAAAAATTGTCTAACCAGTCGATTACTGAAATAATCGTTAGTGGAAGCTCTAGCTCTGATCCACAGCAGCTCTGACTTTGTAGAAAGCCTGGAGGTCACTGCAGGGCTCAGATTAAGGATGGTGCTGCTAAACAATCCGTTAATTTTTCGAATTTGTATAGCAATTTCATAATTGCATAGCAAAACACGAAAGTGACTAACAATCCATATTTTCCATTGATATAACACGATTATTTATTTAAATGTATTTGTAAACATTCTATTAGAGAAAACTCTAAACAGATTTAACTTTTAAACACTTTTAAAACATTTTTTCTTTAAATAAAACTTGCAAATAAAATTAATTGTTGAACAAATGAATCAACACAGTCAGATGGCCTTATTTACAACTTTCTTCCATATCATCATCAATCAGATGACTATTTGCAGGAGTCTCATTTACATATTAATTGTCATTACACTCACAAAAAAAGGTATTAAGCTTCTGATGGAAAAATAAAGGTTGATGTGGTGTCCATTATGGTGTATTTTATGTGTTAATCAAATTGTACCGCTCTATTCCATTTTTCGTTTTTCTACTTGATGACGGTCCCTAAGTACTCTCGTCACTGCTCCGGCTGCACATTTGATGACGGTCTCTAAGCACTCGCCTCAGCTCCGGCTGCACATTCGGATCAGTGTAATTCGCTGCGCCCAAAATACGCATCTGATTGTTAAAAACGAGGTTGTGTCACTTGGCAGTGTAAATATGAGTGTGAATGATCTGCAAAGACTTTTGCGTTTAGGAGCTATTGGCCTCGGAAGTCTGAATCTGACGCAAACTTTACCGCACGTGGCTCCTCCCACTTTCAGACTCGCGATCTGAGACAGAAGCGGGACTCGTCATGTCAACACAGTGTCCTACATGTGTCATGACGTTATTGACGAGTGATCAGTACTTTTAGGCGCTTTGGTGATACAATTGAACACGCATTTTTGTATCGCAAAAGCTGCGATACAAACACACTTTTTTCAGACGAATGCATCGCTTTTGAGAGAAATTGCGTCGCATTTTGTGATGGGATACCGCTTATTCTGAACCCTGCACTGTCATGTATCTGACCTCACAGAAAGCCTGGAGGTCACTGTCATGTATCTGACCTCAGAGAAAGCCTGGAGGTCACCGTCATGTTTGACCTGACCTCGCAGAAAGCCTGGAAGTCACTGTCATGTTTGATCTGACCTTGTAGAAAGCCTGGAGGTCACTGTCATGTCTGATCTGACCTCACAGAAAGCCTGGAGGTCACTGTCATGTTAGATCTGACCTTGTAGAAAGCCTGGAGGTCACTGTCATGTTTGATCTGACCTTGTAGAAAGCCTGGAGGTCACTGTCATGTCTGATCTGACCTCACAGAAAGCCTGGAGGTCACTGTCATGTTAGATCTGACCTTGTAGAAAGCCTGGAGGTCACTGTCATGTTGGATCTGACCTTGTAGAAAGCCTGGAGTACACTGTCATGTTTGATCTGACCTTGTAGAAAGCCTGGAGGTCACTGTCATGATTGATCTGACCTTGTAAAAAGCCTGGAGGTCACTGTCATGTTAGATCTGACCTTGTAGAAAGCCTGGAGGTCACTGTCATGTTGGATCTGACCTTGTAGAAAGCCTGGAGTACACTGTCATGTTTGATCTGACCTTGTAGAAAGCCTGGAGGTCACTGTCATGATTGATCTGACCTTGTAAAAAGCCTGGAGGTCACTGTCATGTTTGATCTGACCTTGTAAAAAGCCTGGAGGTCACTGTCATGTTTGATCTGACCTTGTAGAAAGCCTGGAGGTCACTGTCATGATTGATCTGACCTTGTAAAAAGCCTGGAGGTCACTGTCATGTTTGATCTGACCTTGTAAAAAGCCTGGAGGTCACTGTCATGTTTGATCTGACCTTGTAGAAAGCCTGGAGGTTACTGTCATGTTTGATCTGACCTTGTAGAAAGCCTGGAGGTCACTGTCATGTTTGATCTGACCTTGTAGAAAGACTGGAGGTCACGGTCATGTTTGATCTGACCTTGTAGAAAGCATGGAGGTCACTGTCATGTTTGATCTGACCTTGTAGAAAGCCTGGAGGTCACTGTCATGTTTGATCTGACCTTGTAGAAAGCCTGGAGGTCACTGTCATGTTTGATCTGACCTTGTAGAAAGACTGGAGGTCACGGTCATGTTTGATCTGACCTTGTAGAAAGACTGGAGGTCACGGTCATGTTTGATCTGACCTTGTAGAAAGCATGGAGGTCACTGTCATGTTTGATCTGACCTTGTAGAAAGCATGGAGGTCACTGTCATGTTTGATCTGACCTTGTAAAAAGCCTGGAGGTCACTGTCATGTTTGATCTGACCTTGTAAAAAGCCTGGAGGTCACTGTCATGTTTGATCTGACCTTGTAGAAACCCTGGAGGTCACTGATTGGTGGAGAGACTGCGAGGTAATCGGGGAACTTGTCCTGGAGGTGAGCAATTAACATTCCGAACTGAGTACCCCAGTCTCCAACGTGGTTCAACCTGAAGACAAGACGACACATTTTATAGTGTGCCGTAACGTTTCCTTTGGATGCCTCTTTTTCTTTTTTTTTTTTAAACAATAACAATAATACTTAAAATACATTAAAAAATAGATACACATATGCATGTGTGTGTATGTATATTTTATTTATATTGTATTTTTTAATTATCATTATTGTTATTAATAGTATCATGTTATAGATTATTTACTTTTAAAGATTATTTACTTTTATTACTACAATTATACTGTTTTTTGTTGTTGTGGTCTTTTTATGGTTAGGAGCACCGGTATTTCATATTTGTTGAAATGTTTCAGTTTATAAAATGTGCTACATAAATAAGGTGGATTGGATTAAGTTTGAACAAAGAAACAAATACATGTAAAAATAGAATGACTGCTTTTCCAATAAATACATTATAATTACATTATAAATACACGTTAAGCACATTTTCCCGACCTGAGCACATCGTATCCGAGGAACTCGAAGAGGCGGGACATGCTGTCGCCGATGATGGTGGAGCGCAGATGTCCCACGTGCATCTCTTTGGCGATGTTTGGAGACGAGAAGTCCACCACCACCTGAACAAAGAAGAGACGTTTGCTCTTTCTTTAGGAGGAAAACGCTCATTCGCTTTTGTCAGAAGAAATCCAGCAGTGGGTTCTTCACATTCATGACAGAGGCGCATCATCGTCACACAGGCTGGACACTCGTTTATGAAGCAACATCAACACTCGACGGGACAGAAAACGCCTGCAATGGAAACGATAGTTGAAAGGACCAACCATGGACTGGAGATGATTGGGATTATTCGGGTCAAACTATAATCCTGAGAGCTGCGTAATAATAAACACGACAATTTTAGGAGCGGAATGACGTCTTTTTATTTAAGTGTGTACGTTTGCTCGTGTCAGGTTTGATTTAGAGCACCGCCAGCTCTAAACTGCAGGGCTCAAATTAAGGATTTTCACTTGTATAGCGGCGCTGCTAAACAATCCGTTAATTTTTTCAAATTTGTATAGCAATTTGATAATTGCATAGCAAAACATGAAAGTGACTAACAATCCATATTTTCCATTGATATAACACGATTATTTATTTAAAATGCATTTGTAAACAAAACTCTTTAACACATTTTTTTTTTTAATAAAACAGAAAACTTGCAAAAAAAATTAGTTGTTGAACAAATTAATCAACACAAAGTCAGATGGCCTTATTTACAACTTTCTTCTATATCCTCATCAGTAAGATGACTATTTGCAGGAGTCTCATTTACATATTAATTGTCATTACACTCCCAAAAAATATGAATAAGCTTCTGATGGAAAAATAAAGGTTGCTGTGGTGTCCATCATGGTGTATTTTATGCATTATTCAAATTGTACCGCTCTATTTGACGTTCCATTACATTTTTCGTTTTGCTATTTGATGACGGTCCCTAAGTACTCTCGTCTCTGCTCCGGCTGCACATTTGATGACGGTCTCTAAGCACTCATCTTGGCTCCTGCTGCACATTCGGAGCCATGTAATTCGCTGCGCCCAAAAAGGTTTCAAAATTTAAAAAAAAAAGGTCTATAACAAATAAAATCACTTTTGGATCTCTGCCGTTTCCCCCAGGGCTAACTGTGTTTTTGCGCCATCTACTGGCTGCAGAGGGAACTACACACAGTTTAACGTCCTGGTCTCAGCTCACAGTGAGTCTGGAGATGATTAATGGAGTTAAAAATGGAGTCACAGATGGAGAAAAGGTCAGTTATGGAGGAGATTCAGAACGGAGTGTTTCTGAGACTCGGAGGGGACTTTATCAAACTGTGAATGAAGCTAAATGTGCTCCAGAGTTTGTGACGAGGAACAGAGAGAGAACAGAGTGGGAACAGGGAACACTATTATTTTTTCGCTCTTGCACGAGATTACATTACAAGTACCGTATTTTCCGCACTATAAAGCGCACGTAAAAGTCTTTAACGTCCTCAAAAGCCGTCCGTGCGCTTAATAGTCCGGTGCGCATAATACATGGTTTATTTCTGGTTGTGCTTACTGACCGCGAAGATATTTTGTGTGGTACATGGTGTATAAAGAAGATTTGGGACACAAGACGCGATGCGCGACTAGAGTTACAGTACTCCGGAACCGGAAGTCCCAAAAACATATTTGCAAAGCATTCTGGGAACAGTAGTCTACCTTAACGTGGCGCACGCAACGCTTTGTCAAAACGTAAACAAAATTTTTAGTCAGGCACAACGCAGACACCTAAATAAAGGACCCAAAGAAACTTGGCCCAAGATGGCTACTGCCAAGAGACCATTGGAACTCTTATATTATTAGAAATGCGCTTACGGGCTAAATTATCAGTCAACTGTGGTCAGAGGCCGGAATCATCACTGAACTGCCGCGTGGGTCCGAGATGCGGGATCACATGACCAAAGAGATTTTAGCACGGAGCACTATCGGCGTTTTGACTGCTTTTACCATTATGCGCCCCAGCAGACATTAAACCGGGACACGGGACGTAAAATACGGTACATGTAAAAGATGAGACAAATAAAATGGCGACGTACTCTTTTCTTTTTGGGCAGAGGCGGAGGCTGGACTCCATTCACCAGCAGGTCACTGAGCAGCTGCGACACGAACGACCGCTTCAGGTGGACGTTCACGAAACCTGAGCATAAAACACACGTGTGAGGTCTGCGCAGGGGCGGCTCTCCATTGGGCTTCCCTCTGAGAGAAAGTGTGAACCTGGGCCGGCGATCCCAGTTTTCTCGATGAGCTCGTTTTCTGGAAGATTTTTCACAATTTTTTCAGCAATTTCTCTGGGATTCACTTTGACGTCTTTAGCCTTCAGCATCTGGAGAAAACAAGAAGAAAATCATAACGTTATCCATTTGAAGCAAACGCCATAAATGCAACATTTGGGCTCACTCAAAAATCTTCTTCCATTTTCTGGCAATTTTGGTGGATTTTTTTTTTTTATGAAAAATAAGGAGCTCATTTTGCAAATAAATAAAAATCTGATGAGAATTTTTTTTGAATTATCTAGGTTTAAAAAAAAAAAAAAAGATAATCTGGCTAAAAATTTTCCAAATCCAAATGTATTAAAAAGGAGCTGTTTTGTTTTTACGCATTTAAGTCAAATGAGTTCGTCCCTGTCAGATATAAAGTCAAAGCAGCTCCCTTCAGGGGTCCCGGCCCCTGGACCCGTGAAGTGGTTGTACCTGGGACATGGCCATGGCGCTGTTGCACTGGTAGTCTCCAAACTTGGCCTGCTGACTTGGCGTGACGGCCAGCGGGGGGCGCTCCAGCTCCGGGTACGCGGCTCGGATGGCCGCCCCGAACACGTGCTGCAGGCGCTGGTTTATGTTGAGCATGGCTTTAGAGTCACGGGGTAGGGCGGCGGCCGGGGGCGACTCCTGCAGCGACTGAGGACACGTCGTCAATTTTGTTCAATACTTTTAATGTTACACGTCATTTTGCCTCAAGGTTCATATTTACGTCCTGGAGAGTCGCTATAAGCCGTGGGATGTGAACAGCATTCAACTGTACTCCTAACCCTTACGTTATGTTCCACATGCAAGTGTGATGCATCATTAGAAAGCTTAGGCCTTCTAGTTTCTGTACTGTCAGGGCTTCAGAACTTACACTACAGAAGCCCAAACATAAACAAAACATCCTTTTTTAGTCTCGCCTGAATATTGTCAATTTGTAATGGTCCTGAGCATGACATACTTCATTGTGTGCATATGCTGTTCACTGTACATGATGTTTATCTTGTTGACAACAACTGTGTAAAGTTTCAGATCTCTAGGAACAGGCATTTTGGTGCTGTTGACCTTTTTGTATCAAAAAGTATATTCGGAACAAGTGATCCAAATATGTGCCAACTGTGCCAAACTGTTTTATTACAATTTTAGCTCCTCTATGATCATAAAACATACATTTTGATGTTTTGTAGGCCACTAATACCAATTATAACTGCTAAAAACAATATATGTGAAAATGTGTAAATATGAAACCCATGAATTTCCCATATAGAGGTTAAAAAAAATAATAATAATATTTTTATTTTATTTTTGTATTGGTATAATAATACATATAACAAAATACACGTTCAAAAGGCTAATAAAATCAGAAAACGTTATGCGCAAAATCCTGCCGAGAAATCTGGCTCTTTACAGCCTTCCCGGAGCCTTACACACGATAATACAGAAGATTCTGTGTCAATAAGCCCTTTGTCCCGCCCCTCTTTCTAAAGCTATTATTATTGGCTAGAATAATATGTCAATCAAACTCTGCTACGTCACTCGCACGCGGCGCTATTTAGATGTAAACAGACTAATCCATGTGCGTCGCAAGCGGCGCATTTTTTTTGCGGAGGCTGTAGCAAACAAACCCGTGGACAGAAAAATTTGTGGATGGTCTCATTCTGTAGGTAACAGTCTGAAGAAAAGAAGGATACCCAATATTATTTTATAGGTCAAACAGGTCATTTGTTATGGACGGAGAAATGCGTCAAACAAACAAGCGCATTCTCGTCCGGCGAGAAACGAAGAAAAGTTTGTTTACTTGACAATATCTCGAAATCGGAAAACTTCAGGAAAAATACAAGTGGATATTGTTTTTCAATGATTCCTTACGGACAGACTGAGTACAAGGATGTACAGAATTAAAGCCGTTTCGTCCGTCATAAACAGCAAACAGGTAGGACATGCGTTTGTAAAAGTTGAGACTTTCTCACAAACTATTGGGAATTGCTTCTTGGGGCATATTACTCAATGTAAATCAATGACATATTCGTTTTGTTGAGAAAATAAGCTTTAAAATGATGTATGGCTTGCTGGTATTGACCACGGAAATAAAAGCGATGATGTAAGAGAATATTTGAGATATAGAAAATGCTCGCCGGCGGACAGGTGGGTGGTAACAGGACACATTTTATGCATTCGCTGCGTCGATCTAGGTCGTTAAACATGCTTGAGTACTTATGTCTCTTATGTTTTAGAATTAACATTAAATCATCTATTTATTGAAAAGTAAACATGACACTTGCAGCCCTGTCGGGCCCGCCTTAAAAATGATTTCATCAAATCTCATGTAAAGTAATTAAAGAAATATGACTTTGACAAGTCGACAAATAAAATAATCCTTATTACAGCCCTAGTTCCCACATCAGGATTTGTGTTAGCGCTTCATCTACTGGCAACCGAAGGAAAACACTGTGGGAAATGAACAAAAGCTAGCTTGCCTCGACATGCTGATGTGAGCACACAGGTGTAATGAAGGTGATTTGAGGCAGAAATGCTCCGACCCTGGAGTTAAAAACGGCACAGGAGACATTATTGGAAGGTTTAAGTGAACTGTAAGGGGCGCTGCAGTCGTGAGAGGCCATGTGCCCTTTACTCTACTGTTTCAGTTTCTATTCCACAATTTCAGCTTTTTAACCTGATGCTTGAGGGTTTGAAAAATGTTCAAATAAACAGAAAATGAAGGCGTATTTTGATGGGGCGCTACACAGAAAACGTAAAGATTACATTTCAATGTCTGTAGATGTGGAAAGTGTCGTTTTGAACTTGCTCGGAGCAAAGAGCTTTTTCAAAATAAAACTAGTGGCTTCCTGTCGAGAGCTGCTCCAATAATATATTTTACTTGTGTCATTGATCTCTTTCAATGTATACTTCTCATTTCCTATGCGTTTCTTTCCCTAGGTGGCGCTGTGGAGCCTTTATCCATCAACTCTTAAAGGTTGAATGGACGATTTTGGACAGAAGTAGACGGAAATCTACGGGAGATGCGATGTGATCCGTCGCGCTATTAAACAAACGCACGTGTGTGTTGTATCAGTCCGCACGGGGGAGTGCGCATGCGCACGCGCACTTCCGCCTGCGTTCTCAAATCGCCAAAAAAATCGTCCATTGCGCCTTCAAAGGTGGTATGGACAATTTTTTACAGCAAATGTTTTATTATATTTCCTCGTGGCGTGGATAAATCATTTGTCCTGCCACATATGAATGATAAAACGCACCTATCGCTCACCTGCAGCCGCGTCAGGCTCGTCCCCACGTTTCCGCGTACCTAAGCGCATGGATCTATCATAACATAGTTCCCTCAGTGTATGGGGCAAAATGAAGACGAAGAAAGACAGTTCGAGCTGATGCAGAAGTGGACAGAAATCTACGGGAGACGAGCGATGCGATGCGCTCCGTTGCGCTAATAAACAAACGCACGTGTGTGTTGTATCAGTCCGCACGGTGGAGTGCGCATGCGCACTTCCGCCTGCGTTCTCAAATCGCCAAAAAATCGTCCATTGCGCCTTTAAGTTAGCCTGCGTTCATGGTCCAAAGTCTAAGACGTACAACGACATTAGGTGGCGGTAATGAAACACTTGGATACCAACCGCCATAAAAACACGAAAGAAGAAGAAAAGAATGCTATGTCATCATGGAAAGTTCATCATGTGATGACATCATGAGCAACTTCAAAGTTCTTGGTGACGTCCCAGTTCTGAGGCTCTGCTCTGGGCAGTAGGTGGCGGTAACAAGTCTGAAGATAGTGTCTTAAGAATAAAGTCTAAAGTTTAAGACGTACAACTACAGTAGGTGCCGGTAAATGCACCTTCAATTGGCTGCCAACCGCCATTAAAAGTAACAACCACAACAAGTCTGAAGTATAGGCGGTCTAAATTTAGTCTGTAGAATAAAGTCTAAAGAATAAAGTCTGGCGGTAATGTGACACTTGGATAACAACTGCCATAAAACACAGAAGAAGAAAAATCAAAGTAAAACAACAACAACATTTAAACCAACAACACAGAACAGCTTAACACAAACGGCTGAACTGAAGTCGTGCTGCGTTCAAATTGATCGATTAAAGAAATGGCGTTCATTTTGAAAAGCGAGTTTGCAGATGTTGAGGTTGGAAGAGTTCTCGTGAGGTTTTCTGACGGGACGAGGATCTCTGAAGAGCCAACCCGAAGCCATGGGGCCGCCACAATGGTGTGTCAGGGCACGTTCCCTTTCGTTCTAGCTGGCGCACACAAGAAATCTACGACAAAGAGTTTGCGCTGGAATTTGTTCAAGTCCTTTTCAGACAAGAAGAAACAGCAGGTGAACACTTTCATTGGACAAAAGCGGCCTCTGCCCTGGAGTTACAAAGTCAGGAGGTCATTCCAAAGAGCCACTGCCTGGTATTTCAGATGGCTCAATTACATATGCATCTTCATGTTTTATAAGGTTCAATAAGGGATAAAAGCAGTGAGGAAAGTATTTGAACACCCTGCGATTGTGTTCATTGTAGGTGCGTTTCCACTGAGAGACCGAGGCGAAAAACAACATTCACATTGTATGATATTTTAATGATGTTTCCTCCCCCCAAAGCACGACGTTTCCGCCCCCAAGGAAGCACGACGTTTCCGCCCCCAAGGAAGCACGACGTTTCCGCCCCCAAGGAAGCACCACGTTTCCGCCCCCAAGGAAGCACGTTTCCGCCCCCAAGGAAGCACGACGTTTCCACCTCCAAAGCACGACGTTTCAACCCCAAAGGAAGCACGACGTTTCCACCCTCAAAGCACGACGTTTCAACCCCAAAGGAAGCACGACGTTTCCACCCTCAAAGCACGATGCTCCTCATTCACGGTCGGGATGGTGTTCTCGGGATGGTGTTCTCGGGATGGGCTTCATCCTTCTTTCAAACGCGAAGAGGAGTTTATACCATAAAGTTCTCTGTTGGTCTCCTCTGACCACATGACTCCTCTGGATCCTCTTGATGGTCATTGACAAACTTCAGACCTGGACATGTGCTGACTTAAGCAGAACCTTCTGTGCGATGCATGATTTTAAACCATGACCGCGTTACCACCGTGGTAACCTTTAAACTGTAGACCTCCACAAGGCAGTTTCAGTCTCTGGGGTCTTTTGACAGCTCTTTGGTCTTTCCCATGGCAGTGGGCGGAGTCTGGCTGATTGTGGGGTGGTCGTGCGACTCATTTAGATTAGAGATGCACCGATTACAAAATTCTTGGCCGATACCGATATCTGGTTTTTAAGGAGGTCTGACCTGCCAAAACTGTTTTTTCCGATACCAATTTTCTATCTAAGAAATAATTATAATCATAATAGACACCATTTATTTGTCTGGCTTGAGTACCCTTCGCCCAGACATTTTGCTTATATAACTGCAATTAAAAACACATATGCTGTCATAACTCTCCTTTTCAAGAATAAAACATCACAAATAAGAAATAGAGTGAGAGTTTCAACAGTGCCTCCTGAGCAGATTTATTTTCAACACTGACCAACATTCAGTCCAGTTTACAGGTCAATAACGAACTTGCATTCAAACAACAACATTCAAAAACATACAATGTAATTTATTGACTACCCCTCCAGTACCTCTGGGTACCCCTCGGGGGACTCGTACCCCCATTTGAGGCTTTCAACAACACCTCAACACAAGCAGCAGTTATAAGACAAAAGAAAACTTTAAGTCCATCTAAAAAAATACATAAGTCCAAATGTCCGTTGTGAAACTGGCCGGGGATTTAGTGCCGTGCAGCAGTTTGTGTATATGGCTTGAAACCCTCTCAAACAACTCTGGCAGCGCTGTGTCAGAAAAGTACCGCCTACTTGGTCATTTGTACTAGAGCTGGGTTTCGATTCAAATTTCAAGAATCGATTTGATTCCGATTTTTACGTTTCAAAATCGTTTTTTTCCGATTTCTCAGATCCCAATCCGATTCGCTCCGATTTCGATCTGATTTCCGATTCGATTTCGATTCGATCCGGGGGTTAATGTTATTAAAAATGAAAAATGTATTTGAACCGTTTCCTTCACTTCATGACTGTGTAGAGAAGCAACATATTAAAACTAGTTATTATATCAATATTAAACAGCAAATCTTCAAGTATTGGTAGTTACTGATGGCTGGAAGACTGATGAAAAGGTTAAGGGTCAATCTACCTTCAAGAAAGATAATCCAGGAGTCCTGAATTATCTTTCTTGAAGGTAGATTGAAGTTCACTGAGGGAAATGTAGAAAATAATTTTAATTTAAAAAATAAATAAATAAATAAATCGATCTTTGGACATACGAATCGATAATCGGTCATTAATATGCGAATCGATTAAAAATCAGAAAATCGATTATTTCAACCCAGCTCTTATTTGTACCGTGGACTCTGGTGTTTCATCAGGTTTACGAAGCCTTTATCCTGTACTACGCTAAACGGCTGGTCGTCCAGAGACATGAACTCTATTATTTTCCTAGTGGTGGCGTTGGACTTTTCAGTGTTGATGTCGAACATAGCAGCCACGGTGGAGGGTTGTTGTGGTTGCTGTGACTCTGCTGCATCCCTCCTCTTAGCAGCAGTGTCCTTAAATTTGCCAAACAAACCTGGGTGCTTCTTTTCCAAGTGGCGTATTTAGTTTGTTGTTCCAAATGTCTTAGGCGTTCATCCTCCACGGCTTACTTTTGACTTGCAAGCATTACAAACAGAGTGTTTTGGCGTGTTTTGGGTCGTCCTGGCACAAAGTGAAATTAGTCCAAATCAGCGACATGTTTCCTTCCTGAGTCTTGCTAGTTTTTAGCGGTTTAGGTTCCTCGACCAAGAACTTTAACCGTACATTCGACGCACTAAAAATACTGTGCTTATTATTATGGAGATGTTCCTTTTTGTGAATCCTGCTGTTTGAACGTCTGCAGCTTTGGACGCTTGTCCAGAGCGTCCAACGCAGAAAAGTTGAGCTTTGTTCAACTTTTCTGATCTTGACTAAACTCTGCTCAGCTCTGAAGTATCTGGACCCGGACTGGCCCCGGGGCCCAGCGCCTCCGTTTGGACTTTGTAAAGTTAATGCACCAAAGACACTTTCTCCACCTGATCTTCCATCGCACAGCTACAGAAACACAACAACCTCCACTGCCTTCAAATGTACACATTTGGACTGAGCGATGTGAACTGGCTCTGAGACGTGAAGCACCAGAGCGTTACTCACCCTCTTGAGGATGTTCAGTCGGTAGTTGAGTTTGGTGTTTTCGTCTCGCAGCTCGTCCAGGCGCGCCGTCGGCTCCAGTTCTTTAGACTTTAAGGTTTCGATCTCGGCAGACAAAGTCTTTATCTCCTTTTCCTGAAAAACAAAAACAACATTCAGCTGCTGCTTTTCCTACAAACTTCACTGGACAAATAGAGCTGTCAGTTGAAGAAAACAACTCTTGATTTCTGAAAAAGGAGGCGCTTTAGATTACAGTCAATATGAAACCAAAAGCGAAAACAAGTTGTGACGCAAGAGTGACAGGAAATATAATCAGCCGGATCCGGGTCACCTCCAGAAGAAGAATGCAGACACTTTTCTGGACGGGCAAAGCAAACTTGGGCTGTTCAATATTTAGTGAAAAACACAAAATAATTCATGACACATTAGCGCTCTGTTATTAAAACACTGCCTGTTTCTAACGAACATCTGATCTTTATAAACGTGAACAGAGCCTGAGCTGCAAACACAGACTTGTCTCTAAAAGATAGATTGAAGTCTGTTGCTTCACTTCTCCTCTGCACATGCTCAGTTATGGCAGCAAAACTGAAGTTATTCGTTTGGTCCGACTAAACAAACCGAAGCCTGAGAGGAATCCTGGGCTCCCTCCCTTACCCCATCTCTGAAACCACAGGTCAGAAATCTTGGGAGTCCTTTTTGATCCAGAGTTAAAATTTGATAAACAGGTCAATGCTGTTGCCAAGGGCCACTTCTATCAGCTAAAAAATGAAGCTAAATTAAAATATTTTTTAACTGCAGTAGACCTTGAGAAAGTCATACATAATTTTATTACTTCAAGATTGGACTATTGCAATCCACTTTGTACTGGAATAAATTAATCATCTCGTTCAAGATTACAGTTAGTACAAAAACGCAGCTGCTAGACTCTTACCGGGACAAAGAAATACGAACACATCACTCCAGCCCTGGCCTTGCATTGGCTCCTGTCAGAATCCAGTATAAAGTGGCATTAACCGTTTTTAAATCACAACATGGACAGGCTCCAGGTTATGTCTCAAACATGCTCCATTTTTACACCCCTGGACGCGCCCCGCACCCCTGGACGCGCCCCGCACCCCCTGGACGCGCCCCGCACCCCCTGGACGCGCCCCGCACCCCCTGGACGCGCCCCGCACCCCCTGGACGCGCCCCGCACCCCCTGGACGCGCCCCGCACCCCCTGGACGCTGGACGCGCCCCGCACCCCCTGGACGCGCCCCGCACCCGTGGATGCGCCCCGCACCCGTGGACGCGCCCCATACCCCAGGACGCGCCCCGTACCCCAGGACGCACCCCGTTTTTGCCTTTAAAGTTAAAAAAAAAAATTACATACTTGAAAAATGTTGGGTCCGGTTACAGCAAACATACAATTTATTTGGGGAAGCCTTACTAGGGCTTTACTTCTCTGCACATGCTCAGTTAGGGCTTCTCTTCTCCTCTGCACATGCTCAGTTAGGGCATCTCTCCTCTGTACATGCTCAGTTAGGGCTTCTCTTCTCTGCACATGCTCAGTTAGGGCTTCTCTTCTCTGCGCATGCTCAGTTAGGGCTCCTCTTCTCCTGCACATGCTTAGTTACAGGTTTCTTCAGGTGGTTTGAGTTAGTCCTCAGAGCACATGTGCAGAGCTCTAAAACAAGCTGCTGTCCGCTCTGGTTCTAAAAGCTCATGTTAGAGGGCGGAGCATGAACGGGCCTCTGAACACGCCCACAGACTGAGCAGTTGCAGGAGAAGAAGAACCAAGCTTCCTGCAGTACTGCTCAGCGGCCTGTAGAGGACACTAAAAGACACTGACTTCAGCCAAGCTTCAGCAGCAGAAGAGAGGGGGAACAGACTTATTTAGATATAGAACAATTTAAATATAGTTGTGACACATGCTCCGATTGCCCTGACAACACGCCACTGCTTTTCACGAATACTTTTATAAAAGACCAGGTTTGCAGAAATACACAATGTTATTTTTTAAACAAACAGCAGAATAAACAAGTTTGTCACAATTGTACTGTATTTCGATTTATGTGATGTCAAATCAGGCCAATACAATCCAACATCAATTAAGCAAAAAATTGGAACAGAATAGTAGAAAAAAATAGTACATGGAGACTTACTTATACGTTTAACCCAATAAAGTTTGAAATATGGATTCTGGGCTTACAGAGGGAGAATATTTACAAAATTTCACGTTATGTTTATCATTTTCAAAGCTTACAGACCTGTAGCTCCACAAATGCCACTGATACAGGTTAAACACTCAGTGAATTTACTCCCGCAGTGTTTGACCACTCTGCATTGATAACAGATTTAACGCCACAATTTTACAAAATTACGCTCTAAATCAAAACACAGCCATTTCTCACAACCCGAATTGAAGCCACTTTGTCCACTTATTAATCACAACCAACATTTAAACACACAACGATGGAATCTGTATTAATTTAACAGATTTGTGATAACTTTGCTGTTCCTGTAGTGAGGTCCGCTACGTCCGTGGGGTCTCCGGGGCTCAGCGGGCGGTTACCTGCTCCTCCAGCCGGCTGTGGTACTCGGTCAGCGGGCCTCCCATGGCTGTGGAGTCCGGAGACGGGCGCTGGAGGTCCGGGAACAGTTTGTGGATGGAGCGCGGAGCCGCCGGGGTAGAAACTCGTGGCTGATGAAACAAACTCCGGGGAAAGCAGGAAGAACTTCCGGTACTTCCGATAGAACGGCCCCGTCATTACGTCACCGGAAGACAGTTCGTAGTTTTTACAGCGATGCGGAAATGGTATTTGTAGTTTTTATTTTTATTTTGAAAGAAATGAAATTAAAGTCCAAGTAAATGTGAACCTGTTCTAATACAATTCGAGCGTTTTATGATGAATTTAAAGACTTTGTTTTAACTCTTTATGTCAGTTTTATTATTTAAAAATATATATATAATCATAAATACATAGGTGCAGTTTTTTTTTTGAAGAAATCAAATCAGAATATAGTCTAAATAAATAGGCTTCAAATGTGAATCTGTTTTAATACAATTTGCCCGTTTGATGTTAATTTTAAAGACATTATTTTAGCTTTATGTCGTTTTTTTTTTCAATTTAAATTTTACCATCATAAATAGTTTTTTTTTTTCCAGAAATCAAATCAAAGTCTAAATAAATAAGCTTCAAATCTGAACATGTTTTACTAAAATTTGCAAGTTTCATATTCATTATTTTAGCTTTTTATGTCATGTTCTATTTTACCTATCATCAATTATCACCGCTATATTTAATTTGTGCCCATGTGTTTCCATTATTCCATTTTAATCGTTTTGTCCATGTGGAGAAATCACATACATCTCGGTTAGTCCACGCGGCGGTCGTTCTTAATGTTTTACCACACATTTTTGTAGTTTTCCAGCTACAAACGCAACTAAACGACACTAAAATAATAAGTAAAAGTCCTTTCACTCTTTGTAAGTTAAAGACCGACACGTGTCTAGCCAAATCGAATCGTTCCCGGGTCAATTCAACCCACTAAAACGTACAAAAATATAAATACAAATGTGTAGAATGTGTAGAAAAGCCACAAGAGAAGTAAAAAGAGAAGAGCTTTTTTTATTTGTTGTGAAACTATAAAACATCGTGTCTGTTTTTATTCTGTGCTGGTGAAATATTTACAACTCGACAGAACAACATCGGAGAAAATAATTCACAGCTTTTTGGGGGAGGAAGTCTCAAAAAAACAAAACAGAAAAGCGAGAGGAGAAATAACACAAAAAACACATGACGAGGAAACACACACCCAAATCATGAAGTGCAATAAATACAAGCCTCCTCCCGTCTCTCGGATTGGAAAAAATACACCGAAAATGCACTTTATGACAACAAAGAGGTCAAAGTGGCGACATTCTGCGACAAAACAATCAGCATTTGACATTTGCGACGATTTCGCAGCTACGGTCCTTCATTTGAGACGCTCGTTCAGACGCTACGGTGCGAAAAGTCGAGCGGGAAAACAACATTCTTGTGGTGAAACGTTTGAATTGTACAGTTACTTCCAGCTTCAATAGATCAAAGACGCAGAGAAAGGAGGAAAAGACGAAAAGATGGCACGTTTAAATTCCGTTTCCATGGATACGGGTCTGTGTGTTGGTGTTTTAATGGTTTATTTCTTAAGTTAGAAGTGACGGTTTCTCGTTTTTTTCAAATGTTTGAACGGATAATTTAAGAAAACCAAAACTGTGGGAAATGTGAAATTATATTTTAGTATTTTTTTTTTTTTACTGAAAAACGTGTTTGTGTCTCGCCATGAAGATAAATTCAGCCACAAATTTCAGAAATTCTGGAATCTGTTTGTGATGTAATCATCCTGTTTTAGTAAAACATCCTAAATATTTTGTTTTTGTGCTGTTTTTTTGTACGGCCAATTTAGTAAATTAAGTCATTTTTTTTTTGTTTCATGAATTTTTATTTAATTTCAAGTAAACGCAAACAAAATATTTCATTTTTGAGGGAAATTGCAAAGATTTTACTCAAGAAAACACATGTGAGGAATGGATTAAATGTTGTTTTTTTGTCAATAATTAGGAAAGTTAAAATAATAAAATATTTAGTTTCTGGTGTGAAATTTCAGACAATTTAATAAAAAATCAAGTTGGATTAAATCTTTTTCTTTTCAATAATCAGGGAAGTTAAAACAATAAAATATTTAGATTTGGTGTAAAATTGTGCACCAAACAAACTTTCTCTCGTTATGAACTGAATAAAGCCGAGGTCTGATGCGTTACCGTGGAAACCGTGGAGTCGTGACCGAAAGTACGATCGGGAAACAAATCTCGCTGAGTATATAAAAGGGAGAATGTTTTTACAATAATGTTTTACAGTTAACATAATGAAAGATTTGTAGGTTTTGTCCAGTTTTTAATTATTTTATTAATTAATTATTTTATTTAAAATTCTGACATGTGTTTAAATCCGCGTACATTTGATTAAATCTGACCATTGTCTGTGAATCGAGTCTGCAATAAAAGTACACGCAAGTATATTTAAAAAAACGTCTACAAAGAACTTGAAGGAAACTTCAAAATTGTACGTTAAAATGCCAGAGAAATCAAACCAAATAATATCTTTTTTTTTTTAAAGTATTTGAATAAAAAGGACTTGACGTTGAGGGAACTCTGTGACAAACCCTCAAAACGCAAACTCTTTTTGTGGAGATAAAAGCATGAGCTGAGACTAGGACGTTAAACAGTGTGTAGTTCCCTCTGCAGCCAGTAGATGGCGGAAAAGTTCAGTTGGCACCGTGGGGAACAGCAGAGATGCCGTTTTGTTGTTGTTTTTCTTCTCTAAAACATGAGATCCAAACTAAAAGGTCCTCAAGCGCACGTTTAAAAGCTGATAAAGGACAAATATTCTGCATAATTTGTGTTAAGTCGTTTTTTTTTGGAGTGGGAGGAGTTTGTGCTCTGTTGTCTCTGTACAAATATAGATATTCTTTGTGATTTTTTTGATTCAGTATCATGATTTTATGCTGTGCCTGTAAAACATCCTTCATACAATTGGATTTGTGCCGGAATGATTCAAAAGTCTAAAAAGCGCCTACAAACGGCGTGTTAGTAACAGTAACGCCATGAAAAGGAGAGCGAGAGAAAGGGGAGGAGGCGGGGTTTGAGAAGCTAACGACGCTAACGCTAAAGAGGATTCCTGTACAACTTCATAACACCGCCGTGTGGGCGTCGCCGTCGGACGCAGCAGCAGCAGATCGAGAGCGGAAATACTTTGAAATGTGTCGCTCACACGTCGTCCGCAGGTAAATCTGGAATGGTGGATTTTGATCGAGTGAAGAACGCCATCTTCTCCCTGGAAACGAGAACAAACGTAAGAGCTCCGGAACCACGTTGGGCGAGACATTCAGTCATTTAGAATGCTCCGGAACCATGTTGGGCGAGACATTCAGTCGTTTAGAATGCTCCCGAACCACGTCGGGCGAGACATTCAGTCGTTTAGAATGCTCCGGAACCACGTCGGACGAGACGTTCAGTAATTTAGAATTAACACAAATCAAGTCTTTATACATCGTATACATAACTCCGATGTTTATACATAACATCGGAGAAAATATATGGAATGACATGCCCTCTGCGCCGGACACGCCCTCTGAGATGGACACGCCCTCTGAGCTGGATATGCCCTCTGAGATGGACATGCCCTCTGCGCCGGACACGCCCTCTGAGATGGACACGCCCTCTGAGATGGACACGCCCTCTGAGCTGGATATGCCCTCTGAGATGGACATGCCCTCTGAGATGGACACGCCCTCTGAGATGGACACGCCCTCTGAGCTGGATATGCCCTCTGAGATGGACATGCCCTCTGAGATGGACATGCCCTCTGCGCCAGACACCCCCTCTGCGCCGGACACGCCTTCTGAGATGGACACGCCCTCTGAGATGGACATGCCCTCTGCGCCGGACACACACGCCCTCTGAGATGGACACGCCCTCTGCACCGGACACGCCCTCTGCGATGGACACGCCCCTCTGCGATGGACACGCCCCTCTGCGATGGACACGCCTTCAAAGCTTTCAAGGACTTCTGATGCGTCTGATCCTAAAATAACACTTAAAACTGTCTAAGTAGGCTAATGTTTATTAGCATAGCCACTAGCATTAGTATTAGCATGCTAATGACCTGAAACAAACAGCTCCACCTCAGTCTGGAGTGTCCACTGGGACACAGACAGCTCTCAGACCGCTCACAGACTGCTCACAGACACAGGCCGCTCACAGACACAGACCGCTCACAGACACAGGCCGCTCACAGACACAGGCCGCTCACAGACACAGGCCGCTCACAGACACAGGCCGCTCACAGACACAGGCCGTTCACAGACACAGACACAGGCCGCTCACAGACACAGACACAGGCTGCTCACAGACACAGGCCGCTCACAGACACAGGCCGCTCACAGACACAGGCCGCTCACAGACACAGAGGAGGCGTGGTTTCACCTGAAGGTCTGCACCTCCGGGACCTCTTTGCAGGCCGGGACTCTCATCTTCGTGATGTCTTTGGCCGCTGCTTTCATCATCTTTCCCACTCTCTGCTCCTGCTGCTGCTCCTCGCGAGTCTAAACCAGGATGAGAACACGATCAGCGACACACGGGAAATTGCTCAAATGTACACCAGAAAACAAAGAAGTGCGGTCTTTTTTGGAGTAGATCTTGTCATTACTTAGTTTTTGTCCAGTTTCAGATCTCGTAAAGTCCTAGTTTAGTCCTATTTTAGACCCTTTTAGACTTGAAGTAGTCTTGGTATGGCCCTATTTTGCGCCCGCTAGAGTTGCTAAATGTAATGTCATTGTTTACTGTAAAACAGACTATTTCGGAAATCCAACCCCCGAAACCTGTTGGCACCAGACGGTGCCACTCCAGCCACCTTAAGACACTGTGCAGGCGAACTGGCCCCCGTCTTCACTGGCATTTTTAACACCTCCCTGGGTCATGCCATGTCCCAGCCTGCATCAAGTCATTCATCATTGTCCCTGTCCCCAAGAAGACCCCTGCAGTTTGCCTACAGAGCCCACAGGTCTGTGGACAACGCCATCAACCTGGCTCTCCACTTGATCCTGCAACATCTGGACTCCCCGGGAACCTATGCCAGGATCCTGTTTGTGGACTTCAGCTCTGCGTTCAACACCATCCTCTCTGCTCTGCTCCAGGACAAGCTCTCCCAGCTCAACGTGCCAGACTCCACCTGCAGGGGGAGCAGGGGGAGCACTGACTCCACCTGCAGGGGGAGCAGGGGGAGCACTGACGGCACCTGCAGGGGGAGCACTGACTGCACCTGCAGGGGGAGCACTGACTCCACCTGCAGGGGGAGCACTGACTCCACCTGCAGGGGGAGCACTGACTCCACCTGCAGGGGGAGCACTGACTTCCTGATGGATCGGAGGCAGTTCCTGCGGCTGGGGAAGAATGTCTCAGACACTCCAACTCTCAGCACAGGAGCTCCACAGGGCTGTGTACTTTCTCCCGTGCTCTTCTCCCTGAACACAAACTGCTGCACCTCCAGCCACTACTCCGTAAAACTAATAAAGTTTGTGGACAACACCACCCTCATCGGGCTCATCTCGGACTGGGATGAGTCTGTCTACAAGAAGGAGGTGGACGTGCTGTAGACCTGGTTCAGCGGTAACAACCTGGAGTTCAACTCCTAGAAGACAGTGGAGATGATCATGGACTTCAGGAAAGTCACAGCCCCCCATTACCATCACAGACTCCCCCAGCTTCACTGTGGACTCCCTCCGCTTTCTCTGCACCACCATCACCCAGGACCTCAAATGGGAGCTCACCATCAGCTCCCTCATCAAGAAGGCCCAGCAGAGGATGTACTTCCTGCAGCAGCTGAGGAAAGCCAAGCTGACAGAGATGATGGTGCAGTTCTACACGGCCATCATCAAGTCCATCATCACCTCCTCCATCACGTACGCTGGAGCCAAAGCCGGGGACAAACAGAGACTACAGCGCCCTCTGCACAGAAGGTGATCGGCTGCAGACTTCCATCTCTGCAGGACCTGTACGTCTCCAGGGCTCTGGGACGAACAGGTCGGATCACAGCCGACCCTTCTGGACTAAGACTATTTGAGCCACTCCCCTCAGGGAGGAGGCCACTCCCCTAAGGCAGGAGCCCACTCCCCTCAGGCAGGAGCCCACTCCCCTCAGGCAGGAGCCCACTCCCCTCAGGCAGGAGACTACGGTCCATCCAGACTCACTGTTCACTTTCTGCACCACAAATGTAAATTCAACTGTACATTTTGTGTACATGGTAAACCTATTTTAATTTTTATCCTACAGCAGATTTAAATTGCTTTTATTTTATTTTTCTTCTTTTTTGACTTGTATCGCTTGTTTTATCATTGTTTGTTGTTTTATGTTGCACAGAGACAAGACAAGTTCCTATGTTTGTGAATTCTGTTCATTGACAACAGCAATAAACATTTCAGATTCTGAAACTTGCTTACAAGACGATAAAATTCATAGTAATTTTTTTCTCCTGCTCAGACCGATTGCACCTGGTGGGTTCGATTGAGCGCTCTGAATCGGACTGAACCGCCGCGTCCCGTACCCGTTTCTCGTCCCGTACCCGTTTCTCGGCCCGTACCCGTTTCTCGTCCCGTACCCGTTTCTCGTCCCGTACCCGTTTCTCGTCCCGTGCCCATTACTCGTCCCGTGCCCGTTACTCGTCCCGTGCCCGTTTCTCGGCCCGTGCCCGTTTCTCGGCCCATACCTGTTTCTCGGCCCGTTGCAGCAGCAGCCTGAAGCGCTCGTCCTCCCTCACCCACAGGGGAAGCTCTCGCTGGCCCTCGAGCCGCGCCCGCTCCAGCTGGCTCTTCAGCTCCCGCAGGACATGCAGCTCCTGTGTCAGACGCGCCTGCCGGGTCCGCGTCACCTGCAGGTCCAGCTCCAGGTCCAGCGAGGTGCGCAGGAGGCCGTCCAGGGGCTTGACCACCATCGCGGGCTGTAGACACGCGCAGCGGTCAGGGCACGGTGAGGGAATACACAAGCGTTATTGAAGGACACAATGTGCAAAGTTTTATGAGCTTATAACCATCGTACAACGTCGTTCCCTCGTCAAAAACACAGCAGCAGTCGTGTTCAGCTTCAGTCAAACTTGTTTCACGAATCCTGTTCACGAGCCTCACAAAAACACTCTGTTTCAAATGTCTCAGATTTGTGACGTCAAAGCCAGAGATCTCCTGAGCTGTTTTTAAGTCCATAAATCATCACCAGACTCGTTCTGAGCATTTCTCATTGCTACATTAGCTTGTTTATTTCTCCATTGTAATTCCCTCTGCTGCCAGTAGATGGAGCTCAGAACAATTATCCTGACGAGGGAACACATTGACGCCAAAGCAAAATTACTCAAGATCATCTTTAAGGGCCGATAATGCAAATAAAGCTGTGTCCTTTCAAAAGTGTTGTGAGTCGTCATAACGATGTCGATATAAATAAAGTGCAGTACCTTCTTCATCCTCATGCTGCGTCTCTCCGAGGCGTTTCTCACAAAAGGAGATCTTTTAGACAAAGTGGACGAGTCGCTGTCGCTGCGGTTGATCTGAAAAGCACTGCCCGTTAGTACTCGGAACGCTCAAGACACTTAAAAGGAGTGCTCAGACCGCGGCGTCCAAGTTCACCGCTCGGACGCTCCGAACGCGCCGCCAAAACGCACATAGACTGAATGCAAAGTGGACGCTCCTTAAGAGTGATAACACAAAGAATATAGCGCATTACCCTGCAGATGTACTGGCTCTGGGGGCCGGGGGAGAAGGTTTTTGAGCGGATGATGGTGTTGCCTCTCAGAAAGCTCAGCTGCCCACTCTGGTTCTGGTTCTGGCCCTTGGTCTGGTTCTGGGGCAGGTCCGGGCGCCGCTCTTTGGGGCGGACCACAGGGCGAGATGAGAGCAGGCCGTCCACGCTCGTCTCTTTATTCACCTGCGGCGGAAGAAAGTCAAAGGTTCAGAGAAGGAACAAGATCCACTCACATTTGTTCCATCGATCATGACAAAATCTGCCCAAGATGTCACTTTTTCTCCTTGTGTGATTAAGTACATTTGAATACAGAGGACACGCCCATACATAAAACTATTCACAACAATTTAAGGTTTAGAATGAGTGAGTTGGACATAAAAGTCACGGTTTTGGCCTCCACTTCCAATGCAAATCAAAGGGAGTTGTTGTCTTGATGCTAACGCTAACACTCATTTCTGAGCTTAATGAATAAAGAAAAGGCCACAAACTGAAATGACCTACAAATAAAAACAATTTTAGAGGAATTTGACTTTGTTGTTTTGTCAGCTTGTTAATAAAAGTTTGAGACATGATCTTTCACTCGTCTTGTTCCTGCGCTTGAGCATGAATCGTATTTTACCTTCTCAGTGATGTTCGCCGGAGGTTTGGGTGCAGGTCTGGAGGTCGCTTTCTTTGGTTCGGTCTCCGCCAGCGAACCGTCCTCAGGGTAAAGCTCCTCCCCTTCTGCTCTTGCCTCGCCGTTTCCTTCTTCGTCCTCAAAAATGTCTTCATCAGGCCTGTAGACGCAGACACAAGTAAACCATGAAAGAAGAGTGTGGAGGAACTTTACGGCGCATTCCACAGGTTCCATCAAAAAGTGTTCATCAATAACACTGTTTTAACGCAAAGAAATACAAGCTACATAAAGAATAAACTAGTCGTGGTAAAGTTCAATCACCAATACAATATTTTATCAAGTTTGTGTGTTTTATATTTAAGCTAATGTGTGTTAGCCTTTAGCTCTGAGACAAAAACACTTTTATAAACACGGAGGTTTCCTCTGTGACATATTTACAGGACGTAAAAGTCTGAACCTGCTGCAGTGATCATCCCTCTGGGATTCGCTCTGTCACTGCTTTTATCTGACTTTATTTGAGCAAAACTCAGCTTTGTCTATTCTTTTTCTTCTTCTTCTTCTCCTTCTCCACTATGTTTTGGACGCCTTTTACATCCAAAACAATGTTTAATGTCTTTATTTTTTCTTCTTCTATGGTGTTCTTGCATATCTGCTGAATGCCATTTAGAATATGATGACATCACAGGAATGGAGCCCTTGGGTTGCCTAGAAACCAAGTAGAACGTTTACCAACTTCTGATTGGTTGGCCACATTCTGCAGTTCTAGAAGATGTCATCTGGGACTATGACATCACTCAGCGCTGCAAAAGTCTGAACTCTAAAGAATAAAGTCTAAAGAATAAAGAACACAACTCTAAAGTCTGAAGAAGAAGAAGGTAAAGGCGGCTTCAGTCGGCTGCCACTGTCTGAGGAATAAAGTCTGGCGGTAATGCAACAATTGGATGCCAACCGCCATAAAATAACAACAACAACAACAACAACTGAGAGTCTGAGGACTACGAAAAGTCTGAGGAATAAAGTCTGGCGGTAATGCAACAATTGGATGCCAACCGCCATAACAACAACAACAACTGCCATTCAGAAAGCTCTTTCTCTCTCCTTCTCTCTTTCTTTATGGTATAGAGTAAAACACATACTTTGAAGACTTACAACTACAGTGGGTGTGGCGGTAAATGCACCTTTTCAGCGCCATTAAAAGTAACACAACAATACAACAACCACACTGCCGTTCAAAGCAACAACAACTTAATTCAGTTTGTTGATGAGAGAAGGTGAGATCATCTTATTGGCTGAATTCAACCTCTTGACAAAAGTCTATAAGTACGACTCACTGGGAACAAAGTGATCTGAAGATTGGCTTTGTGGAGCCATCAAATTTAAAAATGTCCCGGGAGAAAGTTGCAGGAGAAAGCATGGGCTTCTTGAAAGACTCATTTAAAATATATAAGGCAGCGTTGGACACCGTGAGAATAAATAATGCCTTTTTACAGCAAAAAATCTTTGAAGGAAGCTGCACGAAAGCAAAATATGTTGTACTCCAGGCGGCGCTCGAAGCCGCAATGTTAGAAAACCAAGCGCTCCAAAATGAACGGCTGCGCACTGAAAATATGATGAAACCGGACGGGAAAGCGGAGACGGCGGAACAGACCGTGAGGTTTGAAAAGGACAACGCACGCTCAAGAAGCCAAAGAAGTCGTTTACAAGAGCTGTATCAAGGTTTGGGACCGAACCGGACATTAAGAGAAGCTTTGGAGGAGCGACATGCCCAGTTAACGGATGAAAAGAATCTCATCCGCGAGGACACTTACGCAACCGTGTTTGAGTGTTTTGAGCTTTGGAAGGACACTAGATATCTAGCTACGGTTGCTGAAGAAAACCGAAACCTGGAGAAGGAGATGGAAACATTGAGAGCTTACAAAGCCAATTTTGGTGAACATCTTAAATCACAACAGGCTCAAGAAGACATAGAAGAGCATCACGGTCTGTTGCAATCAGAAAACCATCGCCTCCGAAGGGAAAGTGAGGAAATTCGTGAGAGTTGTGCGGACTTGGAAAAGAAAGTCAAGCATCAAGAGATGGTTCAAGCAGAATGTAGACGATTGGAAGAGGAAGAGAAAACACTGAGAGGCCAGAACAGCAGTTTGAAAGAAGAGATCGAAGAACTCGAATCAAAACTGCCTCAAGAAGACGTGGAAAAGCAACACGCTCTGTTAAAGTCAGAAATTGATCGCCTCCGTTGGCAAAATGAGGAAATTCGTGAGAGTTTTATAGAGCTACAAAAGAAAATAGAGAATCAAGAGCTTGTTCAAGAAAAAAATGGCAAATTGGAAGAGGAAAAGGAAACATTGAGAGGCCAGAACAGCAGTTTGAAAGAAGAGATCGAAAAACTCAAATCAAAACTTTCTTGCGAAGACGTGGAAAAGCGCCACGGTCTGTTGAAGTCAGAAATCCATCGCCTCCGCAGGCAAAATGAGGAAATTCGTGAGAGTTTTATAGAGCTACAAAAGAAAATAGAGAATCATGAGCTTGTTCAAGAAAAAAATGGCAAATTGGAAGAGGAAAAGGAAACATTGAGAGGCCAGAACAGCAGTTTGAAAGAAGAGATCGAAAAACTCAAATCAAAACTTTCTTGCGAAGACGTGGAAAAGCGCCACGGTCTGTTGAAGTCAGAAATCCATCGCCTCCGCAGGCAAAATGAGGAAATGCACGGGAGCTGTAAAGAGCTGTGGGAGAGCGCGGCGAATCAAGCGATGCTTCGAGAAGAATGCCAACCGCTGGAAGAGGAGCTTGAAAAGTTGACACGCCGGACGGGACATTTGACAGAAGCGTTGGAACAGCTTAAACAGAACCTGCCTCACAAAGACATGGGCGAGCGCTGCATTCAACTGCAAAGTGAGAGAGATCAAAGAGCTGAAGAACTTAAACTACTGCAGAGCGAAATATCCGACGTGATCCAAAAACTGGCCGACCAGTCGTGTTCAAAGATGAAATTGGAGGCAGTAGAGCTGTCGAAGAAGGCCTTTGACAAAGAATATACGGCACTGAATGAATATCTAAAGACAATTACTAAAAACTACAACGATCTAAAGGCTCAAGAGTCTAAATATCAGGGGAAGATCATAGAAATGGAGTCGCTGAAGACTAAGAATGACAGGGAACGGCAGGAAATTGATCGACTGCAGGAGGAACTGATCAATCTCAAAGCCACGTGTGAGAGATACAAACATATAGATAAAAAAGAAGCAGATATTGTGGCTATAAACAAGAAGTTGCTGAAGAAAAAACTGAACCTTGAGAAAGAAATACAAACGCTTCAAGTGCCCGAGGAATCGATTAATGAAGCAAAATATATTGTTAGTGAACTGGAAAAAGAAAACTGCAGCTTATATGTAGAAACTTTGAAACTGAAGGATTATCTTGAACAAAAGAAGCTGAAAAAAGTGCATTTGAAGCTTCTTAAAAGTGAGGAAAAGACTCTTACGCAAAGAAACTCTGTCTTGAATAAGGAAATCTCGGCTCTAGATAAGGTTGAAAAAACAGGGCTAGTCAAATGGTATGAGGCCGAAAATGGAATATACCAAGGTCGAATCCAAAGGTTGCAGCACAGGAACAATGAGTTGCAGTCATGGTTCAATGGCCTGTATGTTAGAATGTACACTCAAGAAGTGCAGAAGATTTACAACGATATAGACGCAGACACAAAGACTGACATAACACAACAAAGGAAACAGCTGAAGGACCAAATTCGTAAAATGTTGGACATTGGGGGGGCAGGGGATCCACCAGTGGAAGCGTTTCCTCCAGGGACTCCAGTTTCCCCATCAACTTAAAAAATGCACCATCAAATCAATCCCTCTAGGTACCATTAGTATCTGGAGGATTGGCATCTGGAGGATTGGACCCCGGGCACTGCCCAATCCTCAATCCAATCATCCAAGTACCGTTGGTGGTTGGATTGGAGGACTGCCCCTGACAAGTTACCCCAGCAGCATTGAAGGATTAATAACATTTCCATACATATCAAGAGGCTCCGCCCGATGGGCAGGGTTTACGCAATGCAGAGTAGGAGGGACGTGGACCGGCTGATGTCCTGGTGCAATGGTAACAACCTGGAGTTCAACGCCCAGAAGACAGTGGCGATGATCGTGGACTTTAGGAAAATCACAGCCTCCCAGCCTCCCAGTCCCCCCTCACCATCAGACTTGCCCATCCTCACCTCCTCCCTCACCTGGAGCCACAGCCAGGGCAAGAGGACAAACAGAGACTACAGCGTCCTCTGCTGAGAAGAGGGAATCTCTGCAGGACCTGTACGTCTCCAGGGCTCTGAGACGAACAGTAGGATCACAGCCGACCCTTCTCACCCTGGACACAGATTATTTGAGCCACTCCTCTCGGGCTGGAGGCCACTCCCCTCAAGCAGGAGGCCACTCCCCTAAGGCAGGAGGCCACTCCCCTCAAGCAGTTGGCTACAGTCTATCCAAACCAGCACTTCCCATCACAAGAACAGTTTCTGCCGGCTGCCATGGAGGGCGGAGACAACAACCAAAGAGACTCCAGGAGTGACAACTGTAGTGGTGGAGGTAATATAACACTTGGATACCAACCGCCATAAAACACCAAAGAAGAAGAATGGCTCCTTGCTTTGCACAGCATCTAGTTATTATTATGTAGGGGACACATATGTCCCAAAAAGACCTTTGAAAGACAGTACCCTTTTCATAATTCAAGACATTGTTGCAGAAAGCAAAGCAAAATGTTGGATGAATCGAGGAATGTTCTCCATCCCCCATGGACCAGAACACCGTCTTCACCAGAGCCCTTTCCCCCTTAGGTCACAAATGGGTCCAAAGACCTGACCCCTGTGGAGAAGTGGAAACAGTCCACTTTAACATTAACCCCTTTGTTCTGCTGGGATGGAAAACTTAATGTTTATTGTGTGATCTAAACTTATAACTATGTTTAGTTTGCCATAAGAACTGTGTTTGAAATGTGTTTGTCATATTGAATGTACTTCCTCATTACCTGCTAATGATGTGTGTTCATTTACAATGTTGCAGTATTTTGCTATGGTTACAGGGCTCAGAATAAGCGGTATTGCATCGCAAAATGCAACGCAATTTCTCTCATTCGATGCATTAAAAAAAATGTGCATACAAAAATGTTGTGTTCAATTGTATAAACAAAGCACCTAAAAAAGCACTGATCACTCGTCAATCAATCATCAACAACAGCATGACACTGTAGGACGCTGTGTTGACTTTACGAGGTCCCGAGATCTCTGACAGATCGCCTCGTCTGAAAACGGGAGAGCAGGAGGAGCCACCGGGAGAGTGGGAGGAGCCACCGGCGCACGGAGGGCAATGAGCGCCGCGTCTCGCTAATCTCACCACAATAACTGAGATTAGCGACCCAAAGAGCTCTAAGGACCCAAAGAGCTCTCTGACAAGGACCCAAAGAGCTCTCTGACAAGGACCCAAAGAGCTCTGACAAGGACCCAAACAGCTCTGAGAATCCAAAGAGCTCTGACAAGGACCCAAAGAGCTCTGACAAGGACCCAAAGAGCTCTGACAAGGATCCAAAGAGCTCTGACAAGGACCCAAAGAGCTCTGACAAGGACCCAAAGAGCTCTGACAAGGACCCAAAGAGCTCTGACAAGGACCCAAAGAGCTCTGACAAGGATCCAAAGAGCTCTGACAAGGACCCAAAGAGCTCTGACAAGGACCCAAAGAGCTCTAACAAGGACCCAAAGAGCTCTGAGGATCCAAAGAGCTCTGACAAGGATCCAAAGAGCTCTGTTGTTGTTGTTGTTGTTGTTTTATGGCGGTTGGCATCCGAGTGTTGCATTACCGCCAGACTTTATTCCTTAGACTGTTGTTGCTGTTGTTATTGTTTTATGGCAGTCGACAGCCGAGTGTCGCATTACCGCCAGACTTTATTCCCCAGACTTTGTCGTCGTCCTAAAAGTTGTTCTTCCAGTGCTTTGACTTCCAGTGCTTTGACAAAGCCCAAGAGGTCATGAGATGCCTTTGTCATTGTATCCTATGCAACAATTGGATGCCAACCGCCATAAAACAACAACAACAACAACATATCCTATAGAAGTTCTTCCTCCCCTCAGACTTTGTTGTAGTCCTTAAAAATTCTTATTCCATTGCTTTGGAAGTACAAAGCCCATGAGTTTTACAAAGCCCATGAGGTCATGGGACGTCTTTGTCGTTTTATCCTTTAGAAGTCCTTCTTCCATCACTTTGGCGTTTCTAGGCCCATGAATGACCCGGCTCGTGACCCAGTGTTTACTTCTGCTCTCGCTTCGGTTTGAACGATCAGGAAAGTCCTCTCTACTCGCCATGATGAACGTGCGTTAGATGCGGTTATACGAAGGGCATCATCGCGATTCAGGAGACATTTTCTGCGTTCGGGGACGGATAACGCGGAACACGCCTTGTTGACATGGGCTACGTACTGTGAGGAGACCTTGCTCAACACCCGGTCTGGAGAGACGGGAGATGGCGGAGGAGAGTGGATCGGGGATGGAAGACATTCTGGACGGCGTGGAGGAGCAGCCTTTTCTGCCTGCACGTGCCCGGAAACGTAAAAAGTCCCTTAGCTCGTCCGAGGGTTCTGGGAATGAGCAGCAGGATGAGGCTGAAGCTATTGATATCCGGGGTGAGAGCAGAGACTGTAAGGTGATCATAAAGCTTGCACAGGATAGTGCATCCTTTAAGGAGTGGAATTCAGTGGCATTGTCAAAGAGCCTAACTGTAGCTGTGGGAGTGATCAAGAGTGCGAGTGTCCTTAGAGATGGCTCGCTGCTGGTCGTGTGCAAGGACGTGGCTCAGCAACGGAAGGCGATTGGAACTAAACGTCTGGGTGGAAAGGACATTCTTGTGTCTGATGCTGAAAGAAACACGGTCAGAGGAGTTATCGTAGGTGTCCCTACGGCGACGTCTGTGGATGAAGTTAAGGAGAATTTGACTGGAGTTACGGTGGTGGACGCTAGGCGTTTGAAGGTGACCCGGTTTGGGGTAAGATGTGACAGCTTGTCGGTAATGGTAACACTTGAAGGGAGGTGCCTGCCTAGTAAGGTGTTCATTGGGTACATGTGCTATAGCGTCAGGCCATATGTTCCGCCGCCCCTGCGTTGCTTTAAGTGCCAGCGCTTTGGGCATATTGCAGCGGTCTGTAGAGGGAAGCAAAGATGTGGTAAATGTGCAGGAGATCATGAGTATGGGAAGTGTGACGTGGGTGCAAAACTGAAGTGCTGTAACTGTGGGGAAGAACATAGCTCTGCCTACGGGGGATGCAGGTTTAGCAAAAGAGCTGCTGAGGTGCAGAAAATAAAGGTCTCTCAAGATATATCCTATGCAGATGCAGTCAAGAAAGTTTCAAGTAACGAGTTTAGAGTAAATACAGAGAGAGGAGCCAGCGCTGCTCCCAGCCAGGGCGAAATGAGAAAGGCCAGCGTGGCTCCCAAGAAGTGTGAAGGTTTCAAGAGTGGAGGTCCCAAGTGTGCAGGTTCCAGAATTAATGAGAATACCCTGGTTGTGGATAGAGAGGATTTTGTACTCTTTATGGTGGATGTTGTAAACTGTGCTGCTCAGACTCAAAGCAGAACTGAAAGGATCAGGATCATTGCTAAAGCTGCAGGGAGATTCCTTGGAACAAAGGAGCTTGATTGGGCAGATATAGAAAACAGGCTAAAGGCGCTAAATGGGAGTCGGAGTGATGGGGGTCTGCTTTTGGGGAGTCAGAGTGATCAGAGTGACGAGATGGGGGTGGGGGTGGTCTCCTGTCCTCGTCCAGTCTCGTAGACGCACGGCTACCAAGCAGCGACATCAGTGGAAATATTAAAGCCTGTAGAATGAAGCCTAAAGAATAAAGCTGTACGGTGGAAGCACCGAACGTCAAAGAAGGAGAGGAAGATGAAGAAGAGTCTCCCTGGAATAAAGCCGGTTGTTGTCTGAAACAACAACAACTATTCTAGTCACAAAGACATATCATGACCTCATGGGCTTTGTAACACCAAAGCAATGGAAGGAGTACTTTTACGGACTACGACAGAGTCTGAGGACTACGACAAAGTCTGAGGAATAAAGTCTGGCGGTAATGCAACACTTGGATGCCAACCGCCATAAAACAACAACAACAACAACATGAAGTCAAAGCGCGTTAGAACATCCTCTTGCTCCTCATCCTCGGCTCAGTCTCCAACACCCCCCAACTCTATAAACGTTTACCCAGCCCTGTGCTACATAAGTAAGCAACCACAGCCTGACACAAACCCTGTGACTGGATCGCCAGAACGTTCCGCAGATTGAACTCCCGCCCATTATTCCGAAACCACAAGGCCAACCCGGCCCTTTCTCTATCATAAGCCTCACAGCAAATCAGCACATGCTCGACAGTCTCTGGCACCCGACAGTGACCACACAGACCGGTCGGATGTTTGCCTATCCTACTCAGTGACCAATTGAGTCCAGTATGGCCAATCCTCATGCGGGCGAAGGCCCTTTCCTCCCACGCGTTCCTGCCCATAGACCTGCAAGGACCCACACTACCCTGTATGTGATAGAGATGCCGTCCAGTAACACAGTGGCTCCAAAATTCCTGCCAAAGGCCGACCACATGACTCTTGATAACGGGCTTGATTTCAGATTTGCTTAACTCAACCGCCACATCAATTGATGGCCGCCTAAGGGAACGTTTAGCCAGTGTATCAGCCATTTCGTTACCATCCACCCCCACATGCGCAGGGACCCAAATGAAGGAAACCCTCACATCCTTCCTGGACAGGGAGAGCATCAGACAGAAGATGCCATTCAACACATCCTGTCTGCAATCCGATTTCCCAGATTTAATGCTTTGCAATGCAGAAAAGCTGTCAGAGGCCACCACAATGCCGCAACACTGCAAAGCAGATTCCGCCCATTCCAATGCCAACCGTATCGCTATGAGTTCCGACGTGATAAGCAGCGCCAGTACGCCCACTCTCAGGATCCCTAGACCTGTCGGTATAAATAAACACATCACCTGAGTGCCTATCGATGAGCGCTTGAACGGCAAACTGCGGTGCCCTCCCAGCGACTCCTCTAAGCTTACCATGCAAGCTAACATCAACAGGAGCCGGGACAAACTTCCACGGAGCTATAGCAGACAAAGCCACCGACGGGCTCACACGCAGATCACCAACCCCCGCAAGCCGCGCCTTCGCATTTCCTACCTGGCTAAAAACCATACTGCCAGCCTCATTCTGCCCCCCATCAACCCTGAGAAAGTCCCTCACCGGGTGAGAGCTCGTATGACCTTGCACATTCACCCAGTAAGCCAACAGAAGTTCTAGCCTCCGGAGCCGTAACGGCAATTCCCCCAACTCAACCTGCAGCGCCGAGACAGGGGAGGTCCTAAAAGCCCTACAGCAGATGCGCAAGGCCTGGGCTTGATCCACATCAAGCTTCAATAAGTTAGTCTCAGCCGCAGACATGTAGGCTATACAGCCATAATCAATAGCCGCCCTCATGATGGCCCGATAAATACCCAGGAGCGACCTTCTGCTGGCCCCCCAGTCCTGGCCGGATAGACAACGAAGCAAGTTATTCACCCTTTTGCATTTACCACTGACGCCAACTAAGCATCTCGTCAAAGGTGACCCCCAAGAACCTCACCTCCCTGACCTGTTCGAGTACCTGCCCATGCAGTCGAAGGGAGACGTCCCTATGCCCATTGAAGAAACAGATCACTTGAGACTTCCGTACGGACAGTTTAAACCCCCACTTCAGGGTCCACTGCTCCACCTGCTGTATTGCTTTTTGCAGTTTCGCCTCGTGAAACCGGAGATTCCTCCCTCTCACCCATAGACCGCCATCATCAGCATAAAGGCTCCTCCCAACAGACCCATCCACGTCGTCAAAGATGTCCTTAATCATAACATTGAACAAGATAGGGCTACACACACTCCCCTGCGGGATCCCATTCTCTACCTCATAGACCCCAGAGTAAGCAGCGCCCACTCTGGTTTGAATACGCCGGCCAGACAGAAAGCTCCGGACCCAGTTAAACAGTTTACCCTTCACACCACACTTCCGCAGCTTAATGAGGAGCCCATCCTTCCAAACCATATCGTACGCCTTCTCCACATCAAAGAGCACCGCAATAACCTTTTCTTTCTGAGCCCTGGCCAGCTGGATATCAGATTCCAAACACAACACGGAATCCATGGTGTTCCTGCCCATACGGAAACCACTCTGGTGCGCGGGAAGCAAACCCTGACTCTCCAAGAAGTAATCCAACCGCTCGGTAACCATGCGCTCCATCGTTTTCCCGAGCTGCGACGTCAAGGCAATCGGCCTATAACTTGAAGGGTCAGACGCTGGCCTACCCGGCTTCAGAACTGGCACCACCGTAGACTGTTTCCACGCAGATGGAACACAACCTGAATCCCAAACACGGTTGAAAAGACCCAGGACTAGCCCAAGCGTGTCATCAGTCAAATGAGAGAGCATGTCATAGCACACCTCATCTTTACCCGGGGCTGTCTGTTTCGCCTTAGAAAGTGCTCTCCTTAGCTCAAACAAACTAAACGGAAGGTCAAGGTCATCTTGAGTCGAAGGCTGGTGCCCAATCAGCTCAGAATTCTGGGCCAAAGTACTCTCCCTGTAGTGCCTTTCCGCAGGTGAGAGATTGTCAGAGCTGTGCACCGACACAAAGGTGCTGGCCAACAGTTCAGCTTTGTCAACGTCGCTGACTGCTTCAACACCATTCAGTATTAGGACCGGGGTCCCATGACGGCGCTCAACCCCATGCATCCGCTTAATCATCCCCCAAACATCCCCGAGACGCGTTTCTCTCCCAATTTTGG
Source organism: Eucyclogobius newberryi (assembly GCF_026437365.1). Classification (NCBI taxonomy): domain Eukaryota; kingdom Metazoa; phylum Chordata; class Actinopteri; order Gobiiformes; family Gobiidae; genus Eucyclogobius; species Eucyclogobius newberryi. Next base: position 10,370,307 of record NW_027315779.1, read on the forward strand.
AACAATACCGCCTCCAACAGGCACTCTTGGCCGTTCTTACAGTTTTCCGCACAACAGCGCGGGCCCTCTTGTAGTCAATGAGGGCACCCTCAGTGTGGGTAACCCTTAGCCGGCGAAACGCCGCATTTCTTGTCCTAACAGCATAACCACATGCTTCATTCCACCACGGCACCCGCTTCCTATGTCCACTACCACCACTCTTAGGAATCGTGCCTACCGCTGACTGCGTGATGAGCGAGACAATTGCATTATTGAGATCATCCACCTGAGTCAATCCTCCTTCCTGCAGAACCCTAGAACCATCATCAGCTTTCCTTAGGAAAGCCCCCCAGTTCGCCCTTGCCAACTGCCACCTCTGGATCTTCGTCCCCCTGACCACACAGCTCCCAAAGCCAATCTCGGTGCGGACTAGATAGTGATTGCTACCAAAAGAAAGATTACCAAGAACCTCCCAACTACAAACACCAGCTAACTCCTCGGACACAAGCGTAAGATCTATTGCACTTTCCGTACCGGTCCCCATATCATAGCGGGTCCCACTCCCATCATTCAGACAAACCAACTCCCTTTGATTGATAAAACCCTCTACCACCATCCCATTCCTATCGGTACCACTACCGCCCCATAAAGCGCTATGCGCATTAAAATCCCCACACCACATGGCCTTTCCCCGAACATCCTTACCGATACTATGTAAGGACTCTAACGTTAACTCACCACACGGATTATAAAGGTTAACCACAGTAACAGCTTCACCACCCAGCCAGACCCTCACCGCCAGAGCCTCCGGCGCTTTACTCACACTGACAACAACGTAATTTAGGTCATCTCGGACAAACACAGCCACACCTCCGCCTCTACCCTGCTCCCTATCATTCCTAACACACACATACCCTTGTATCCCAAAACCCCACCTAGGTCGTAACCAAGTCTCCTGCACGCACATAACGTGAGGCTTGTTCAACAAGGTAGAGACAAAATGCTTAAATTCCTGGCCATTAGCACGAAGACTACGCGCATTCCATTGCAAGACAACCACCGCCATTATGAGCCCCCGGAACCTGACGGCGTATCGGGAGCCCCCCCAATCCGACTGCCAGAATGGGGCAGGGCGCCTTCCCGCAGCGCATCCTCTATCTCCGCCCACTCGGGACCCCCAGCTCCAAAGTACTTCCCTGCAGCCTTAGCGATGATCCTAGTCTTTTCGGATTTCCTCTCGGTTTGACCAGTACAGTTAATCACTTCCAACATAAAGAGGAAGAAATCTTTCCTCTTCACAACCAGCACATCCTCCGCACCCACAGGGCCTCTGCCCGTGGAAGCCACACTCACAGGGATCCCAGTGGGGACCTCCCCCTGGCCGCGGGCAACGCTGCCCCCTCCCCTGTCGCCTAGGACACCAGCAGCACTGGCAGCCCGTACTGCATCCACCTTCACCTGACTACAAGACACCTTCTTGACCGCATCCGCGTAGGATATGCCTTGAGAGGCTCTAACTTTTTGCACCTCAGCAGCCCTCTTGCTGAACACGCATCCCCCGTAGGCAGAGCTATGCTCTCCCCCACAGTTACAGCACTTGAGTTTTGCTCCTTCGTCACACTTCCCATACTCGTGGTCTCCTGCACATTTACCACACCTCTGCTTCCCTCTACAGACCGCTGCAATATGCCCAAAGCGCTGGCACTTGAAGCAACGCAGGGGCGGCAGAACATATGGGCGTACGCCATAGCGCATGTACCCAACGCACACCACAAGAGGCAGGATCTCACCTTCAAATCTAATCATTATCAACAGGCTGTCACACCTTACCCCATCCCGGGTCACCTTCAACCAAAAGCTCTGACAAGGACCCAAAGAGCTCTGACAAGGACCCAAAGAGCTCTGACAAGGACCCAAAGAGCTCTTTGGAACCTATATTTCGTCTTTTTGTTGCTTTGAAGCTTCAATACATTGTTGTGGCAGTAATTGTTTTGAAATTCTAAAAAACTATCAGCAACGAGCATTAGGCCAACATTAGGCGGCATGCGCGGAACACGGCGGGTACGTGCGGGGGAGCGACGAAGCTGCAGCCCCTTCTATAGTACGTTCCCGCGGCTACGGTGCGGACCTGTCAAAGACCATGTGACCGGACAGGTGTGAAAGGGGGCATGGCCAGGCTCAGGTAAGAGCAGCGTGAACCGGTCCTGCTGCATTCTCCGTGTGCTCAAATATTTACTCTACTCACGGAAGAGGACGCCGCGTTCGAGGCGCGTTTGCTCTTAAATAATGACAAAAGACTGCAAGAAACGAGTTACAGGGTAGTACGTTAAAGTCACACGGTGGAACATTAAAGGCACACTGTGGACCATTAAAGTTACGCGGTGGAACATTAAATGTTCCACCGTGTAACTTTAAAGTGTTTTTCTTTTTTTGACTTGTACAGGTCGTTTTATCATTGTACGTTGTTTTATGTTGCACCGAATCACCAAGACAAGTTCATATGTTTGTGAATTCTGTTCATTGACAACAGCAATAAACCTTTTCATACACGAGGCGTTTTACCATATTTTCCGGACTATAAGTGGCACCAGCCAAAAAAATGCATAATAGAGAAGAAAAAAACATAAGTTGCACTGGAGTATAAGTATATAAGTATAAAGTATAAGTCGCACCCCGGCCAAAACTCTGAAAAAAGGTGCGACTTATAGTCCGGAAAATACGGTGTGTATGTGTAAAATGGCCTAAATTGGCACCTATTGTAGACATTAAAATCTGAAAAATTGATAGTCAGGTTTAAATTTGTTGCTTAATTTTGTAGAAATATTAAACACGAAAAAATAATTACAGAGGGGAGTTTATTACAATCCGTCCAAACTAAATTAAATGAAGGCCCAGATTGTAAAGTTTAGTGTCGGAGAAAACTGCCCTAAAATATATCACTTTTTACAAATTTTAATCCTTCAAAAAACCTGTCAATTCAGCTGTTCTGAAATGCACGATTATTCATATTTTCCGTGTTTTGTCAAAGGTTTAACAGATAATCACGTCAAAAAGATGTGAAATTTACTACAATTACCCATTTTACTCAGATAATGTTAAATTTGTCCTTTTGAAACCTGAAATTACAATTGTACAATTTTACAATAATGAGAGAAGATTGATAATTTCTAACTTTGCCTTATTTTAAGTTAAAGGAACAAAACGACATTAAAAACTGACCATTCCTCTTCCTCTGGCGCTCGACTTCTTTCACCGGAAACGGGTCTCTGCAAGAAGAAAACAAACACGGATGAAATGAACGCTAACCGCAGATGAAATGAACGCTAACCGCAGATGAAATGAACGCTAACTGCAGATGAAATGAACGCTAAACACAGATGAAATGAACGCTAACCACAGATGAAATGAACGCTAAACACAGAGGAAATGAACGCTAAACACAGAGGAAATGAACGCTCAGCACAGAGGAAATGAACGCTCAGCACAGATGAAATGAACACTAACCACAGATGAAATGAACGCTAAGCACAGATGAAATGAACGCTAACCACAGATGAAATGAACGCTAAGCACAGATGAAATGAACACTAACCACAGATGAAATGAACACTAACCACAGATGAAATGAACGCTAAGCACAGATGAAATGAACGCTAACCACAGATGAAATGAACACTAACCACAGATGAAATGAACGCTAAGCACAGATGAAATGAACACTAACCACAGATGAAATGAACGCTAAGCACAGATGAAATGAACGCTAACCACAGATGAAATGAACGCTAAGCACAGATGAAATGAACGCTAAGCACAGATGAAATGAACGCTAAGCACAGATGAAATGAACACTAAGCACAGATGAAATGAACACTAAGCACAGATGAAATGAACACTAAGCACAGATGAAATGAACACTAAGCACAGATGAAATGAACACTAAGCACAGATGAAATGAACACTAAGCACAGATGAAATGAACACTAAGCACAGATGAAATGAACGCTAAACACAGATGAAATGAACGCTAACCATAGATGAAATGAACGCTAAACACAGAGGAAATGAACGCTAAACACAGAGGAAATGAACGCTAAACACAGAGGAAATGAACGCTCAGCACAGAGGAAATGAACGCTCAGCACAGATGAAATGAACACTAACCACAGATGAAATGAACGCTAAGCACAGATGAAATGAACACTAACCACAGATGAAATGAACGCTAAGCACAGATGAAATGAACACTAACCACAGATGAAATGAACGCTAAGCACAGATGAAATGAACACTAACCACAGATGAAATGAACGCTAAGCACAGATGAAATGAACGCTAAGCACAGATGAAATGAACGCTAAGCACAGATGAAATGAACACTAAGCACAGATGAAATGAACGCTAAGCACAGATGAAATGAACACTAAGCACAGATGAAATGAACACTAAGCACAGATGAAATGAACACTAAGCACAGATGAAATGAACACTAAGCACAGATGAAATGAACACTAACTACAACACACAACATTTAAACTGTTAAGAACCTGCTGGGCGTCGGTCTCAGCCTCCTCTTTGTCTTTAGAGTTCAGGTCGAAGGATTGACCCAGGAGGTTGTACCACTTTGTGCTCCTCTCGTCTGAAGAGCTGAGGTCGGCCAAACTGATCTGAGCGCCGGCCTGCGGAGCAAACGAGCGCTTTAGCACATCTTTATCACAATTAAACCAGTTCTAGCTGGAGTTTCAGAAGCAAAATTAGGTATTTTTAGTTCAATCTGTCATCCAAAAATAGACCTAAATGTAAATGACTTTTTTTTAATTCTGGCTGTTTTTGGCACCGTTAACTTGATTTGGCTTTCAGAAAGTTCAGTTTTGTCGTTTAGCGTCGTTTAGTCTCAATAATCATTAAGTTTTGAGGTTTTTTCTCACAATAATTGTAACATCCGGAGACAAACAAACGTCTGGACTCTTTGTGAAGTTTTATCCTCTGATTCTGATTTATTTCATTATAAATGTGACGAGCTCGGCACAGAGCATCTGATTTCAAATTCTGCCTAGATTTTCTTTGGTGAATATAATTTGTGGTAAAGCTGGTGTAGAAGCTCCGATTGACACTCGTTTGTGCCTTTGTTGGGTTTTGACAACTGTTAAAGGTCAATTTAACTAAAAATGACATTCAGGGAAGTCTAGGAGGAATCTTCATAAAAGTCCTAGTATTTTTGTGTCAATTTTAGGGTAATTTGTGAGTTTATTTGTGTTTATTTTGACTGGAAATAAAGGCCGTTTGAACCGACTTGCCAAACCTCTCAAAGAAAATCACAATGTATGAAGGCCGGGACATTGTGGTGACCTGTTCAAGATTGAAAAGAAAACCTGGCGTTGTCCTCTGGAAAAAACACGCCATTCAAAGAAGACAAATACGTCACGAAAAGGCTTGTGTTTGAGGCAGGGTTTCATTGCGATGCAGAAGGACGGTTCAATCATTTACCAAAACCTCCTCGCGTCCCGTTTGACCGGCGTGGCAGACGTCGACCCGCAGCGTCTTCTGCCGCAGTGCGTTGTGGGCGATCTGCATGCCAAACACTTCGCCGAAGTGGGTGATTTCCTGAGGCAGAGCGGCGCGCGTCCTGAAGAGGCAGCGGCTGGTCCCGACGCAGGGCAGCACCGCCAAGCGCACGTAACTGCAGACGAGAAAGCGGGAACGTGAGCGTCTGAGAACGGGACACTTTAGAACAAAACAGGCCGAGGGAAATCCGAATTAGCCAATCGGACATGTCTGCGCCAGCGTTTGGATAAAGTTTTACACCCGACTGGTGTTATTTTGCCCTCTACCGCCCCCTGCCGTCAGAGCTAATGCCGCTAACGTCTACACGGAGCTAATGTTGCTAACGTCTACACGGAGCTAATGTTTCTAACGGCTACTCTGAGCTAATGTTGCTAACGTCTATACGGAGCTAATGTCGTCAACGTCTACTCGGAGCTAATGTCGTCAACGTCTACTCGGAGCTAATGTCGCCAAAGTCAATGTGGAGCTAATGTCGCTAACGTCTATGTGGGGTTAATATCGCCAAAGTCTATGTGAAGCTAATGTCGCTAACGTATACGCGAAGCAAATGACAGCAAAAGCAAAACACTGGACAAATGACTATATAAAAATAAGATAATAAGATAAAGAAAACTTGAAATAAGCGGTATTTGTCCCGTTTTGAGTATATTTTGACTAACTTAAAGCCAGATTGCCAATGGAACAAGCATCAAATATCTCGTTTTATTTCAAATTAGAAAAAGACATTCATTTTCTCGCTTGAAATGAGAAAAAAGATTTCATTTTGGCAAATCTTATTTTGAGAAAGTCAAAATATACTTAAATAAATATACATTTTTAACTTAACATTGTACATTTTTCCAGTGAATTGAGTCGTATTACAACATAATTTAAACGCTTTGCGGGAGAGTTCTGTGTGTGCGTAAGGAATAAATAAAGCACAAAGATACACAGAAGGGTCGGGAGGAAAAGCGCTTGGAGGTCGAGGTGTGTTTACATGTTGTGGTCGTGCGGCAGACAGAGGGCGCTGCAGTTGGACAGCTGCGTCACGAGCGCGGTGAATCTCTGGTCCCGGGACTCGAACCGGAGGCCGATCTGGACCTGAGGGCAGCCGGCGGAGAGGCGCTCGTCCAGCTCCGACGGGACGCCCGACCTGCAGCAGAGGCACGGGGGTCAGACGCACGCACACACCAACACACGTACACACCAACACACGTACGCACACCACACACACACACACACACACACACACACACACACACACACACACACACACACACACACACACACACACACACACACACACACACACACACACACACACACACACACACACACACACACACACACACACACACACACACACACACACACACACACACACACACACACACACACACACACACACACACACACACACACACACACACACACACACACACACACACACACACACACACACACACACACGCACGCACGCACGCACGCACGTACGCACGGACGCACGCACACATACATGCACGCACGCACACGCGCACGCACACACACCTGCGGTCGGCCGGCTCGTAGACGCCGCTGTCTCCGGCCACGGACTCGTCGGACACGGCCGAGGTCACGCCGCTCTTCTTCCGGCCGGCTCCTCGCAGCGCCGCCGACACTCCTGCGCACAAACATGGGAGCCAGATGAACGACACACTCCAAACGGCTCCGGATTGATTTTTGGATTTTACTTTTTGGGTTTTTTAACGCTCTAAATGGCCCGGCGCCTCCTTATCTGGCCGAGCTTCTGTCTGCTCCAAACCCAAGGCTTTCAGGGTGACAGATCCGCAGAGCCAGACCCCAACACTGGGGGGCGATAGAGCAGTCTCTGGAACACGCTGCCCGCCCATTGTGATAAAACAGACTTTACCTTTTTAAATCTAGACTAGAGACGTCTCTATATCAAATGTTACAATTATTGTGAGAAACAACATCACAATTTCACGACATCTTTAGTTTTCTGTCATTCTCGCGGTCCGACCAAACTGAGCTTTCTGAACCACAAAATCAAGTAAAGTGTAAATATAAAAGCTCTTTATATTTAGTTTTTGGACAACGGATTGAACTAAAAAGACTTAATTTTGCTTCTAAAATTGTCGTGGTTCTTGCGATTCATGTCACGATTATGTTTTTTACTTAGTTTTATGCTTTGTTTTGCCTTGATGTTTATTGTGGAGCACTTTAGTCCCTTTGACTTTCGTAATAAATCTATAAAGCTCTATAAATAAAGGTCGATTGATTTTCGACGATATTGGACAATATTTGGAGGCTATATTTTTTTCGATTGTTTCACAGACTCGTGGGTAAAAATGGAAATAGCGGAGCAATTAGGCTAATGTCAACGTCCCAGATAAATGCATCCTGTTATAATCTGTATTTATTTAGAAGTGAAAAGTGATTTTAATCTAACTTTCTGCACTACATCTGAAAATTATTCGAAACATCAGATATCGGTATTATAATCGTCCCAAATGCAATGCGATCAATCAATATTATTGCAACATTTTGTCCAATATAAAGGACCGCTGTTGTTGTAGTGAGAAGTCTGGGCTAGTTGAAGGCGCCAGAGAGTTCTGTTTTTCATGTCGTTTACACAGAAGCGTCTTGAACAGAAACAAAACCACTGAAAATGGTGTTGCGTTCACCTTTGCCCTCGTCACCCGGAGCGTCGCCCGGAGCATCACCCTGAGCGCCACCCGGAGCGTCGCCCGGAGCGTCGCCCGGAGCGTCACCCGGAGCGCCACCTGGAGCGCCACCCGGCTCCCGCTTCTCCTCCGGCGTCATCGACTCGCGCCTCTTCTCCGTCTCCAAATTCATCTCCAGCTCCTGCAGCCGACTCTGCAACTCCAGGTCCAACGCCGCGCTGTCCGCCTGCCCCGGGAAAGCCTCGCCGGGCAAGAACGACGCCTCGGTGGCGAGCGGCGAGCACGGTGGCGACAGCGATGACAGCGACGAGCGCGGTGACAGCGAGCTCATGGACCTGGGCGTCTCCGAGAGCTTCTGGATGCGGTTCAGGCCCGAGTTCTCCGTTTTGTCGAGAGGTTTTGGGCGATCCTGTCCCGCGGACGTCGTCGCCGTCGTCGTGGCCACCTCGTGCTCGTGGATGGTCGGGATGGAGCTGGACGGTCGGTAGCCCGCCTGGCCGCCGTCTTGCAGCAGTAAGTCCAGTTTGTTCTGGAAGTCCGGGTCCTGGAGCTCGGGCTGGTCCAGGAAGAGGTCGGTGTAGCTGAGGGACGAGGTGGAGCCCAGGCTGGAGGTGGTCGCCAGGGAACCGCGGGACGACGTGAGGGAGCCAAGACTGCTGCCGGACGAGCAAGAGAGTGTGCTGGCCGAGAGACTGTGGGGCGAGAGAGAGGGAGCGAGAGCGGGGGAGGGAGAGAGAGCGGGGGAGAGAGAGGGGAGGGAGAGATGGAGAGAGAGGGGGAGAGAGAGAGAGGGAGAGGGGGAGGGGGAGAGAGAGCGAGGGAGAAAGGGAGAGAGAGGGAGAGGCATTCTGCATTATTCGTTTTGTTTTGGGCCGTTAAACCTGTTCTTGTCCCTCACACTTGTATCTCGTGTTTTAAAACTTAAATATAACGTCTTGTAAACCACACTTGACTTCCTACCGGTCGGGCGTTCCCTCATCACCGGTGTTAGCGCTCCATCTACTGGCCGCAGAGGGAATTACCATGGATACTGCAGTGATTAAACTCACTTTGGCCGGTTTGTCAACGTTGACTTAAAGGTCCCATAACATGCAAAATCGACTTTTCAGAGCTTTTAACCTTCTTACATTGCTATTTGTGCTTCATATATGTACCCAGAGTGTTTTTTTGATTGATTCCCGCAGTGTTTAGCTATATTACAGACTATCTCCTTTCCTCCAATCTCCAAACTGACGGGCGGTGGGGCAAGACCGCGTCATAACCACAGGCACGCGTCACCAACCCCCTCACCCCCCCTCCCCTCCCGCCTCCCGCCCCGCCTTCCCCCCGGCTCCGCGCTGCTGCAGGCTGTGTCTCCCTACAAGCCCATTCCGGAGTTTTTCTGCTTCGATTTACGACGAAACACGGCTCAAAGAGGCCCAAAACTTCATTAATGATATCGCACTCTTTACTATTATCACAATGGTGAAGGTTTATGTGGCACTTGATGCAGCAACCGGAAAAATAAACAGAGAGAAGTTCTATCCGATACCGAAAAACCAGGAAATAAGAGCGCGATGGACATAAGACTATATTATATATATATATATATATATATATATATATATATATATATATATATATGAATAAACCCCAGATTTATTTAGGCTCAAAGTAGTGTTGATCTGAAGTTCTATCGTTTCTCACTCACTCACGCGGCAGGAGCGGCGCAGCAGACAGCTGTGGGACTACGTCACGGGTGGGCGGGGCACACACGCGCTCTGAGACTACGTCACGGGTTGGGCGGGGGAGCCAGATCGCTCTTCGCAAGGGCGGGGGCGAATATCAAACCAAGCCATCTGCATTTCCGGGTTGGTGAGGGGGTCCAAGGTCTGGGTGATATTTCTTAACTATTATGTTAAGGGTGTTGCACAACCCTTATTATTATCAATTATACACTTAGGATAGACTACGAAACGTGAAAAAAAGCATGTTATGGCACCTTTAAAGGGCTTATGATGGGTTTTATGACTTCAACCCCGAGTTTAGAGTGTAGTATGGCTGCAAATGCGACGCGACTACGACGCGACTACGACGCGACTGCGACGCAACTGCGACGCAACTGCGAATGTGACTGCGAGTCCGGCTGCGACTGTAATTCCGGCTGCGAGTCCGGCTGCGACTGCCAATGTGACTGCGAGTCCGGCTGCAAGTCCGGCTGCGAGTCCGGCTGCGACTGCGAATGTGGCTGCGACTGCGAGTCCGGCTGCGAATGTGGCTGCGACTGCGAGTCCGGCTGCGACTGCGAAGGTGACTGCGAGTCCGGCTGCGACCGCGAATGAGAGTCCGGCTGCGACCGCGAATGCGAGTCCGGCTGCGACTGCGGCTGCGAGTCCGCCTGCGACTGCGAAGGTGACTGCGAGTCCGGCTGCGACCGCGAATGCGAGTCCGGCTGCGACTGCGGCTGCGAGTCCGCCTGCGACTGCGAAGGTGACTGCGAGTCCGGCTGCGACCGCGAATGCGAGTCCGGCTGCGACTGCGGCTGCGAGTCCGCCTGCGACTGCGAAGGTGACTGCGAGTCCGGCTGCGGCTGCGAGTCCGGCTGCGACTGCGGCTGCGAGTCCGCCTGCGACTGCGAAGGTGACTGCGAGTCCGGCTGCGACCGCGAATGCGAGTCCGGCTGCGACTGCGGCTGCGACTGCGAATGTGGCTGCGACTGCGAGTCCGGCTGCGACTGCGAAGGTGACTTCGAGACCCGCTGCAAATACGACTGCGAGACCCGCTGCAAATGTGACTGCGAATGTGACTGCGAATGTGACTGCGAGTCCGGCTGCGACTGCAAATGCAACTGCGAATACGAATGTGACTGTGACAGCGACTGCTTTGTGGCGTTGGATTCCGTCACCTTTTGAGTTGAGAGTGCAGATACGAGGCGAGTCGAACCATCTCCTCCAGCTCACGCACGAGTTTGTTTCTCTTACAGTGAAGACGCAACCTGAAACGACAAAAGCGCGCGCACGCACACACACACACACATACACACACACCCACAAACACACACAAACACACACACAGGGATTCATTAAACGTACAAAATATAAAAGACGTTGCCATGCACACTGTAGGGAAGGCTTCAAAGGCAAGCAGTCATTTGGGTCACTGTTTATCACTGGTTTAATCCTGGTTTAGAACTGGTATAACACTGGTTTAGTTCTAGTTTAGTCCTGGTTTAGTTTAGCAGTATTTGTATTTAAGTTTAATTGCAGAAATCCGTTCAATGGGGGCGGGGCCAGACCATGAATGGCCTTTCTCTGGGCAGAACATGACATTCAGTCATCATCCACTTTTTCGGCCCCCCTCGTCCTCCTTTTCCCCCCTCGTCTTCCTTTTCCCCCCCTCATCCTCCCTTTCCTCCTTTCCTCCCCGTCTTCCTTTTCCTCCTTTCCTCCCGTCTTCCTTTTTCCTCCTTTCCTCCCCGTCTTCCTTTTTCCTTCCCGTCCTCCTTTTTACTCCCCGTCCTCCTTTTTACTCCCCGTCCTCCTTTTTACTCCCCGTCCTCCTCATCCTCCTAGTCCTCCTTTCCCCCCGTCCTCCTTTTCCTTCTTTCCTCCCCGGCCTCCTTTTCATCCCTGTCCTCCTTTTCCTCCCCATCCTCATCCTCCTCACCGCCCTCCTCGTCCTCCTTTCCCCCCCGTCCTCCTTTTACTCCTTTCCTCCCCATCCTCTTTCCTCCCCGTCCTCCTTTTACTCCTCGTCTTCCTTTTCCCCCCCTTCCTCCCAGTCCTCTTTTTCCTCCCGGTCCTCCTCGTCCTCCTTTTCCTCCCCGTCCTCTTTTGCCTCCCCGTCCTTTTTTTCCTCCCCGTCCTTTTTTTCCTCCCTGTCCTCCTTTTCCTCCCCGTCCTCCTTTTCCTCCCCGTCCTTTTCCTCCCCGTCCTCCTTTTCCTCCCCGTCCTTTTCCTCCTCGTCCTCCTTTTCCTTTCCCTCCTTTCCTCCCCGTCTTCCTTTTCCTCCTTTCCTCCCCGTCTTCCTTTTCCTCCTTTCCTCCCCGTCTTCCTTTTCCTCCTTTACTCCCCGTCTTCCTTTTCCTCCTTTACTCCCCGTCTTCCTTTTCCTCCTTTACTCCCCGTCTTCCTTTTCCTCCTTTACTCCCCGTCTTCCTTTTCCTCCTTTACTCCCCGTCTTCCTTTTCCTCCTTTACTCCCCGTCTTCCTTTTCCTCCTTTACTCCCCGTCTTCCTTTTCCTCCTTTACTCCCCGTCTTCCTTTTCCTCCTTTACTCCCCGTCTTCCTTTTTCCTTCCCGTCCTCCTTTTTACTCCCCGTTCTCCTTTTTACTCCCCGTCCTCCTTTTTACTCCCCGTCCTCCTTTTTACTCCCCGTCCTCCTCATCCTCCTAGTCCTCCTTTCCCCCCGTCCTCCTTTTCCTTCTTTCCTCCCCGTCCTCCTTTTCATCCCTGTCCTCCTTTTCCTCCCCATCCTCATCCTCCTCACCGCCCTCCTCGTCCTCCTTTCCCCCCGTCCTCCTTTTCCTCCTCGTCCTCCTTTTCCTCCCCGTCCTCCTTTTCCTCCTCGTCCTCCTTTTCCTCCCCGTCCTCCTTTTCCTTTTCCTCCTTTCCTCCCCGTCTTCCTTTTCCTCCTTTCCTCCCCGTCTTCCTTTTCCTCCCCGTCTTCCTTTTCCTCCCCGTCTTCCTTTTCCTCCTTTCCTCCCCGTCTTCCTTTTCCTCCTTTCCTCCCGTCTTCCTTTTCCTCCTTTACTCCCCGTCTTCCTTTTTACTCCTTTACTCCCCGTCTTCCTTTTTACTCCCCGTCCTCCTTTTTACTCCCCGTCCTCCTTTTTACGCCCCGTCCTCCTTTTTACGCCCCGTCTTCCTTTTTACTCCTTTCCTCCCAATCATCTTTCCTCCTCGTCCTCCTTTTACTCCTCGTCTTCCTTTTCCTCCCCTTCCTCCCAGTCCTCTTTTTCCTCCCGGTCGTCCTCGTCCTCCTTTTCCTCCCCGTCCTCTTTTGCCCCCCCGTCCTTTTTTTCCTCCCCGTCCTCCTTTTCCTCCCCGTCCTCCTTTTCCTCCCCGTCCTCCTTTTCCTCCCCGTCCTCCTTATCCTCCTTTTCCTCCCCGTCCTCCTTATCCTCCATTTCTTCCCAGTCATCCTTTTCCTCCTCGTCCTCCATTTCCTCCCAGTCCTTCATTTCCTCCTCCCAGTCCACTTTTTCCTTCCCGTCCTCCTTTTCCTCCTCGTCCTCCCCGTCCTCCTTTTCCTACCCGTCCTCCTTTTCCTACCCGTCCTCCTTTTCCTACCCGTCCTCCCCGTCCTCCTTTTCCTCCCCGTCCTCCTTTTCCTCCCCGTCCCCCTTTTCCTCCCCGTCCTCCTTTTCCTCGCCCGTCTCTAGAACAGATTCGTTCTTGTCCCGCCTCCACCTGAGCTCACTTTGTCCGTGAAACTAGAGACCGCCGCAGACGTCTCCACAAAGACGCCCCCCTCCGAGCGTCCGAACAGGCGAGGGACTGTTCTCCCACAAAAGACACACGGGCGCTTGTTCGCCGTCTGGAAATGTCAAATCCACCTTCGTTTGGGCGCCGCGGTAACGACGACCTTTTGTTTTGGGTTTCAGAGCGTCAAAAGCGCCGGAACGTTCCGACTCTCAAACGCGAGACGTGTCCGGCGTTTGCACGTCTCATGTTTTAAAGTTTTTGATCTCAGCGACAATCTGTTTTTTGATCATGATTCAGAGGTCAAGACTAATCAATACTCAGGATTGTTTAGGTCAAAATATAATCGTGGGTACTAAAAAAGATGACATTTTTTGACGAAAAAGTCAGGTTTTTTAATAAAATTTTAAGAAAAGTGACAATTAAACTAAATAAGGTCTTTTTTTTGTTGAAATAAAATAAATTAGGTCAAACTATAATTGTGCACACTAAAGTCGCTGTGGCTCTAGTTGCACTTATAACACTAGAAAATAAGGATCTGCTGATTTTTGGGATGAGAAATAAACTCAAGGGGCCCGAGCCCTTGCTCTTGGGACAGGGGCGCTCACCTCTCGGGACAGGGGCACTCACCTCTCGGTCAGGGCCTTGCTCTCGGGACAGGGGCGCTCACCTCTCGGTCAGGGCCTTGCTCTCGGGACAGGGGCGCTCACTTCTCGGTCAGGGCCTTGCTCTCGGGACAGGGGCGCTCACCTCTCGAGACAGGGGCACTCACCTCTCGGTCAGGGCCTTGCTCTCGGGACAGGGGCGCTCACCTCTCGAGACAGGGGCACTCACCTCTCGGTCAGGGCCTTGCTCTCGGGACAGGGGCGCTCACGTCTTGGTCAGGGCCTTGCTCTCGGGACAGGGGCGCTCACTTCTCGGTCAGGGCCTTGCTCTCGGGACAGGGGCGCTCACCTCTCGGTCAGGGACTTGCTCTCGGGACAGGGGCGCTCACCTCTCGGTCAGGGCCTTGCTCTCGGGACAGGGGCGCTCACCTCTCGAGACAGGGGCACTCACCTCTCGGTCAGGGCCTTGCTCTCGGGACAGGGGCGCTCACCTCTCGAGACAGGGGCACTCACCTCTCGGTCAGGGTCTTGCTCTCGGGACAGGGGCGCTCACTTCTCGGTCAGGGCCTTGCTCTCGGGACAGGGGCGCTCACCTCTCGGTCAGGGACTTGCTCTCGGGACAGGGGCGCTCACCTCTCGGTCAGGGCCTTGCTCTCGGGGACAGGGGCGCTCACCTCTCGGTCAGGGACTTGCTCTCGGGACAGGGGCGCTCACCTCTCGGTCAGGGCCTTGCTCTCGGGGACAGGGGCGCTCACCTCTCGGTCAGGGACTTGCTCTCGGGACAGGGGCGCTCACCTCTCGGTCAGGGACTTGCTCTCGGGACAGGGGCGCTCACCTCTCGGTCAGGGCCTTGCTCTCGCGACACGGGCACTCACTTCTCGGTCAGGGCCTTGCTCTCGGGACAGGGGCGGCGCTCACTTCTCGGTCAGGGCCTTGCTCTCGCGACACGGGCACTCACTTCTCGGGACAGGGGCGCTCACCTCTCGGTCAGGGCCTTGCTCTGGTTGTCCCGGGCCGCCTGCAGGTCCCGCTCCAGGTGTTTCTTCTGCGTCTCCAGCTTCTCGGCGTCGTTGGGCTGGAGTCGCGCTCGCGGCCGAACGTACTGCAACTCCTTTAGAAGCTCCTCCTTCTCGTTGATCAGAATCAGACGGTCGCGCTCCGGGTCCAACAAACCGGGCCACGCCTCGCTGTCCAGCTTCGCGATCTGCACCTCGATGTTTGCGATTCTGAAGGTCAAACGTAAAGGTCATTCACTCACTGGTGCTGTACCCTGGTTCAGTGTGTAAGCGTGTTTCCAACGTGTCAATCATTTCAAACATTCTTCTAAATCTTTCATAAACTGTCAAATGAGGAATAAAACTTGCTGCGTTTTCAATATTTACTTTAAAATCAATCACGCTGCGGTCATTAGTGGCCGTCGTGCCTTAAAACTGGTCATACTAAAACATTTCTACGAGAAAATAATGACAATTTACTTTCAAAACCAGAAATCCACGCAAAGAATGTGATTCAAACGTTGTATTTGTCCAAAGGGAAGAAGTTTCAGAGCAAAGAGAGTAGAAAAGCAGCAAATACAGTACTAAATAATACATGGTGTGTGTGTGTGTGTGTGTGTGTGTGTGTGTGTGTGTGTGTGTGTGTGTGTGTGTGTGTGTGTGTGTGTGTGTAATACCTTCTTTTGGCTTCTTCATATTCTAGACTCAGACGGACTTTCTCTGCCAGTTTGTTGTTGTTGGTCAGAATCTGGAAACACAAACGTAGAAAACAAACTGATCACGGATTAAGGCCGATTATTCACATCACAATCAAATATTACAAAAATGAACATAACAATCAAGAAATACCCTCCCCCTCCTCACATTTACACAAAAACTCAAAATCAAACTAGAACTGAATAACGTTGACACATCGAAAGAAAAACTGACTGACTGAAAATACAAAATAAACCTGAAAACACCAGTATTTCCATTGTATTTAGTGGGCCATGTATGTATTAGTCAAAGTAATTAATTGTTTTAAATTAAATATATATATATTATTATTTTTTTAAATTAGGATTATTATTTATTTTATATATTTTTTCTAAATCATGTGTTTCATCGTTTAATAATTAGAAGTAATGAATTATGAATTTAGATAATTACATTTTTAAAAAGTGCAACATGCAATTAACCATTTCAAAAGTTATATATATATATATATATATATATATATATATATATATATATATATATATATATATATATATATATATATATATATATATATATATATATATATATATATATATATATATATATATATATATATATATATATATATATATATATATATATATATACATACATAGACAGCACAAGAAGAAGAAACAAAACACTGCCTTTTTTCAAAAGACAAAATGATCTGGAACACATGTTTTAAAAGGTTTTACAGTGACATAAACCTCCCTCTGTTCCTAAAATAAAGGGCTTTGTTTATTCTTTTTCATTCATATCTTTTGATTATTTTATCGTTATTGCTTGAATTGTTTCTTAAACATGTCATCTGAGGAGGTCTTTAACCCTGAGGTTTTATTTAGAACAGGGCCTGACCTCTGGCGGGACGTCAGTCTGTGACCCGGCGTCGGAGTACAGGCGGTTGATGGACAGCTCTGACCCGTAGAGCGAGGGCGAGCTTCCCCAGAGCTCCTGCTGCGAGCCGGAGTCCAGTCTGAAGCCGTCCTTCAGGACCGCCAGTTTCTGAGGAGGACACGGGACACGCTACGTCAGCCAAACACGCACGAAACACATGAAACATCAGCGAAACACGAAATACGCGCAACGTCAGCGGAGACACTGGGGACACGGAACACACGAAACATCAGCGAACACACAAAACACACCAAACACAAAAACGTGAGGGAAAAGGTTTCGATTGAAGGTTCACATCGCCTCTGTTGCCAATGCCATTTTATTTTGTCGGCGTTTTGCAGCTCCACTTGGGTTTGGCGACGCGTGATCATGTGTCGCTCGGGTCGGCCCTGGAGTGAGAGTGAAGGAAATCCCCGCGTCTTATCTAAACGCGCCAGTTTACGACGCCGCACGGCTGTGGAATGCGCCTTATCGCCAGGTTAAAAATAAAACGGAAAGCCGACACTTCTCTGAACACAAAAGGCTTTTGACCGTGCCAGGAGGGGACGGGACACACACGCTTTTGTTACAACCTTTCCGAGCTTTTAAAGGATGCGTACGAGGCGTTATTTGTGTCGTTCTTGTCCTTTGAACCTGCTCTCGAGTCGCTTTTGGCGTCTCGAGTGTTACAATTACAAATCATTTATCTATTGAAAAGCATGTTACTTTCTCTCGCGATTGGGATGATTTATGGACTTAAAAACTGTGCCCAGGCGACCTCCAGATGTGAGAAAGTTGAAACGGAGCGTTTTTGAGAGGACCTCGTAAACAGGCTTAAAACCTGTTACCACCCACCTGTCCGCCGGCGAGCATTTTCTATACCTCAAATATTCTCTTACATCATCACTTTTATTTCCGTGGTCAAAACCAGCAAGCCATACATCATTTTAAAGCTTATTTTCTCAACAAAACGAATATGTCATTGATTTACATTGGATAATATGCCCCAAGAAGCAATTGCCAATAGTTTGTGAGAAAGTCTCAACTTTTACAAACGCATGTCCTGTTTGCTGTTTATGACGGACGAAACGGCTTTAATTCTGTACATCCTTGTACTCAGTCTGTCCGTAAGGAATCATTGAAAAACAATATCCACTTGTATTTTTTCTGAAGTTTTCCGATTTCGAGATATTGTCAAGTAAACAAACTTTTTTTCGTTTCTCGCCGGACGAGGTCCATAACAAATGACCTATTTGACCTATAAAATATTGGGTATCCTTCTTTTCTTCAGACTGTTAGCTACAGAATGAGACCGTCCACCAATTTTTCTGTCCACGGGTTTGTTTGCTACAGCCTCCGCAAAACAAATGTTTCCTCTGTTTACAGCTAAATAGCGCCGTATGCTAGCGACGTAGCAGACCTTGAATGACACATTATTCTAGTCAATAAGAATAGCTTTCGAAAGAGGGGCGGGACAAAGGCCTTATTGACACAGAATCTTCTGTATTATCGTGCGTAAGGCTCAGGTAAGGCTGTAAAGAGCCAGATTTCTCGGCAGGATTTTGCGCATAACGTTTTCTGATTTTATTAGCCTTTTGGATGTGCATTTTGTTAGATATATGTATTATTATACCAATACAAAAATAAAATAAAATTATATATATATATTTTTTTTTAACCTCTATATGGGAAGTTCATGGGTAAACTCATATTTACACATTTTCACATATATTGTTTTTAGCATTTATAATAGGTATTAGTGGCCTACAAAACATCAAAATGTATGTTTTATGATCATAGAGGAGCTAAAATTGTAATAAAGCAGTTTGGCACAGTTGGTACATATTTGGATCACTTGTTCCGAATATACTTCCAGATACAAAAAGGTCAACAGAACCAAAATGCCTGTTCCTAGAGATCTGAAACTTTACACAGTTGTTGTCAACAAGATAAACATCATGTACAGTGAACAGCATATGCACACAATGAAGTATGTCTTGCTCAGGACCATTACAAATTGACAGTATTCAGGCGAGACTAAAAAAGGATGTTTTGTTTATGTTTGGGCTTCTGTAGTGTAAGTTCTGAAGCCCTGATAGTGTTCATCTACACATCTACAGAAACTAGAAGGCCTAAGCTTTCTAATGATGCATCACACTTGCATGTGGAACATAAGATCCTCTTTTAATAAGCAATGCCATTTGGCTATGTCCAACCATTGTGCACAGGGCGAAATAGGTGGATGGTAACAGGTTAAGGAAAAATAGTGTGACTGAAGCTAAATACAAGTCCAGCTGGTTTTTTGATGAGGAAACAGTGAGAAAAGGGTTAAAAGGGAGAAAACGTCAAATTTGCAGTATATTTACATCAAATCATACATAATTCACCAACTTCATAGTCGTAGAATCGACTTTTTCTCTCAAAAACACACAGCTGCAGTTGTGTTCAGCTTCAGTCACGCTTGTTTCAGTCACGTCGTTTACAAGCTCCTCTTCTCCGAGCCTCACAAAAACACTCAAATGTCCCAGATTTCTCCCGTGCTGTTTTTAACTCCATGAATCATCAGAGACTCGTTCTGAGCGTTTCTGACTCAATTCGCCTTCATCACAACTGTGCGCTCACATTAGCGTGTCGGGGCGAGCTAGCTTTTGTGTATTTCCCCCAATGGTAGTTCCCTCTGCTTCAAGTAGATGGAGCGCTAACACTAATCCTGATGAGGGAGCGCCTGAGGATGTCACGTGTGGTTTTCAGGACAAACATTATTTACAAACAAAAAAGCACAAATAATGCAGAAAATGTGTCCTTTAAAAAGTGGAATGGACGTTTTTTTTTCAGCAATTTTTTTATTATATTTCCTCGTGGCGTGGATAAATCATTTGTCCTGCCACGTATCAATCATAAAACGCACCTATCGCTCACCTGCAGCTGCGTACATTGGAGCTCCTCCTCATTGGCACCAAATCCACTCTCAATTAAACTGGTCCCTTTTCACTCACCATCGATACCTCGACCATCACCCCCTCCACCCTCGTACCTAACCTCGGTGTCATCATGGACCCCACCCTCTCCTTCACTCCCCATGTCAGCCACATCGTCAAGACCTCATATTTCCACCTCTGCCGCATCGCCAAAATGCTGAATCCCTCATCCACGCCTTCATCTCCTCCCGCCTCGATTATTGCAATTCCCTCCTCACTGGCATCTCCTCCCATTCCCTCCACAGACTCCAAATGGTCCAAAACTCTGCTGCCCGCCTCCTCACCCACACCCGGTCCCGTGAACACATCACTCCCGTTCTCCGCTCTCTCCACTGGCTCCCCATCAAGCAGCGCATACACTTCAAAATACTCCTCCTCACCTTCAAAGCTCTTCACCACCTAGCCCCCCCCCCTACCTGTCTGACCTCCTCATCCCCCGCTCCTCCTCCACTCTCACCCTGGCTGCACCAACATCCCGACTCAAAACTTTTGGTGACAGAGCATTCTCCCGAACAGCACCGCGACTCTGGAACTCCCTCCCCCAACCTGTCCGCCACTCCCTCACTCACAACATTTAAAGGTCCCATAACATGCAAAATCGACTTTTCAGAGCTTTTAACCTTCTTACATTGCTATTTGGGCTTCATACTATGTATCTATGTACCCAGTGTTTTTTGATTGATTCCCGCAGTGTTTAGCTATATTACAGACTATCTCCTTTCCGCGAATCTCCAAACTGACGGGCGGTGGAGGCAAGACCGCGTCATAACCACAGGCACGCGTCACCCTCAACGCGTCAACGTGGGATAGAACTTGTGGTAAATACGCATCAAAGTTTTACATCAGTCAATTTGTGAAGATAATTAGAAAAATAATGTTTGAAAATGACAGGAATTCCTTGTCCAACCAGAACGCACGAGTCGAAATATCTCCGAAATTGTCAAACTGGGGAAAAACAGGCAAGATTATTAGTAAAATTTTAAACATGATCATAGCAGGAAGTACTTTGTTGAAATTGGTAGCTGTGTCAGAGACCACATGCCCCTGACCTGTGAGTGCCCCAAGGGTCAGTCCTGGGACCTCTTCTGTTCAACCTCTACATGCTGCCGTTAGGTCAGCTGATGCGTCCTATCACAATTATGTGGAACAAAACACACAGACTTTTGAAACTAAATCATTTTATGCCTTTTAATGATTTTAAAGAACTGGTCAAGGACGACCTGCAGCGCCAATGCACTTGTTTTAATATAGTTTTATCTCATATTGTGTAAATGTGTTTTTATGTATTGGTTCATTTTATTGAATGCTTTACCTGTGTTTTAGTGTCCTGTGTTTGTCCCTGTATAAATATATAAAATGAAATAAAATTAAATGAAAGACTCTTTTATTTACTTTTAACAGTACATTGTTTGCCTTGTCAACTGATGATTCATGACATTTAAACCTCACATTTGCGCAAAAGAAACAAACAAAGCAGTCACGCAGTAAAAATAACTAGACACCTCAGTATCACTTTGTGCAGAAGATAACATTCACCAGCCATAAATATGAATAAATATAAATGAATAAATCAGTTGTAAAACTTCATATCCTTCATCCATGAATGAAACCTGAAAAATAACTACTGAAATCAATATTTATATATTTTCAATTCAACTCATTCTTTGGAGACACTTCATCATCAGCATCAGCTCTTCACTCGCAGATGAAGTAGAGTTCCTCTGCACAGTCCCAGCTTATTATCTGACCCTCTGAGTCTAATGCTCCACAACGATCCTGGACGGGACACTGACTCAGGGCCTGTTGTGTTTGAAACCACAGAGGAGCGCCACTGACCCACTGCCACTGGTCTCCAAGGAAACGCAGTCCAATCCACACCCGCTCAACTCCTGCAGCCAGAATCCCACCCACAGCAGACTTTATGTATGTGTTTGGACCACCAAGGTCTTTATCATACTTCATGCAGTACTCCAGAGCCTTCTCCCACGTCATCTTCATCTTCATCTTCACCACAGGAACGTCAATGCAGAAAAACGGTGCTGATTTATTTCCTGGTAAATCGTTCCATGTTGTTTCAGCATCAACACTTCCTCTGTTTTCGATGCCATTATAGTTATCTGGTTGGCCACTCCTCCAGTTTTTGAAGGTCATCAGTCCTGCTCCAGACCACCTCCAAATCAATGAGTTGTGAGGATCTCTGTAAAGCCCAATCCATCCGCAAGCGAATAATCCGTCATCGAGTTCACCAGCATTTAGAAGAAACTCCCAATCAGTTTTATTTTCCACGTAGGCCAAGTCTGTGTACTTGGTTCTACAATAGGTCTGAGCCTCCTTCCAGGTCTTTCTCTCAGAAATATAATGGTATTTCCCAAAAAGGATTTCAAAAGCTGCACACAAAATGACAATAAAAGTAGTGCTCGCCATAGTGATGGACAGGTGATGTTGGCGTTCCGTGTGGAGCCACTGCAGATAAACTCATGCTGTTGGGATGGATTTGAATGTACGCAAAGCACTGTTCACCTCCCAAACAAAGTGCTTCATGTAAATTCTTAGGGATTAAGTACTGTGGCACCAACAGGAGGCTGGTTTATGTTATGTTCATGTAGAACTAGGGAAAGGGATTTTTCTGAAATAATTGGAAGCTGCAGTAACAACTGGCGTGTCCTGTTTGCCACAGTAAAAAGATGAACAAACTCTCCAGCTCAGCTGCCGTTAGAACTAATTTCAACATCCAAGTGTAATGAGTTTGCATTATTCTTTAATGACAAAGTTCAGGGCATTAAAAATGCTATAAATCCCACAATGTAAAAAATAACCCTAAAACCTCAGAGACTCACTTTGCACCTGTAACTGACAAGGTCCCAGACAAGACCCGGAGCCCATCGCCTCCGCTTTTGGACTAAACCAAAGCCATGGTCCGCCATTAAACTCCATTTACACCACGAGAAAAGCAACACAGCACAACTCCTCCACTGAGCATGTGCAGGACGACTCAGACGCACGTCTGCTGCTGAGTGTATCTTAGGGACATGCGTCCGGGGCGTTTGTCTTCAAATGTACAGGCGTCTAACTTGTGAACTAGGCTTTAGACCTCATCACAGCACTGAGACTGCTGTTGTCCAGGTGACAAATGACTTCCGCCTGAACACTGACACGGGCAAAGCCTCAGTCTTAATTCTGTTAGATCTGAGCACTGCTTTTGACACTGTAGATCATGGGATCCTCTTACAGAGACTAGAGGACTAGGTGGGCATCACTGGTACAGCCCTAAACTGTTTAAGGTCCTATCTGGAAGTCAGACCACATGCTCCTGACCTTTGAGTGCCCCAAGGGTCAGTCCTGGGACCCCTTCTGTTCAACCTCTACATGCTGCCATAAGTCAGCTGATACGCAGCTAAAAAGTATCACAATTATGCAGACGAGTCAGATCTCTGTTTCCCTGATGACAGGCCTCATACAGCTCTTCAACAAATAAACTTGCCTTTCTACCTTATGCTTTAGTGAAATGTGTCGTCCAACCTGACAAATGATCTCTAACTTCCATAAATATGACACAGAACAAGAACCCCGGTGGGAGTGCAAAATGCTCACGAGCGAGGAACAGTTTGGGCCTCCGAGGCGTTACCTGCATGAGCTCCTGCTTCTCCTTCTCTCCGGAGCTGATGGCGTCTCGAATGGAGCGCACTTCACTCAGAATGGCCTGGGCCTCCTGCAGCTTGTACCCGCACGAAGTACTGGACACTTTCTGGTCAATCCTGAAACCAAGAGGACAAGAGAACATGAGGGCCGCACCGTAGACCGCCGCCATCGGAGTCGCAGTCGGTGCCGCTGTTGAATCACGAAGGCTGCGAACGTTTAGGTCACGGAACGTCCGCCGTGAACGACAACTCTTGCGCGTTGAGGGAAAAACAGACTGCCACCGCTCATTTCCAGACATCTACGAAACACGTTCTGAAATGAGCGGAACTCTTGGGCTCGTTTAGCAGTTCGTTACGGCTGCAACGGCGATCGATTCTGGAGATCGAGATGGCGCTTGAAACACAACAAAACGGCGTGGAAAATGTGTAACTGTTGCGTTTTCATCTGCAAATAACCTCCATCGAGGCGTCCTCGGTTCAGCTCGTATCCGCCGGCCTTTTGCGTTCTCTCAACAACGAATCGATTCATTGAAAGGATAATAATTGATGACCAAAATAACCGTCAACTGCGCGTCTTTTCCCAAATGCTAACGCTCCTGGACAAGTTGGAGCGGGCATCTTGCTGTATTTCTGCCCTCTTGTCGGATGCTGTTTGGAACTTTGAGCTTTGGCCGTCTCAAATGTGCTCTTTTCATACGTTTTGATCGATTTGATTGAACAGAATCTAATGTTTGCATAACCACAAACCTAAACCTCGCAATACGTACGAAAACGACCTTTGTGCTCCTGACATATTTAAGACCAAGCAGGACACACGCCGCTTCACGCTAAATAATATCGGGGAGTGTTGAAGAGGCTGGACCCGGAAGTAAACTCCCTCAAAACTCACGCTACATGGAATAAATACCATACTTCTCGTTCCGTTAGACCGTCGTGAGACATTATTATTCCGTATATTTGTTTCTTTTGTCGTTTGTCGTTTACTTTTTATTCCTGTTAATATTCCTAGTTTTGCTCTCTGATTCTGTTCTGGCGGTTATTTGTTTTATGTTTCAAACTTTTGAAAATTAAAAAAAAAAAAAAAAAAAAAAAAAGAAAGAAAGGAAGGTCTCCTTGTGTCAATGCTAACGCTAATGCTAATTTTGAGGCATAGTAAATGACAAAATAAAACAAATTTAAATAATAAACGGACTTAATGTTGCTAGGATAGCGCAAGCGAGATGATATTTTAACATAATTTGTTTTTTTATTATTTATTTTATAATTTTATCAAATAAAAAGATGATTAGAACTTTTATTTAGCGTTATGCAGATATTTTAAATAATAATAATGGTGGTAAAAATAATATTAATGGTAATAATAATAAAAAATAATGCAATTAAAAAATATAGAAAATAATGAACGAATAATAGAACTGAAAAAAAGAATCAAATATTGTATAAAAATTGTTGAACATCAACTTTTTTCCTAAGTGCTTGAAAAATTGGGGGAATAATATTGTGACATCACTCCAGTGAACTGTAAAAGGGCCTTTAGTCTTAGGACTTTAGTGTTTAGTGGTAGACGCTGCACAGAATCAGTCACAGATCCGAGGCAGCGCTGACGATGACAGTGTTTTACATCAAGATTCATCTCAAATGCTTTGTTTGCAGCAGATTCAGACGCTGGAGGAACAAACTCCACCGTTTTCTGTCGTGCATCGATAAAAGTCTGTATTGTTCATGTTCATTAGTTAAAGACCCTTTAAAATAGTCCATCAGAATGTTCCAAATTTTGAGCTGAAGGCAAAACCATGATGTTTGATGATTTACTGACAAAACATTTCAGTATGTGAAACAGGTACTTCAAAACTTTTACTGAAGTAGATTTGTTCATGTCATACATTTACTTTTCAATACATTTTTGCCCCTGTATCTGTACTTTTATTTGTGTGCCATTGTGCCCCTGTGAATGTACTTTTGTATCTGTACTTTTGTATCTGTACTTTTGTATCTGTACTTTTGTATCTGTACTTTTGTATCTGTACTTGTACCCTGTACTTTTGTATCTGTACTTGTACCTTGTACTTTTGTGCATGTACTTGTACCCTGTACTTGTACTTTTCTATCTGTACTTGTAGCCTGTACTTTTGTACTTGTACTTTTCTATCTGTACTTGTACCCTGTACTCTTGTACTTGTACTTTTGTATCTGTACTTGTACCCTGTACTTTTGTACTCTTGTACTTGTACTTCCGTGCGAAGCCACCAGAGGCTCCGGCGCTCGCTCTCATGTCCACACACACGCTCTCTCTGAATGAACCAGTCACGCCGCATTCCTCCGGTCGGCACGGGAGTGCGAGGGGCGGGGTTTCAAATGAAAGAGAGAGAGGGACGGGGCCAGAAACCAGGCTCAAAACAACATGGAATGAGGAACAGGCCGGGTTCACGTGATGTCACCACGATCTGGAAGGACAATAGTGACAGACGGAGCAGGAGGTTTGTGGTCGCTCACGCCGCGGCCCAACCACGTCAAAACTTCTCCAAGTGTTGTCACGGTGACAACATTTCAGTCTCAATTTTCGATGAGCGGAAAAGTGCTCTCTCGGTTTTATTATCAGACAATAGAGCTTTTTCACCCAAAACAAAATAATAGTTTAGTTCTTTTGCGAGTCCTGATAAACGCCCGTTTCCTTCGATATTCAAACAGGAAGTGAAATTACAAACCTAAAGGCGATAATTTTTTAGCAGTATTTTTAATATATAAACTTGACTCAATGAGTCGTTCGATCTGTAGGGGGCGCAGTACGTCACTTTCTAGCGGTGGAAAGTTGCCTGCGCGATTCCATGGAAACACATGGTGTGTGTGTGTGTGTGTGTGTAGGTGTATGTAGATGTGTGTTTGTAGGTATGTAGGTATGTGTGTGTGTGTGTGTGTGTGTGTAGGTGTATGTAGATGTGTGTTTGTAGGTATGTGTGTGTGTGTGTGTGGGTGTATGTAGATGTGTGTTTGTAGGTATGTGAGTGTGTTGGTGTATGTAGATGTGTGTTTGTAGGTATGTGTGTGTGTGTAGGTGTATGTAGATGTGTGTTTGTAGGTATGTGTGTGTGTATGTAGATGTGTGTTTGTGTATGTGTGCCTAGAATGTCCCACAAGGGACATTCTAGGCAAGGAACATCTCCATTTGAGCCGCAAAACCATTATTTCTATTGTACATCGAGGTTTATTAGAGGCCCTTTTCACCGAATAAAGATTGAAATAGAGAAAATGTAAAAATAAGATGCATTATTGATGAAAATAAATAGTTTTGACTTTTTGCATTTAAAAACTCTGCTCGTCTCACAGAGCAGAAACCACCTCCACGCTGCTCTCACACAAACGTCTCTCTGTTGTCACGGCGCCGCTCTGTGATGCAGGTGCAGTGGGCGTGGCCGAGGAAGCCGTATGTCGGAGCGGTTCATCCACATTCCTGCCTCTGCGTGTTTCAAACACGACAAATACGAAAAGGCTCAGAGTGGAATGTGAACGAGGGAACCGTTTGGACCAATAGGAACATAGGAACGAGGGAACCGTTTGGACCAATAGGAACATAGGAACGAGGGAACCGTTTGGACCAACAGGAACATAGGAACGAGGGAACCGTTTGGACCAATAGGAACGAGGGAACCGTTTGGACCAATAGGAACATAGGAACGAGGGAACCGTTTGGACCAATAGGAACATAGGAACGAGGGAACCGTTTGGACCAATAGGAACATAGGAACGAGGGAACCGTTTGGACCAATAGGAAAGATAGGAACGATGGAACAAAGTGATTACTCTGAGACTGAACACAGTCATTACTCTGAGACTGAACACAGTCATTACTCTGAGACTGAACACAGTCATTACTCTGAGACTGAACACAGTCATTACTCTGAGACTGAACACAGTCATTACTCTGAGACTGAACACAGTCATTACTCTGAGACTGAACACAGTCATTACTCTGAGACTGAACACAGTCATTACTCTGAGACTGAACACAGTCATTATTCTAAGACTGAACACAGTCATTACTCTGAGACTGAACACAGTCATTACTCTGAGACTGAACACAGTCATTACTCTGAGACTGAACACAGTCATTATTCTGAGACTGAACACAGTCATTACTCTGAGACTGAACACAGTCATTACTCTGAGACTGAACACAGTCATTATTCTGAGACTGAACACAGTCATTATTCTGAGACTGAACACAGTCTTTACTCTGAGACTGAACAGTCATTACTCTGAGACTGAACACAGTCATTACTCTGAGACTGAAGAGTCATTACTCTGAGACTGAAGAGTCATTACTCTGAGACTGAACACAGTCATTACTCTGAGACTGAACACAGTCATTACTCTGAGACTGAACACAGTCATTACTCTGAGACTGAACACAGTCATTACTCTGAGACTGAACACAGTCATTATTCTGAGACTGAACACAGTCATTACTCTGAGACTGAACACAGTCATTACTCTGAGACTGAACACAGTCTTTACTCTGAGACTGAACACAGTCTTTACTTACTCTTTGAGGGTTTCGAAGCCTTGTTCTTTAAACTGCAGCTCCTGCTTCATACAGGCCAAGTCCCGCTTCAGCTTATTTACCTGAAACACACAACAACTCTATCACTGACAGTCAGAACGCACGCACTCTCTGAACACGCACTCTCTGAACACGCACTCTCTGAACACGCACTCTCTGACCACGCACTCTCTGACCACGCACTCTCTGACCACGCACTCTCTGACCACGCACTCTCTGACCACGCACACTCTGACCACGCACACTCTGACCACGCACACTCTGAACACGCACACTCTGAACACGCACACTCTGAACACGCACACTCTGAACACGCACACTCTGAACACGCACTCTCTGAACACGCACTCTCTGAACACGCACTCTCTGAACACGCACTCTCTGAACACGCACTCTCTGAACACGCACTCTCTGAACACGCACTCTCTGAACACGCACACTCTGAACACGCACACTCTGAACACGCACACTCTCAACACGCACTCTCTGAACACGCACTCTCTGAACACGCACTCTCTGAACACGCACTCTCTGAACACGCACTCTCTGAACACGCACTCTCTGAACACGCACTCTCTGAACACGCACTCTCTGAACACGCACAGTCTGAACACGCACACTCTGAACACGCACACTCTGAACACGCACACTCTGAACACGCACACTCTGAACACGCACACTCTGAACACGCACACTCTGAACACGCACACTCTGAACACGCACACACTCTCTGAACACACTCTCTGAACACACTCTCTGAACACACTCTCTGAACACACTCTCTGAACACACACTCTGAACACACACTCTGAACACACACTCTGAACACACACTCTGAACACACACTCTGAACACACACTCTGAACACACACTCTGAACACACACACTCTGAACACGCACTGAACGTGCATAAAGAAAAGGACTCACTCGACTTTTGGCCGTGGCGATCTCGGCTTTGAGGATTTCCGGGTCATATTTACTGGAAGTAGAGGATCTGGAGTTCACTGTGAGGAAAGAGAGAGTTCAGAGCCTGATTCTCTGCAGTTCACTGTGAGGAAAGAGAGAGTTCAGAGTCTGATTCTCTGCAGTTCACTGTGAGGAAAGAGAGAGTTCAGAGTCTGATTCTCTGGAGTTCACTGTGAGGAAAGAGAGAGTTCAGAGTCTGATTCTCTGCAGTTCACTGTGAGGAAAGAGAGAGTTCAGAGCCTGATTCTCTGCAGTTCACTGTGAGGAAAGAGAGAGTTCAGAGTCTGATTCTCTGGAGTTCACTGTGAGGAAAGAGAGTTCAGAGTCTGATTCTCTGCAGTTCACTGTGAGGAAAGAGAGAGTTCAGAGTCTGATTCTCTGCAGTTCACTGTGAGGAAAGAGAGAGTTCAGAGCCTGATTCTCTGCAGTTCACTGTGAGGAAAGAGAGAGTTCAGAGCCTGATTCTCTGGAGTTCACTGTGAGGAAAGAGAGAGTTCAGAGTCTGATTCTCTGCAGTTCCGGGTTTAGTCCGGGTTTAGTCCGGGTTTAGTCCGGGTTTAGTCCGGGTTTAGTCCGGGTTTAGTGGTTTATAGACTTTTTAAATGGTTCGCGACATGTTTAATGGTAAAGTTGATTTGAAATCAGAACGCCTTCAAATCAACTGACTGACGCTCCGTGTTCAGTGCGAGCGAGATGACGTGTTGGGCCTGAACACGAACTGCGCGCTGAGCGGTGCGTTTGGACTTACGGCTGGTGTGAGACGAGGACTTGTCCCGCCACTGCTCGTTCAGCTGCTTGTACTCCTGCTGTGCCAGGCGCAGCCGCTGCTCCTTCACTTCGTAGATCTCCCTCTGAGCGCTCAGGGCGTCCCGGGCCACGGACAGGTACTCCCTCAACATGGCCTCCTGCTCCCTCTGCCACTGAGCACGGGGGTCCTCCAGCTGCGTGCACTCTGCAAGGAGGACAAAACACAGCCTGTCTTTAAGTTCTGATGGTTTCTATTCTCACGCTGCTCTCAGGAGTTTCATCACTGTAGGACAATTAAAGGTCCTCTTTGGTGAAAAGTGAGGGGATTGAACGAGTTGAATGTGTCATCAAAACTGTTCCTGAAGTGCAGAGGGTCGTTATACCCATTATATTAGGCTATTATTATCATGAACAGATCCAGAACACACACTTGTGCAGGTGTATGTGCAGGTGTATGTGCAGGTGTATGTGCAAGTGTATGTGCAGGTGTATGTGCAAGTGTATGTGCAGGTGTATGTGCAGGTGTATGTGCAGGTGTATGTGCAGGTGTATGTGCAGGAGTATGTGCAGGTGTATGTGCAGGTGTATGTGCAGGTGTATGTGCAGGTGTATGTGCAGGGGTATGTGCAAGAGTATGTGCAGGTATATGTGCAGGTGTTTGTGCAAGTGTAGGTGTATGTGCAGGGGTATGTGCAAGAGTATGTGCAGGTGTATGTGCAGGTGTTTGTGCAAGTGTATGTGCAAGTGTATGTGCAAGTGTATGTGCAGGTGTATGTGCAGGTGTATGTGCAGGTGTATGTGCAGGTGTATGTGCAGGTGTATGTGCAGGTATATGTGCAGGTGTATGTGCAGGTGTATGTGCAGGTGTATGTACAGGTGTATGGGTGTATGTGCAGGTGTTAGTGCAAGTGTATGTGCAGGTGTATGTGCAGGTGTATGTGTATGTGCAGGGGTATGTGCAAGAGTATGTGCAGGTGTATGGGTGTATGTGCAGGTGTTAGTGCAAGTGTATGTGCAGGTGTATGTGCAGGTGTATGTGCAGGGGTATGTGCAGGTGTATGTGCAGGGGTATGTGCAGGTGTTTGTGCAAGTGTATGTGCAGGTGTATGTGTAGGTGTATGTGCAAGTGTATGTGCAGGTATAGGTGTATGCGCGAATGTATGTGTATGTGCAGGTGTATGCGCGGGTGTATGTGTATGTGCAGGTGTATGCGCGGGTGTATGTGTATGTGCAGGTGTATGCGCAGGTGTATGTGCAGGTGTATGCGCATGTGCGCATGTGCAAGTGCGCATGTGCAGGTGCGCATGTGCAGGTGCGCATGCGCAGGTGTATGTGCAGGTGCGCATGTGCAGGTGTATGTGCAGGTGCGCATGTGCAGGTGCGTATGTGCAGGTGCGCATGTGCAGGTGCGCATGTGCAGGTGCGCATGTGCAGGTGCGCATGTGTAGGTGCGCAGGTGTATGTGCAGGTGCACATGTGCAGGTGTATGTGCAGGTGTAGGTGCACATGTGCAGGTGTATGTGCAGGTGTAGGTGCACATGTGCAGGTGTATGTGTATGTGCAGGTGTATGTGCAGGTGTAGGTGTATGTGCACATGTGCAGGTGCACATGTGCAGGTGCACATGTGCAAGTGTATGTGTAGGTGTATGTACGGGTGCACATGTGCAGGTGTATGTGCATGTGCAGGTGTATGTGCATGTGCAGGTGCACATGTGCAGGTGTATGTGCAGGTGTATGTGCAGGTGTATGTGCGGGTGTATGTGCAGGTGTATGTGCGGGTGTATGTGCGGGTGTATGTGCAGGTGTATGTGCGGGTGCACATGTGCAAGTGTATGTGCAGGTGCAGGTGTTTGTGCGACTGGGATGAGTGGGCAGAGATCCAGAGGAGACTCACTGGCGTTGTGGTCCACAAAATACGGCCCCACCACAGGGTCGTAAGCCTCCTCCCATCCCACTGGCAGCTCGTCCCCGATGCAGTCAGCGAACGTCAGAGGCTTTGTGTGTCTGAAAGGGACAAGCGTGTTGAAGAGTCACATGTGTGAACCATGTTGAAGAGTCACAGGTGTGAACCATGTTGAGTCGTCACGCGTGTGAAAGGTGTTGAAGAGTCACGCGTGTGTGAAGCGTGTTGAAGAGTCACAATCCCGGCCACACTGCAATCGTTGACTAGACTCATCGCAAGGACAAACACTACACTATTTCTCACTTCATAAATAATGCACTTTATTTGTTATTATTTATTAAGAGCCGAGGAAAGGGGGAAAGAGAGAAGAAAGAAGAGATGGAGGAGAGAAAGTGATGCAGGGGGAAATGAGAGAGAGAGAGAAAGGCGAGAGTGGAGGGGGAGAGAGAGATGCAGAAAGGAGATGAGAAGGAAAGAGAGAAATAAAGAAAAAGTCAGCAAGAGCGAGAGAGAGAGACATGACAATGGGAGCAGAGTGTTCCGGGCATTCCTGAAGCCGCTATGACAAGGCCCGGAGGTTTCTGTGGCAACGGGGAGAAGCAACAAGCCCGGGAAGGAGCTGTGCCTCTGAGGAGAGGGAGGAGGAAGGAGGAAAGGGAGGAGGAGGAGGAGAGGGAGGATGAGAGGGAGGAGGAAGGAGGAGGAAAGGGAGGGGAGGCAGGAGGAGGAGGAAGGAGAGGCAGGAAGAGAAGGAGGAGAGGGAAGAAGGAGGAGAGGGAGGAGAGGAAGGAGGAGAGGGAGGAGAGGAAGGAGGAGAAGGAAAGGCAGGAGGAGAGGGAGGAGAGGCAGGAAGAGAGGGAGGAGAGGCAGGAAGAGAGGGAGGAGAAGCAGGAGGAGAGGGAGGAGGAAGGAAGAGGGAGGCAAAGAGGGAGGAGGAGGAGAGGGATGAGGAGGAGAGTAAAGAGGAGAGGGAGGAGGAAGAGAGTAAAGAGGAGGAAGGACTGAACGCTAAGGGATCATCTCAAAATGGGTTGAAGCTGAAAAGACTTAATATTTTTCGTCTTGGGGGGGGTTGAACCTACATATCGATTTCGTCGTATTGTTATTATGGCAAAGTCGTTTTCGCCGCAAGTTCCGCGTTACAAAACCTAAACAAACCCTTTTCGCGCAGGAACACGTGTTTGTGCGGGACGAGGCGTATTTTTAAAAAGAAATTCGTCAAAAAGCTGCAAAATACGTATAACGAGCGAAGTCAAAAGTGCATTCTTCATCATATTTCTTCACGTTTATGGTCTGATTTTACAGTGCAGTCACAGCGCGTATTACACATTATTCTTTCTTTCTTATGCCCACGCACGCATTTGACCAAAGCACAATGTAATTACAAGGGCTGGGCAAGGCGTTCGATTTGATTTCGTCATTTATAAATACAAATTTTCATTCCATTTTAATATCGAAAAAAAATAATCAAATCGGACTTTTAATACCCAAAAATAGAAACTACGACTACAACTACTACGACCTCTACGACTACTTCGACTACTACTACTACTACTACTAGTAACAACAACAACAACACCACTCAATTCCAAAGTCAATTAAATGTTAAACATACTTTACACGACAAGAACAGAATGAAAACGTGGCGGGTCGAAGTCCTCCTGTTGCTACGGGAAACGACGCACGTGTTACCGTTAAAAGCATCATCGGTTCAGTAGCGTTGACTGAAATGTGACGTTTCGGCTGAATAAAGTCTCGCGGGGGAAGTCGGCGCCGATGTGTGTTCATTCATTCATTCAATATTTATTCATTTTAGCGAGACTCTGCAAACAGGAAGTGGATTAGCAAGACTCGGCTAACAGGAAGTGGAGCGTAAACGACCAGATCACCATTATCTTTTTTTTGGTTTTAGTTCTTACGATGAACCGAATAAAGCTGACGTCATCTCCGTTAAAAAGTCCCGCGCTGACGGTTCACGTTTCAGAGACGTTTCAGTAAAAGGCACGGTCACAATTTCAACAGACGCAATCGGCAAATGTGGCCAAATAAAAAGTACCATCAATTCCTCCACAAACAACAAAATGTACTGTTTTATTCTGCACAAAAACTTGACGCCCCTGAAGTTTAATTGATACAAACAAGTACCGTATTATCCGGACTATAAGCCAAATAAAACGGGTGTGAAAATAACAAATATCACATATAAGTCGTTCTGGAGTATAAGTATATACCGGTAAGTATAAATATAAGTTTAAGTCGCACCCCAGCCAAAACAATGAAAAAAGGTGCAACTCATAGTCCGGAAAATACGGTAGATCTTTAATGCGTTTGTCACTTTCCATATCAGTCTTTTCTGTTGATTTCAAACATACACAATATCAACACTGCTCAGAAAAAGCCATACAATACATATATTTATTTGTGTCAATATTGTCCACGCTTTACAGCAGCGGCTTGTTTTAGTCGCAGTTTGTTTCAGTCGCGTTCTCCTCGGCGCCTCCAGCGAGCGCCGGATGGAGTTACCCGACTTAAACCGACACCGACACCCGATCAGCGGAATGCGTTTCACTTGAAACGCTGGGCGGGCTCACGTTACAGCGACCGACACAGACACAGGGCTCTCCGATTGGTTCGCGGTGAGTCACGTGACCGAATCGACGGGTTTACTATGACTGAACGTAACGCTATTTGTACTACAACTGACTGCGGCGCCACGTGTCGCGCTCCAGCCTCCGGACTCGGACCATGAAGCGTGAACGAGAGTCTGAACCACAACCTCCAAACTGAGACGCAGGAATCAGGCAAATGATCAGGTTAATAAGATAATAATCATCATAATAATAAATAAAAGAATACTCTACACGTGTGTTGGACATAGAATCTGGGAGTAAGAATGTAATGACGGTTTGAGCCGAGCGTGAAGCGACTTGGATGAGGATCGGAACCTCCAAACCTCCAAATCCGAGGTCGTGGTTCTCGACCGGAAAAAGGTGTCTTGCCCTCTCCAGGTGGGCGGAGAGAGTCCTTGCCCTCTACAAGTGGGCGGGGAGAGAGTCCTTGCCCTCTCCAGGTGGGCGGGGAGAGAGTCCTTGCCCTCTACAGGTGGGCGGGGAGAGAGTCCTTGCCCTCTACAAGTGGGCGGGGAGAGAGTCCTTGCCCTCTCCAGGTGGGCGGGGAGAGAGTCCTTGCCCTCTCCAGGTGGGGGGGAGAGAGTCCTTGCCCTCTCCAGGTGGGCGGGGAGAGAGTCCTTGCCCTCTACAGGTGGGCGGGGAGAGAGTCCTTGCCCTCTCCAGGTGGGCGGGGAGAGAGTCCTTGCCCTCTACAGGTGGGCGGGGAGAGAGTCCTTGCCCTCTACAAGTGGGCAGGGAGTCCTTGCCCTCTACAGGTGGGCGGGGAGTCCTTGCCCTCTACAGGTGGGCGGGGAGTCCTTGCCCTCTACAGGTGGGCGGGGAGTCCTTGCCCTCTACAGGTGGGCGGGGAGTCCTTGCCCTCTACAGGTGGGCAGGGAGTCCTTGGTCCTCGTGGACGAGTTCAAGTATCTTGGGGTCTTGTTCACGAGCGATGGAAGCATGGAACGTAAGATTGACAGATGGATCGGATTGTTCAAAGACAAAGCTCTCGATTGACTCAATCTACGTTCCCACCCTCACCTATGGTCAGGAGCCTCGGGTAATGACCCAAAGGACGAGATCACGGAGACAAGCGGTCGAAATGCTTGAACAAAGTTTTGAGTTCAAGCCCAACTTTGAGAAAAACAAAGACACCGATTCAGATTGCACAGTCAGCGCTCATCTTTATCGGTATCACAACTGCGGTTCATTTTTTGGGGTCGACTAGTCACAGTTTGGTCGATTCGTCGCTCGACCCGCCAAACGTTGTGATTTTAGGATCGAGGAGAGTCCAGGGTTGTATTCCGTTCATCGTGCACATTTCAAACACGTCCAGCAGCGTCAACATCGGAGAGAAGACGGAAACACGACCCGATAGAACCTTCCAGGACGTGTATGTGGGAGGGTTTGCCAGATTTGACACAGAAGACGACAGGATCTTTGCTCGTGGTGCGCGTCCGGCCTTTACACCAGGCTTGTAAATACCTCGGAGTTTACGCGCAAAGTGTCGTCAGGTGAATGGAATGTTAGAGCGCTGATAACACACGGAAAACAAACTGGACGTTCACGAGAATAAACGGGGAGCTCTGCAAACGCGCCCGCAGTCGGAAGGAAAATAATCGTTTAAGGGATTCGAGGATCCGCTTTGGTCGGCGGTCAAGAAAGGCGCAAATTTTGGGGCAGAGTTTAGAGTTTGGGGGAAGAAATTTGACGATATTTGTGCAAAAAAATACAACCAAGAAACACCGGAGTGCAAGTAGCGATTATTTGAGTAGTCGACTTTGTAAATTAACTGTCAACCAAATTCAGGTTGAAATATGATAGAAAGTTTTTAATTTCAGCACATTATTATTCAAAACTACTCCTTTTTTCCCCTTTTTGATTTAGTAGCACCGCCGTCTTTGTCTGTACGAAGTCTAAAGTACGTCGAGAAGTTAGAATTTAGGGAAAAACTTTGCTGTTTATAAAGTTTCAGAAACAGATTTTAAAGGCGGTATGGATGATTTTTCGGCGATTTGAGAACGCAGGTGGAAGTGCGCATGCGCACTCTCCCGTGTGGACTGATACAACACACACGTGCGTTTGTTTATTAGCACAACGGAGCGCATCGCATCTCTCGTCTCCCGTAGATTTCTGTCCACTTCTGCGTCAGCTCGAACTGTCTTTCTCCGTTTTCATTTTGCCCTGTACACTGAGGGAACTATATTATGATAGATCCATTCGCTTAGGCACGCGGAAACGTGAGGACGAACCGCACGCGGCTGCAGGTGAGCGGTAGGTGCGTTTTATGTTTGATACGTGGCAGGACAAATGATTTCTCCACGCCACAAGGAAATATGATAAAAAAATTGCTGAAAAAAATCGTCCATACCACCTTTAACTTAAATTAACTCAATTTTCATTGAGCTTCATTATCATGTGCAATACTGTCATAATCATAACTGTCATAATCATAACTGTCATAATCATAACTGTCATAATCATGGGTAATACTGTCATAATCATGTGCAATACTGTCATAATCATGTGCAATACTGTCATAATCATAACTGTCATAATCATGGGCAATACTGTCATAATCATGTGCAGTACGGTCATAATCATGTGCAAAACTGTCATAATCATGTGCAATACGGTCATTATCATGTGCAACACTGTCATAATCAAGTGCAATACTCTGACATAATGTCAATCATCCTGGTGCAATGTTTTCGGTCCATATAACAGCTGTAAATAAGAACGTTATTTTAAATTTTATTAAGAGTATGCGCAGTTTTTAATAAGAGTGTTTTTATACGTTTGTTTTTTTCATTATTCACTTCCGTACCTAACCTGGAATTTCCCCATTGTGGGACAAATAAAAGGTTCTTATCTTATCATTACTTACCACAGTAAGCTTCAAACACTGTCCACAGCCCAAATAACGATTATTAAAATACAACTACGGTTACTTTTTTGGTTGAATCATCACGATTCAACCAAAAGTCGATTGAGCCTAAACCACAAGATATACAAGAATATACAACAATCGACAACCCAAAGAGTGCCGTTATTTAAAAAAAAAAGATGATATCCAGACCTCTGAAAACACGTTTCCAAACACATGAGATTTTTGTTGTAGTTTAGCAAAAATAAAATGTTAGAAAATGTGCACTCAGAATCTCAAATGTTTGAAAAATGTTTGAAAAATTACAATTAAGACAGGATTCCAAAATGGTCGCGCGCATTTCGGATTCAATCAAACGAATATCTGCCGAGTACTGTCCCGGTAAACACGGTTGGCAGTGTATTTCTCGCCCTCCTTCTCGTCATCACCCGAGACGATGCTTTCTTTTGTAAATACATTCCTGCGTGACGCGCCTTGGGTCAAACCTCATTCCTCAAACACAAGCTCATAATTACAGCTCTTTTCACGTGACAATTGTGGCGCTAAATCTTCCCCTCTGCATCGTTTGCCCAACTCTTTATGCCACTCTTTTCCTTTTTACCCATGTGCGTTTCTTTCGCATCGCTAAGCAAAGTTTTGTCGATTGCGAAAGCCGCTCTCGGGGTCAAAATGAGACGTTGCGCGCCGTCTGCGTCTAATTATAAATGTTCCGATCCTGCGCAAACTGAGAAGTGTGCCGTTAGCATGCTAGCTGTGGTTAGCGTGAGCATGGCTCTGTCCTCTGAACGTTGTGAATATGGGATTCATTACAATCGTTTTATATTTAGACTTATCGGCCAATCAATTACCGATACAGAAGAATATTTTTGGGGCTCGTTATTCATCATGTATGTTTTCTTTGTCATCTTTGTGGCCGAAAGATCGGATTTGAGCTGCAAAAGATCAAATAATAATAATAACTCCAAAGACTCATTATCAATACTGGAGCTGTGATCAAATATCGTGATATTAAATTTGGTGATACAGTAATATGACATTTCACTGTGCGTACTTTTTTGTATATTTTACTGAATTCTTTTGCGACTGCTACAATTTCTTTTGTTCTTTTCATTTTTCCGTTTGTGCAGGTCGCGGTTTAACAAAGAAATCTTGCTGTTAAAGTCTAATTGGTTCTTTAAAAATAGTGATATGTATTGTAGACTATCACGTGCAACGAATCGACCATCACAGTATCACAAAACTGTAATAGTATCGTATCGGGAGCCAAATATCGTATTGAATCGTGAGGGACCCTGCGATTCCTTAACATATACTGACAGTGTAAGCGTTTAATGCTGTTATTTATTTGATTTTATTCTGCGATTGTGTCGGACACGTGACCTGAGCCTTAATGTAAACAAATCTGCATAAAGCGCTCAAATATCAGTCGTGTCTTGCCTCGCAATCTTGACCGTCAGCTGTGGTTCTGACCTTTATACAACGACAAAATTACCTGGTTTAAAAGTCTTGATACAGCGTTTCCACAAAGCGAGTGAGCCGAGTCCACACATAAACCATTAAACAGAATCTGGAGTCAAAGTCCAGACGAGCCGAGGTAACGGGCCTCACAGTGTCCACACAGGAATGTACGTCCCAGCAGCCGAGTGGAGGACCACGTGGTCTCACTGGACGCTCACGCTGACCGCTCACACCGACCGCAGGCACCGACCGCAGGCACCGACCGCACAGACTGAGGCGGCGCGAGCGCAATGCTGTGGACACACGCCTGTGGTCACAGGTCAACACATACACGTCCTTTAAACTCAGGCCTTTATTCAAAGACGTTCTAATCTACAACAACCATCCATAAATAATATCCCAGCATCCCCTGTCCTTTATTATTGGTGTA
The DNA here is from genome assembly GCF_026437365.1 of Eucyclogobius newberryi. Classification (NCBI taxonomy): domain Eukaryota; kingdom Metazoa; phylum Chordata; class Actinopteri; order Gobiiformes; family Gobiidae; genus Eucyclogobius; species Eucyclogobius newberryi. Next base: position 10,409,305 of record NW_027315779.1, read on the forward strand.
CTATTGGTGTATTATTTGTGTACTACTCATGTACTATTGGTGTACTATTCATGTGGTACTGTTCGTGTACTGTTCGTGTACTATTCGTGTACTGTTCGTGTACTATCCGTGTACTGTTTGTGTACTATCCGTGTACTCGTGTATTCGTGTACTCGTGTACTCTTGGTCTGACCGGAGCATTATTCCTCCTGGTTTAACGTGATTGGTGGATTAGATCATGACGTCTGAGAAAAGCCTAAATCCGCCGGCCCCAGATGGAGACGCATCTGGTGCACTGTCGTCGGGGGAAACACATCTGGCACTGCACTTATCTCCATGGAGACACCAGGCCAAGTTACAGGTCAGATCTGTGGCAAGGCGACGCGGCTCACAGTAAGAGAGAATACACGTTTGTAAAAAAGCATGTACACCTTTAAATGAATAAATGTAGCGCACGTTTATGTCATAAAAGGTTACATAGTGCATCTTTAAGTGAACCAGAATGGGACGATTACTTTTGTTTGGATATTAAAATTGTTTTTCTTCCCGTTTTTTTTTTCCCTTGATATTTTTTATGTAAATTGATGCTTTTTAAATAAATCTGACCCACATGAAGTCTGGACTGTGGCGACTGAGGCTTCTAAACAGACCATATTTACAAAAGATGTGAATAATTAATCAAAATCAGAGACGGTTTATTTATTTTTTGGACATTTTGATTTAATGCCACGGCCCTTGTTATAAAAAAGGCGCTTTCGTACATATTTTAGAGTCTGTATAGTCCACGTAATGACTGTTTAATTTTTCAACTAGTCACAATTATTCTAAGTCAGTCACAAAAAAGTAACGATTAGTCACGATTACGGAGAGATTCCCATTGCTTAACACATGAATTATACTCTAGATTTGTGAAAAGGTTTACTAAATTTAACTTTCTGAATGACAAAATTAAGTTATTGTGACAAAAACAGCCAGATTTTTGGACTGTAGATTGAATTCTAAAGTACATTTTTTTACGATTATCATTTACTATTTCGAAAATCAATTGTGACCTGCGTAAAACACGTAGTAATCAACGGAAAAGTGGCCAACTACAGATTAGATCATAATTTCACAAACGGCGGGGCGATGTATGGTATTCATTTATCTAAATCCATCGTTGTGTGCGGACAGAAAATCAAAAAAACACTGACAAAACAATTAAAAAATGTGCACGAAGCAAGATTTTTTACTTGTTCCACTTCCGACACGTTAAAAGCCACCGCCCCGCCCACGTCCGTGACACGGGATTCAGGAATGCGTCGTGTATTTTGTCAGACCGTGGCCTTGACCGGAGCACATAAAGGACACATGTCGACCGCGACGTTCCACCGGGTACAGGAGTCGCTTTGGGGCCCCGGCGAGTCACAACCGCGACGTTCCACCGGGTGCAGGAGTCGCTTTGGGGCCCCGGCGAGTCACAACCGCGACGTTCCAGCGGGTGCAGGAGTCGCTTTGGGGCCCCGGCGAGTCACAACCGCGACGTTCCACCGGGTTCAGGAGTCGCTTTGGGGCCCCGGCGAGTCACAACCACGACGTTTCAAAGGGTTTAAGAGTCGCTTTGGGGCCCCGGCGAGTCACAACCACGAAGTTCCACCGGGTTCAGGAGTCGCTTTGGGGCCCCGGCGAGTCACAACCGCGACGTTCCACCGGGTTCAGGAGTCGCTTTGGGGCCCCGGCGAGTCACAACCGCGACGTTCCACCGGGTTCAGGAGTCGCTTTGGGGCCCCGGCGAGTCACAACCACGACGTTTCACCGGGTTTAAGAGTCGCTTTGGGGCCCCGGCGAGTCACAACCACGACGTTTCACCGGGTTTAAGAGTCGCTTTGGGGCCCCCGGCGAGTCACACCGCAACTCACTTTCCCCGTCACTCTACACCGTGTTTTCATGACAACCGGAGGCAGTCCTCGCCGCCGTCACTAATAAATGAGCCGACTTGACCGCAACACGGACGCCGCAGCCGAACCGCGGGATTACGACGGCTTCGGAAAGTGGTTATTATGTAAATCTAGCAGAAAAGTGTATAAACGAGTCTTGAATATCAAGACAAATGTGAAATGTCCGTAAAATGAATGACAAAAGTGCAGAATTATCCCCCAATTTGAACATTAACGACATCGATTTCTCTCATTTTTATCCTAAATCGCCTCTTTCGGGCAGCGTTTTTTCACTGCAAACGAAAGACTCGATGTTCAAACGTCGACGTCAGAGTTGAATCTGCATTTCGATCGCCCGAGTCTGAATCAAACGTTTAAAGTCGGTGTCACAAATGTATTAAAAGTCGAAAACAAAAGGTGCGTTTTTAGAGAAGACTTTGATCTGTCGGCGGTGCAAACTCAGAGATTCCAGAGTTCCGCTTGTTTTTATTTTATTTTCAGTCATTCTAAACCCAACTTGAGAAAAGAAACCACAAGCCCAGATTTAAAAACGATTCAAACGTAATATCGACGCGGCGGGTTTGTGGAGACGATCTCTGACAAACGATGACGCCGTTCGACATTTGAGGAGCATAAATTTCGATAATATTTGGATTTCGTAAAACGTGAAAACGCAAAGTATTGTAAGTATATATTTGTCTCAGTGCGAAAGAACGTGCCAAGATCTAAAGTCTACGTCCGCATTTGTACCAAGTCCATACAAAGAAGCTCTAAAAAAGCTCTAAACAGTGTGCTAAAATCAGACTCGGGGTCAAACGGAACAAAATGTGACCTTTTCTGAGCTGTTTTAGGTGATTTTGTATTGAAAATTACAATCTATTGTCCAAAAAAGAGCATAATTCTGGTGTCAAAATTTAGTTGAGTCTTTTAGTATCGCAAAATTAAACCGGACACAAAAATCAGAACTACAGACAGTTATGACCAACTTTTCCACAGACGAAAAGGGACTAAACCAGAACCAAACCAGGGCTAAACGACACATGGACCGAACTAGAACTAAAAAGGACACAACTGAGAGCGGCACCTCGGGGCGTTCACGACTAGCCAATTAACAATCACCGTAACCGTTCATTTTGCCACGTTTTCTACTTGAAATTACACAACGGTGCAGCCAGAGGGCGCTCATGTGCCTCATACAACCGTGACATCTCGCTCCGAGGGACACAACGTTTAGCAGAGACTCCGAAACAGCGGATTTATCTCATGGACTAATATTGTTCTTACAAGGTTTAGTTCACATGGAGATGACAGACTGGATTATTATTATTTTTACTATTGCCGTTATTATTGCACATCGTAACCACTAGATGGCGCAGGAGTCGGTGCTCTCAATACACAACAGAAGGTCCTGGGATGGGCGTGGTCGGTTAATGGACAGACTCTCGATTAAAGACGCAAATTCAAACGTGCCGGTTACGTCTCGTTTTCAGGTTGTTGTTGTTGTTTGTTTCACATTTAAAATTGACAAACGTGCGACACATCGCCAGTAGCTCAGTGGCAGAGAGCTCGCTTACGGATCCAGCAGTCGTCGGTTTGAATCCTGCTCTTGACCCGTTACTGGGCGATGAGGCGAATACTGCCGTAGTGCCCTTAGGCAAGACACTGCACCCGCTCATGTGGCTGGGTGAATGGTGCTCAGAGCTGTAGATGTGTCACCGTATCTCTTGGTGTAACTTTATGGCAGTATAAAGTAGTATTTCTTGGAGTAACTTTATGGCAGTATAAAGTAGTATTTCTTGGAGTAACTTTATGGAAGTATAAGTAGTATCTCTTGGAGTAACTTTATGGCAGTATAAGTAGCGTTTCTTGGAGTAACTTTATGGCAGTATAAGTAGTATTTCTTGGAGTAACTTTATGGCAGTATAAGTAGTATCTCTTGGAGTAACTTTATGGCAGTATAAGTAGCGTTTCTTGGAGTAACTTTATGGCAGTATAAGTAGTATCTCTTGGAGTAACTTTATGACAGTATAAGTAGTATCTCTTGGAGTAACTTTATGACAGTATAAGTAGCGTTTCTTGGAGTAACTTTGACAGTATAAGTAGTATTTCTTGGAGTAACTTTATGACAGTATAAGTACTATCTCTTGGAGTAACTTTATGGCAGTATAAGTAGTATCTCTTGGAGTAACTTTATGGCAGTATAAGTAGCGTTTCTTGGAGTAACTTTATGGCAGTATAAGTAGTATTTCTTGGAGTAACTTTATGACAGTATAAGTAGTATTTCTTGGAGTAACTTTATGGCAGTATAAGTAGTATCTCTTGGAGTAACTTTATGACAGTATAAGTAGTATTTCTTGGAGTAACTTTATGGCAGTATAAGTAGTATTTCTTGGAGTAACTTTATGACAGTATAAGTAGTATTTCTTGGAGTAACTTTATGGCAGTATAAGTAGTATCTCTTGGAGTAACTTTATGACAGTATAAGTAGCGTTTCTTGGAGTAACTTTATGACAGTATAAGTAGTATTTCTTGGAGTAACTTTATGGCAGTATAAAGTAGTATTTCTTTGAGTAACTTTATGGAAGTATAAGTAGCGTTTCTTGGAGTAATTTCTTGGACCACTACTTGGTACTTCTACTCGAGAATAAGACGTTAAAAGAAGTACCGTATTTTCCGGACTATAAGTCTTACCTTTTTTTCATCGTTTTGGCCGGGGTGCGACTTTTACTTATACTCCGGAGCAACTTATAATGTGATATTATTTGTTATTTTCACACTTGCAACCACATTTCATACTCTAGTGCGACTTATGTTTTTTTCTTCCCTATTATGCATTTTTTTGGCTGGTGCGACTTATACTCCGGAAATACGGTATATGACGGTTTGAATGGGGCCAAAACACAATTCCGAATATTATGTATATTTTCTATCATTAAAACAATTGTAACAAGTATAAAGTGATATTTCTGCACTTTTTTTGGTTCATTTTTTGGTCAATTAACGTTTTGTGCGACCTCAACGAGAAATCCACAGACAAGAGTTTACGTTTCCGCACTGAAACAGGAACGAGATGGCGAGTCGCCTTGACGGCCCAGCCCTACTTCAGTTGTATTATTTTGAAGAAACTCTTACTTGTGTACTCTTTTCGGCCGCTCTTATTCGCTGGTATTCCCGTCTGAAGTGTCAAAACTTTTACGCTCTTTTACTCCGAGACCACACAGACATCTTTCTAAAAACAGTGAACGTATCCATCACCGTGGAGACCATCACCAAGGCCAAGGTCGCATCTGCGGCGAGATATACAGTACGCCTTTCAAATATGACTTTCTACTATCGAATTTTGTACGTTCACTGTAAAGGTTTATTAGAACAAACTCCGATCCGTTTACTGCAATTGTGCGGACAGGACATCACCGTGGAGACGACCAGGGGGTGTGGCTTTTACCAAGTCGACGCCCCTCACAGCAGTGTTTTTCTGTTTAAGCACAATAACAACAATGCTAAAAATCACTAAATATTGATTGTGTGAAGCCAAATTTGATCGACAAGTAAAAAATACGACACTATTATATTTTACGATTTCACTGTTTTGATGATTAAAAACGTGCGCATTCCAGACTGCGTCCTGCGCAAGTCGCGGTTCGACTGAGAAATACCGCTGTCGAAATGTACCTCGGTTCTCGTAAAATAGATCGCAAACTCACGATGCCGATTTAACGTGGGCCGCGAATCGTGCGGAAAACCCCTGCAATTTCCAGCCCAAAATAATCGTTCAGAAGGATGCGAATGTACACGACACAAGCAAGACAACGCCACAACACCATCACCGCCACGAAAAGAAAAGTGTCGACCAGGAGCGGGACAAGGACCAAGACCAGGACCAGGACCAGGACCGGGAACAGGACCGGGACCAGTACCGGGAATAGGACCAAGAATAGGAATAGGACCAGGACCGGGAATAGGACCGGGATCAGGAATAGGACCGGGAATAGGAGTAGGACCAGGACTAGGACCGGGACCAGGACCGGGAATAGGACAGGGACCAGGAATAGGACCAGGACCGGGACCAGTACCGGGAATAGGACCAGGACCAGGAATAGGACCGGGACCTGGAATAGGACAGGGACCAGGAATAGGAATAAGACCAGGAATAGGACCAGGACCAGGACCGGGACCTCACCTGTCCCGCGGGTCGATCCAGCTCGTGCACTGGTTGATGTGGTCAATGTAATAGACTTTCCCATCGTAGTCTCGGGCTTGTTCCCAGCCTTCGGGCAGTGGCAGCTCGCTCCGTGGCATGTCCAGAGCCCGTGCCCATGTAAACACGCACACTTATTCAGCAACCATCGCTTTTCTCGGTCATCATCACCGTCAACGCGTTATTTCTGCTGCTCAACGACCGAACCCCGGCGTCGTGCTGGGTTTACGCTCGTGGGCATAATCCGAAAAATCCATAATAATCCGCAAATGCCGTAAAATCCACTGGAAGAGGCTGGATTAGTTTGGGTTGGGTTGTTTTTGGCTGTCCCGTCGTCCTCAGCGCGTTCACTTGCCAAATCCGACCAAAAAACAACAACAAACAGAACAAATAATCCAGTCGTGCGAGTCAAACGTCACGTATTAGCGCACTTGTACGCAAAAAAAACAAAAAAAAATCACGTGTAACTCAAAACTCCCGAACACAACTTTGAAAAACGCGAGCTTCGCGTGAATTATCCACGGTCCACGGAACACGAACGTTCAAAAAGTAATAAATTAAACGTTTAAAAAAACGTCAAAAGCACCGACAATGATATCCCGCGTGTTAGATCGTGCATTAGCTCGCAGCCGGTCCGGGCACGGGCTCCTCGCGCGGGGGGAATGCAAGCTCCATGTTTGCGGCGGGAGACGAACGGCAGCTGCGGCGGGCGAACGAGCACCCAACACCGGGGGATGAAACCGACGAGTCGCCGCGAGAAAACTGTGTCCGAAATGCGGGCGGAAACGGGTACAAACTCGGCTCCGGGCTCGGTAAGTTTATCCGGTGGACGTCCGCGGGGGGACGGCGCGGGGAAGTACTAGGTTCGCGGCGGTAAAGTCGGTGTTCTTCCACAGAGTGCTCAAGTCCCACTTCACACCGGCCGCCATCATCAAACCCGCATCAATAATACAGCGCCGGAAAGGCTTTCACAATAAAAGTGCGGGTGTCAGGGGAAGAGCGTGCTTTACGACTTCCGGTTTCAGCTGTACCACACCGTTACAACTTTTTTTTCTTTTCAGTTACGTGCCAAAAATCGGATCCTTTTCTGATTTCGGGAGTAATCGGATTATTGAAATGTCACGTGAACAGTTCTTTATGATAGGCTTTAATGACAGGAAGTAGAGAGCAAAATGGGGGATGAGAGAGAAGGGAGAAGAAGGTAAATTGAGTCTGGAAAAGTAAGCAAAAAAAATAAAAAATAAGCGCAAACCAGTGTAATGAAAGAGTTCAGCAGTATTGATAGAGTCATTTTAATTATTGATATTTAGGATTTGGACCGGGCAGTGTAGCGTGATGCGTAACAAGAGAGCGAAAGAGACGGAGCCCGGCATATGTGCTCTCCACTCAGCCACCAAGCCACACAAGAGAGTGCTTTTCCGGCTCGTGGTTTGAATGTTGTTGTGTTTTTCTTTAAGGCAAAGTTTGATTACGCATGATAAACGTGAGCAAGCAGGCGTATTCATTTACATGACTTTTGAATAATCTGACTACTCCGGAAATCAGATTACGCTCAGATATGTGGTGTGCTTGGAACAAAAGCTGGGGACGGACAGGTATTATTTGTACCAAAATAAATTCTTGGTCGACTAAAGACATTCCTCGTGGCTCAAAGAAAAAGCTCTCAAAATGATTACAATCTCGGACAAAAATAACTAATCTGCCCGCGGGTTTCAGAATGATGACAAATCAGGACCGTTGTCATGGCAATTAACAATTTAAAACAAAATATGATATATTTTTAATGGTGAAAAGGCCTCAAATTAGGAAACGGGACCCCATGAATATAGAGAAAACTTGACTATTCTAATTCAAACATATTTGGTCGTCACAGATGAAACTGCAAAAAGGATAAAACAGCACTAATCAACTCGTTGTAATGTTTATCGATTGTTCTTTGTTCAACCGATCACTGAAAAGGCATAAAAAAACAAGAAGAACATATTTCAAGACTTGATCATAGTTCTCTCTTGATAATGATTCGTTGATCCTTCATTTTAAGAAAACAAAACCCTAAAATATGCACCCATAGGAGAAATATTGCAAGTTTGAAGTAAGTAATAAGTGTAAATACATGTTTTAAATATTCAAACCACGAGCACAGTAATGAGGGCTTCTACAAGTATGTAAAGGACTGAAGTTTGATTCTACAGCACCCTCTGGTGGACAGTGCATGCGATTGTGTGGCAAATAGAGATAAAGTGTGAATGAATAACAGAAAAAAATAAGAAAATATCATAATTAGCTGCGTTAACACACTTATTTCAGAGAACTAAGATATTTATCCTACTCTGAGTAAGCCCCGCCCACCGGGCCAGTACACTCAACCACAAACCTCCATTTGTGTTCAAAGAGGATTCTTTTTGAACAAAGATTGCCCATTTAAATCCTACTGCTCAGAATCGTCTCCTCACTGTCTTTGATAGAGTGATTAGCAGACCTGGGCAAACTACGGCCCGCGGGCCACATACAGCCCGTTTGTCTTTATAATTCGGCCCGCCAAACATGTAAAGTAATATTTTAAATATATATATATATATATATATATATATATATATATATATATATATATTCCCCCCTTAGGCCAGACCTGGGCATGTGTGGCACCAGGGGCAAGATATGGCCCTCGGCATGTTTTAATCCGGCCCCTAGAAAGATTTTAGTTTATTTTTTTTTGACTGTCTGTAACATCTGTCTGCACTTGTATCCTTAATAAAGATGAAATTAAATTAATTAAATAACAGATTAAATAGCCTATATTTGACAGAAAAGTGATATTGTATTTGATATTTTAATATAAAATAATAACAAAAAATATAATATGGCCCTCTTAGGAAAATAATTGCCCACCTCTGGATTAGAGGCTTTAAAATGAAGCTGCACGGCGCTCTGTGGTCCTGAACTCCAGTGTCTTCTGTGCTGATAAAGCCTCTTGTGCAGTGGCTGTTTAGTCTCACTATGTGGCGCTCTTTACACTTTCTTCACTGCATTGGACAGAATAAACTGCATTGCTCTGTTTCTGTGTTGCATCTTGTCTTCAGGATGAACCAGTTTGTGTTTTAAAGTGCTGCCTTGGGTCCTGGGGCGGGATCAGCTCAGGCCAGTCAGATGTTAATCAGGAACTCCTCAGTAATGAGGAGCTGCAGCAGCTAACAAAAGGATTTATATGGTGTATTACAGGACTGTTAGGGGAACAAAGAAGATCAGTTTCTGGGAAAAGATGAAACAGTGCAAACACTGCCCGGTGGGCGGAGCTAACCCAAAGTATGATGAATATCTCAGACGAGATCCACAGATTGAGAATTAATTTAGCAAGTCGAAACATCATTTTTTTATTTTGTGTCCAAATAAAAACAACAGAATTTTTCTATACAATATATTATTATTTGTTGTACATCAATAACATGAAATTATTGACAAAAAAAAATATTTGTTTGCTTAAAAAATCTCTTAAAGGTGGTATGGACGATTTTTTCCAGCAATTTTTTATCATATTTCCTCGTGGCGTGGATAAATCATTTGTCCTGCCACGTATCAATCATAAAACGCACCTACCGCTCACCTGCAGCCGCGTCAGGCTTGTCCTCACGTTTCCGCGTGCCTAAGCGCATGGATCTATCATAATATAGTTCCCTCAGTGTACGAGGCAAAATGAAGACTGAGAAAGACAGTTCGAGCTGACGCAGAAGTGGACAGAAATCTACGGGAGACGAGCGATGCGATGCGCTCCGTTGCGCTAATAAACAAACACACGTGTGTGTTGTATCGGTCCACACGAGGGAGGGCGCATGCGCACTTCCGCCTGCGTTCTCAAATCGCCGAAAAATCGTCCATACCGCCTTTAATAAACGGTTGTAAAGACAAAATATGAAAGAAAAGCTTATTTAAGATGCTTCTTATAACACTTATTTAAGATGATTATTATTTCATGAGTGGAAACTGAGCAAAGTCAAACAGCTAATAATTCAACTGTGGTGAAATGTGTTCAGGTTTAACCATTATTACTGTGTTCAGGTTTAATTGGTATTACTGTGTTCATGTTTCACCTTTATTACTGTGTTCAGGTTTAATTGGTATTACTGTGTTCATGTTTCACCTTTATTACTGTGTTCAGGTTTAATCGTTATTACTGTGTTCAGGTTTAATCGTTATTACTGTGTTCAGGTTTAATCGTTATTACTGTGTTCAGGTTTAATCGTTATTACTGTGTTCAGGTTTAATCGTTATTACTGTGTTCAGGTTTTATTGTTATTACTGTGTTCAGGTTTAATTGTTGTTACTGTGTTCAGGTTTACTTGTTATTACTGTGTTCAGGTTTAATCGTTATTACTGTTGTTCAGGTTTAATCGTTATTACTGTGTTCAGGTTTAATCGTTATTACTGTGTTCAGGTTTAATCGTTATTACTGTGTTCAGGTTTAATCGTTATTACTGTGTTCAAGTTTTATTGTTATTACTGTGTTCAGGTTTAATTGTTGTTACTGTGTTCAGGTTTACTTGTTATTACTGTGTTCAGGTTTAATCGTTATTACTGTTGTTCAGGTTTAATCGTTATTACTGTGTTCAAGTTTTATTGTTGTTACTGTGTTCAGGTTTACTTGTTATTACTGTGTTCATGTTTAATTGTTATTACTGTGTTCATGTTTAATTGTTATTACTGTGTTCATGTTTAATTGTTATTACTGTGTTCATGTTTAATTGTTATTACTGTGTTCAGGTTTAATTGTTATTACTGTGTTCATGTTTAATTGTTATTACTGTGTTCATGTTTAATTGTTATTACTGTGTTCATGTTTAATTGTTATTACTGTGTTCAGGTTTAATTGTTATTACTGTGTTCATGTTTAATTGTTATTACTGTGTTCATGTTTAATTGTTATTACTGTGTTCATGTTTAATTGTTATTACTGTTGTTCATGTTTAATTGTTATTACTGTGTTCATGTTTAATTGTTATTACTGTGTTCATGTTTAATTGTTATTACTGTGTTCATGTTTAATTGTTATTACTGTGTTCAGGTTTAATTGTTATTACTGTGTTCATGTTTAATTGTTATTACTGTGTTCATGTTTAATTGTTATTACTGTGTTCAGGTTTAATTGTTATTACTGTGTTCATGTTTAATTGTTATTACTGTGTTATAACACACTCCGCCCCCTTTCTCTCCATTGGCTTCTCCTGAAACAAAAACAAGCCGCGTTCTCGCGCTCAGTCTTTATCTGGTCCAAACGTGCTCCACACCCGGCCTCCCTTCATCCTTCAGCCCGGTCCCGGTTCCGGTCCCGGTCCCGGTTCCATTCCCGGTCCCGGTCCCGGTCCGGAGATGGTCCTGCTGAGGCACGTTCACGTCGCGCTCTCCGCCGCGGTGGCCGCTCTCGGATCTGCCTTGTTCATTGCCTTGAATTATTTCTACCGACGGCGCGTGTCGTGGGCTCCGCGGCGGGACTACTGCAGCATCAGCGAGGTGAGCCGCACCGGGGAGCACCGGGGGACACCGGGGACACTGGGGAGCACCGAGGGACACTGGAGAGCATCGCGGTGTCCCGCGGAGCACCGGGGGACACTGGGGAGCACCGCGGGACCGGGGCGGGCTCCAGGTGCGGGGGAGATTCAGGAGAAACACGAGCATAAATGAGCGTGACGGAGGAACAGCCGCGGAGGCTAAACTATCACGTAATAACAGTGTAATAACAATGATAATAACAAGGAAGGAGCTTATCACACTGAAGAACACAACTAACCATGAGCACGCGGGTTATAACTGACCAAACCAGTTTAGCTCCAGGACTAAGAAAGTATTATGAAACTATTACTCAGAGAGCCTGGTTTAGTCCTGGTTTGGACCAGGTTTAGTCCTGGTTTAGACACAAACATCTTCTTGTGGCATAATTAAAGCTTTAAATGACTTTATTAAACTCCTGATGATCACATCGAGTTTAGACTCTTATCACATGGCATGAAATGATCGTGTTGTAGATCACGGATAAATGTTACATGTTAAGAATGATGGTCAAACCAGGACTAAACCAGGAAGGACTAAACCAGGGCTAAACCAGGTCTAAACCGGACTAAACCAGGTCTAAACCGGACTAAACAACATTTCCGTCTCACATTCAATAAAAACCTTGTGTTCTGAAGTCAATAAAGAGACATTTTTATGCAAAATAACAAAAAAACACTGAATCACAAATCGAGTTCGCTTCAGGTTTTGGTTGCCATGACGCCCGTAGCATCTTTGCATCGTTGTTCCATTGGAGCGTTTCTTGATCTGAGTCGTGTGATTCCAGGAGGACGAGGAGCGTGCCAGTCACCAGGTCCTCGTGCTCGGTTTGGAGGGCGCCGGAAAGAGCAGCGTTCTGCAGCATCTCTCAGGGGCCCGACCCAAACCCGGGCCGGGGGCGGGGTCTGCCAGGCCGACCAGACCCACCCGAGGGTTCAGCTTCATCAGCCTCAGGGCCCCGCGCTGCCAGCTCCACTTCCTCGAGAGTAAGACTGCTTTTATTCTGAAGGGTTTGAGTCAGGGAGTATGACTGCTTTTATTCTGAAGGGTTTGAGTCGAGAGTATTCATAAACCGTATTCTGTACATTTCAGCTCAATAAAAACATAAAGTCAGGTTTTTAAAGTCAAAAGGAGGATTAGAAACAGTGTTGACGTTGATGCTTAACACGCGCGGGTGTTTGTGTTCAGTCCACGCTTCTCAAACTGTGGTTCTCTTCCTTTGTCCGTCCCGGTCCGAGTCCAGACCGGGTTTTCATCCGGACATTCGGGTTCTGAACAACAGAGAGATCGATAAGAATGTTCAGCTCTCGAGAGGCTGAAACGTCTCAATGTCGCGACATCGTTCCTGAAGTTCGTCCGTCGGTTGGATTTTGGTTCTGCACCTTTGGCTCCGCCCCAAACCACAATGCCGCGCTGTGATTGGTCCGGCCGCTGCCCCGCTGGAGGTTTACGCTGTACTGTATTTAAAAACAGAACGTTCCGCGAGGGCAAAAGTGAAAGGTGTGTTTGAGTTTGAGGGGCCCAAATGTAAACACCATAGATCTATTTAACAGTCCAAACTCCAGCAAACGTTTCACATCCATAATTATATACTTACAGTAATAAAGCTTTTCTTAAATATGTAGCAGTGGAAAATATGAACATTTCCACCTCCAAATGTCACGATGATGATTAAAACCTCGTCAATATTGATCAGTTATAATAATGAAACCTTCTGAAGCTGAACGTATTTCAGTTTTTCACAGTTTGTACCTGGTATTAGTGTTCCGGGTCTGGAATCATCCCGTTTCTCTCCCGTATGGTTTTGAATCATCCCGAAATGTCCGTAATTGTCTCGTATCGTCCAGAATTGGTCCCGTATGGTCTTGAATCATCCCGAAACGTCCCGGATAGTCCAGAATCGCACCTGGAAAAGGTTGACCGAGTGAGATTTTAATCTGAGCTTCATTTGAACACAATCTGACCAGGAAGAACTGAAGATACTGTTTAAATATCTAGCTATTTTCGATTATGAGATTGAAAAAAAGACATGATTTTGCTTCTAAAACTGTTACAATTTTTGGTTCTTGATTATATTGGGACCTGAATAATCCCGATTATTGATGAACCCGATCACCGTGACGTCCCGAATCCTGGGACTGTCCTGTGACTTGGGAAAACTGGACTGAAGTTCACAATGTACAGCTGAAAAACCTTTAAAACTACGTGTACTCGGGCCTCAGAACTCCTGCCGTGGACACAATAAATGGATACCTACGGAAAAAAGTCCATCGCAAAGAAATGGACGACGCAAACATCACAGACGATTGAGGACTGGACAGACATTTGGACTTGGACAATTTTCTGCAGAAAAACTCAAATATGAACAAAATGTATTAAAAACTGGATCTTTTGGAGACATTTTAAGCATCAACACTAATTTTAAAGCCAAACGATTAAAACAGTTGTGGAATTTTATGAACCGAAACCTAAATGATGGAGATAAATTGACCAAAAACAGTAAAAGTTGTGACTAAACGGCGAAGGCTGTGTTCGCTTTGTGGAGTTTGAATCCACTCAAGGACAGTTTGTTTACTTCCTGAACACGATCGACCAATGAAAAACACTGCGACCTTCAAACGCTGTCTCAAGGCTCTCGCGGCGCATTTGGTTTGTGAAAATTTGCAACAAACTGCTACTGCTACTACTACTACTACGTCTCTCAGGTTTATCGTTTATTCGGTTTAAGGATTTAGACCACAACTTTTATCTGTAAATCTATTTGTTGTGCCTCAAACAGATTGCATATGCTTCTTAAGACATTGTGCATTTAACTTGGTTTTAATCATTTAAAAGTGTCTCATGTGCATCTGTGCCTTGTCCCCAGCAGCTCCTCGTCCTCCTAAAACAGACACATCTCCTCTCTGTTTTTACAGTAAAAATGAGACGTCCAAACGGTTTGTTTTACTAAAAGTTGGCGTTTTTTTTCTCGAGGCGCGACACGTGTAAATTACGAGATTCTTCTTTTTTAATTAAAAAAAAAAACACTAACATATTACCAGTGGCGGGCCGTGGGTCTGGGGCTTGGGCCTTCAATGAGGTCATACACAGTCCCACCCGAATAAATCCACCTCTTATTACCATCATTATGATGCCATGGCTCTAGACGTTTAAACAGGCGTTGCTTTACCTTGTCTGCGCTCGTTCTTCGCGCGTTCTCCGTGCCCTGCCGTTGTCCGCTCGTTCTCGCCGTGTTTTCCGCGCGTGGTCCGTGCCGCGCGCATTGTCCGTGCCTCGCCCGCGTGTTGTCAACGAGTTTTCAACGCGCCGCCTGTAACAGGCTTTGCAGCGTCGGCGTCGGACGACTTCTTCTTACAATGTCTAACTTTTCTTGAAAAGGTTGTCTTGAGAAAGGCATTATAATTATATCCTCGACCAAATCGATATATTGTCCTCCTTCCGCCCATTGTGGGTTGAAAAAACAGCTTAGTAGTACACGGATTAATGTGTCTGTCAAATTCAGTTTCCTCATTCAGAGTTTCTGAGGTTTCGCATAGCCCCGCCCATAAGACCTGCTTCTCAATATTGGTGATCCAATCAAAAGACGTGCACGTGATGCACCTGCAGCTGCTCCCAAGCAACAGCTGCAGACGTACAAGAGCCAACTCTGAAGCTGATTGGTTGACACATAATTTTCATTTCCATTCACTTTTAGCTACAAACACCAGCTCTGTTGAGTCTGAAGGCCTCGGCAGATTTTAGATCCCTGGCAACACATGATGGCTGAATATGATTGGATAAAAGATCTAACATAAAGACCAGCCTCCAAATCTGAACCTGGGGCAGAAGCAGTGCAACAAGAGGAAAAGTCATGAAATGAAGAGTAAAACGCTTACTCTGGGGAATAATTTAATAAATATTTGAGGGAAAATATAAATAGGTTTAATTGTTATTCAAATTATTATATTCTGATTATGTTTAGGCTAGCAGAGAAGGCCTTGCTGGTCCTGACAGCCCACCACTGCATATTACACAGAATACAACATGACAAATAAGAACACGCACGGACATCAACGAAACATAGAAAGAAACTAAATCACGGCACATTTAGATAAAAGTCCCATTTGGTCCAAAGTCTGCTCCCATCTCAGTCCAGCCCTTGATCGTCGGTGATGTTGTGTCGTCCATTTCTTTGTGTTTCCCGCCTCCAAAAGTACGTTCCAAGAGTATCCATGTATCGTGTCCGTGGCAGGAGTTCTGAGGCCCGAGTTTATAGTTCCAATGTTCAGAGCGATGGAACCGCGAACTTCGGGGTCCCAGAACATGTTGCAGTCACATGTCACTCACATCTTCTTCCTCAGTCGGTGGCGGCGAGGACCTGCGCGAGTACTGGAGCGAGTACCTCAGGAGGACCCACGTTCTGGTCTTCGTTGTGGACTCGTCAGACCGGGCCAGGCTTTCCGAGGCCAACTCCGAGCTGCACCGCCTCCTGAGGGCGGGGCCACAGGTGCCGGTCGTCGTGCTCGCAAACAAACAGGTAAAAACCATCGAGGAGCTTGGCCATAAGTATTCACAGCGTTTGTCGCGTCGCTCCAAAGCTGCAGAGTACGAGAGAACAGAGTATGTACGGGAGAACAGAGTACAGAGTACGGGAGAACAGAGTACATACGGGAGAACAGAGTACGGGAGAACAGAGTACGGGAGAACAGAGTACGGGAGAACAGAGTGGGGAGAACAGAGTACGGGAGAACAGAGTACATACGGGAGAACAGAGTACGGGAGAACAGAGTACGTACGGGAGAACAGAGTGGGGAGAACAGAGTACGTACGGGAGAACAGAGTACATACGGGAGAACAGAGTACGGGAGAACAGAGTACGGGAGAACAGAGTACGGGAGAACAGAGTGGGGAGAACAGAGTACGGGAGAACAGAGTACATACGGGAGAACAGAGTACGGGAGAACAGAGTACGTACGGGAGAACAGAGTACGTACGGGAGAACAGAGTACGTACGGGAGAACAAAGTGGGGAGAACAAAGTACGGGAGAACAAAGTACAGAAGAACCTCAGTGAAAGACACGTTTTTACACATAACGTTATCGGGAAACAGAAACAAAAAAAAAGATGCGCATTTCTGTCGATATTGCAAATAAATAATGAAATGGACTTGGTTCTGAGCTGCACTCGTTTAGAGACTCGTATCCGCGGTGACGCCCGGCGGGTTTGATCTACCCACAATGCACCTGCCCGGCCGCTATGGTTTCACACTCACTCCCTCGGACTGAGTCACGGCAGAAGGTCGCGTGACGTTTGCGTGTGGGACGTTTCAGTCGTGCTTCGTGCTCTACCCACAATGCACCGGTGGTAAAGCCTTTCTGTACGTTCCGCAATATCATCTAAACGCTCGATCCTTAAACGTTTATCATTTAAAATCAATTTAAAACCATAGAATTGATCCTCTTTCTGTAAAGTCATGTGGCTCTATGAATAAGCTTTTCACGGTCTTAAAGCGCCCCCTACAGGTCGGATGACTCACCTAAAATGCAGCCAAGATAATTTAGAATTTTGTTCAGTTACAAAATGTAATAACAAAATTACATTTTTTAAGGTTTATAATTTCACTTCCTGTTTGGAATTGATGACATCACCCAAGGAAAACCCATCTAATGTCACTTTATTGTGTTAAAAAAGTTGTTTCTTTGTGTAAATTTGCATAGACTGTCATTTCTACAGATTTTTCAGAGTTTTCTCCACAAATACCTGCTCAATTAGTGTAAAACTATTATTTATATGTACAACAGGTATAAACACACCAAATAAAGGCAAATTAGAAAAATTGTAATGTAATGTCCTAAACCTTACGGGCCGCTAAGATGCGCTTTATAACTTACCTGGAGGAAAGCTTCGTGGACCTCCAGGACGTCAAGAAGTCGATGTAAAAGAGGTCGGCAGAGGGGACGTTGATGTCTAACAATCTTACAATTAAAATGCCTTCATCACTCATGGCACGTGCCCTGATGAAGCCGGCAGCTGAGACATGTTTAAATGTAGATTGACTTTTACTTCCACGTTACCTGAGAAACGAACAGGTTCTACTCTTCACCTCATCGTTCACGTCAAACGCAGATCAAACTCAGCGAGAATGTTGCGTTTTCCTGATAATGCGATGTCCCAACTTGTAATGATTCTGATTCCCATTTCCCGCCCGTGCCGCAGGACAAGGCCGGCGCTGCGACCACCTCGGAGCTCCAGGAGGCGCTCTCGCTCGGCTCAGTGACGAAAGAACGTCAACTCTTCCTGTTGGCGGCGCAGTTCAAGTCCGATCCTGCTCCGGGAACCAATCCTGATCCGGGAAGCTCCATGCCAGGACTCGAGACCCTCCAGGATCTGCTGCTGCAACTGGCCTGACATAAGGTCCCGACCGTGGGTCCCGACTGTGGATGGGTCCCAACGGAGATGTAACCAACTGTGGAAAGGGCAACGGTCATGGACGACCTCCTAAGGACGGGACGGGGCCAATTTAGAGTCCCCGAAATGACCGGGAGTTGCATTGTATTACAGGTTTAGTCCTGGTTTAGTCCTGTTCTGGTCTTGGTTTAGTCCTGTTCTGGTCTTGGTTTAGTCCTGTTCTGGTCTCGGTTTAGTCCTGTTCTGGTCTCGGTTTAGTCCTGGTTTGAATCTGTTGTAGTCCTTTGTAAAGTCCTGATCTATTCCAGGTTTATTTTGTTTTTTAGTTCTGGTTTTGTTCAAATTATTTCCACCCTAAATGTATTGAAAATACATTTTCAGAACCATGTATAAACTCAGGGCTCCTGCCATGGACAGTAAATCCAGGTTTAGTCCTGGTTTGCGTGTGGACGCAGCTCTGTTTGAAATGACACGTGTGAATAATTTATTTTTAAATTGTGATTTAAAATGTTTCTGCCAAACGTCTGTACATAAAATAATATTTTTTTACACTCGTCGTTTGTGCATTTTGTAAAAGTGCCGTTGTGTTTTCTATTGTTGAATGTCAAATTAAATTTGAGATCCAAACAGCATTTCAGGACAAAAGTGTTTATTTTTAATGAGACTTTAAAAGTTAAAATGCACCTGCTCGTAACATGGCGTTCCCTCTGCTGCCAGTAGATGGAGCTCTGGCAGGATTATGTTCTAAAAGGTGAAAAGGCCAAAGGAACAAGAGCAGGTTAAAGGCGCAATGGACGATTTTTCGGCGATTTGAGAACGCAGACGGAAGTGCGCATGCGCCCTCCCCCGTGTGGACTGATACAACACACACGTGCGTTTGTTTATTAGCGCAACGGAGCGCATTGCATCTCTCGTCTCCCGTAGATTTCCGTCTCTTATGACACAGCCCGAACAGTCTTTCTCCGTCCTAAGTTTGTCCTGTACACTGAGGGAACTATATTCTGATAGATCAATGCGCTTAGGCAGAAACGTGCTGCTCTCAGGGGACGAGCCGCACGCGGCTGCAGGTGAGCGGTAGGTGCATTTTATGATTGATACATGGCAGAACTAATTGGCAGTCCACACCTCGAGGAAATAAGACTCAGATTTGGGCCAAAAATATCGTCCATTCAACCTTTAAAAGGACAATCATGCTGAATGTGTCCTTTAAATATCAGACCCTCCACTCGAAAAGTTACACAGTGCACCTTTAATTTAACTTGTACTTAAAAGTAAAACTACAAGGAAAAGTAGAAATCAGAGAGGCTGTTTTCTCTTTTGTTTATACACATTTAATTGTGAATTTTGTTCGATTATTTTGATTATTGAGGAGACTTGTGTTTAATTCATTTTTAACCACTGTTTTCTGTAACTGTCGCCACTATTTCAGATTGTACAATATATTTAACCAGCTCAGTGTATTTTACACTAAAACAAACTAAAAACAACAAAAGCCGTACTTACAAAACGACTCGTGCAGCCTCTACCCTCCGGGATGTTCCGCAGCGTGGCTTTAAACTCGTTTGCGTTACGTTTAATCAGTCTCAGATCTGCATTTGCACGTTTAGCATTTATTAGCACACATTCCACATATTCGACAAACATATTTCCGTTTCAAAAGCACATTTACACTTTGGTTCTCTACAGACTCTTCTTTATGTTGAAGGCGACGCACTGGGTCACTGTTCTGCGCCGCTGCCGCTTCGCTCGGAACGTTCCGGAGTAATGGCGCCAAACCGGTCTGACTGGCATTTGTGGGTTTTTTGAAAAATCGCTGAGATCTGACCAGTTTTTTTGGACCAGATGGCGTTAAAACTATGACCAAAACACCTCGAAACGGGCTCTAAAGGGAGCAACCGGCGTACCAAGTGTCTCTCGTGCCCTTTGACCTCCCGGGCACCGGGGGTCACTGTTCCATGGGCTCGGCGGCTTTGGACAGCGAGCTCACGAAGGCGCTGAAGTGGTCGCCGTGGCAGCGCTTGTACTCGTTGATCTTCCTCTTGATCTGTTTGGGAGTGTCCTGGTAGTAGTTCTTCTCGTCGCGCGCCATCGCCTGGACGACGAGAAACAAACAAACATTTTCAAGTTCATTTTGAGTCAGTTCTTCTGTTTTCCCTGCACCTCCTGCCGGTTTTGGCTGGTTGTGTTCTATTGTTCGCTGAACCGTTTCCTTGCGGAGGCGCCAACGATCCGCTTGGCATTTGACGGTTGCCACGGTGTGATGACGCCGCTGTAAACAGAAAGTTGATGGTAGTTCTGCTTTTTCTCGACTTCGCTCTCCTTTCGAACCAAAGCTTCTCGCCGTTTAAATTATTTACTTACAAACGCCTCACGAGGGCAGAGAATCGGCTAGACATTCACCAGAAACAAGGGCTCGTTTCAGTTCAATCTTAAGACATAATAAAACGATCAAAGGGTCAAAGGTCGGCCTTTTTGTCAGCGGGAGGTGAGTATTAGTAGTCGACAGGTCAGTGATTATCGTTTTGCTTTAATGTTATTTCTAGATACATTTTTTAATACATTTTCCATCAAATTAAGTTGAAATACAGCGACTGAGGTTTCAAGATGGAAGAACATCTGAAATGATCATTGTTTATTGACATTTTTATTGAATAACGCCACCGTCTTTGTCATAAACCAGTGTAATAAACCCAAACTACGGCCCGCGGGCCACATCCGGCCCGTTGGGCCTTTCAATCTGACCCACCAAGCTTGTCCAAGTTATATTAAAATATATGAATAATAATAATTTAATTTTGCCGTAGGCTTTATTTGACAGTAGATGGAATGAGAAAGAAAGGAAGGGGAGAAAGGAGGACATGCAGCAAATGTCGGAGTAGGGATTCAAACTCTCGATAGTGCAGCTGGCAGTTCATTTTAACATTCGCCTGTAATGCCCACATTTCCCCAAGAGATGGCACCGTTCCCTCTAAGCTGCGCGCCTGAGCAATTGAGCACTGCTCGCACTTAGTGCGCGCACAAGAAAATCTATGGCGTGCAGAAAATAAAATTCACCACAAACGGCCACCGGGGCCAATCAAGCAGGAAGCGCTTTGTGTGTTTGACACACAGTAGAAGACTCTAGTGGACAGTAGAAGCACTGTCCAGGGGACACATCGTGTTCTCTACATTTTTAGTTTCAAAACGCTGTGTGTTTTATTACAATCAGAATCATATTCACTGAGAAATTTGTCTTATTAGTCCCGCAGCGCAGAGCGGACCGCGGCCCGAAGCGCAGCGCGGGGTGCGGGCATGTTCAATAGACAACTGGCGTTGCTATTATGTAAATGAAACTTTCTTGGCCAGACCTGACTCACGAGTCAAAAGACACATGTGCATCATTATCTGGACCATATTTCTGTGTAAATATCTCATGTCACAACGTAACACTCATTTTAGGATACTGCTGCGCTCGCATGTTCGGGTGCCGCGGAGCACCGCGGAGCACCGCGGAGCGCCGCGGTGTTGTTAACTCGCACTGCCTGCTGCGCTCGGCACCGCACGGGCACCGAGCGGTCTAGCGGGCACCGAGCACCGCAATACGCTGCTCCTAAGTGGCGGAGTGTGATCATATTGGCTTTTTATATCGAGGGCCTCAAACCTGAGCCCAGCGAGAACACTGCATGTACTCATTTGCTAAGGTGCCAGACTGTAGCGCCCTCTAGTGCTTCTCATGCGCTCGTACCTTGTAGTCGTCCTTGTGCTCTCGCATCATGTGCTGGACGTACTCGATGAGGTCCGACGAGAGCGTCTTGGTGTCTTTCTCAGGCAGATTGGCCTCTTCCTCCAACTCTGAGCGACACACACGAGATTATGAACGTCATCACACAATGATCACTGCAACACAACGGTCTGGGCGTGTATGTCAGCCAAATAAAAGGTGCAAAAATGGCGGCCGGAAAGAACGTTTACGAATTCGGCTTTGACTCTTCTTCGTCGCCGTTTAAACGTTCTTTCCGCACGCGAGGCTACGGAGCGGACACTTACGGCTGAGCACATAGGGTTTGGTGACCATGGCGACCGGAGCCTTCCTCGCGGACTGTTTGCCGACGAGCTGGAAGTGAAACAGACAAAACGGGTCAAACAGGGCAAGAGTCGTTCCATTGGAGGAACGAGGACGTGACAACAAACGAAACATCATGGCGTCAAAGTCTCACAAGAACCGCGGGCGCTCACAATATACGGAATTACACTGCTCTTTGCTTAAACGCATCGCTTTGTTGCAAAGGCTCAAAAAACGACAGACGCCGTTATTTAGCACCTTTTATATCTTACTTCTTTGGAATCTCGTGCTGTGCGATTTGGACATTGTTTCATTCACTCATTTTCAACTTTTTAAACACTTTTCCTCTCAGAGCTTGAAAAGTGTCTGATGCATGTATCCATGGACCTACGCCCGACGTCAAACTTTAGGATGAATATTTACCACAGAACCACGTAATAACGAGAGGAACCCGTCATTATGACGCATTTTAAACTGTTCATAAAGGTAATAATCACAAACACAATCTCGAAGTATAGTCTAGTTCTGAGTTTTACTGTTGTTTTTCTCCAACAAACTGTTAATCAGATCAATGGTCATCACTCCAGTGCCATCTTCTGGAACAAGAGTGCAATAACATGGCCTCGGTCACGGCAACAAAATATGATCAAAAAGCTAAACCGTATTTATGATTTTTCATGTCTGACGTGAACTGAGTGTTTTGAAGTTTTAAGATTTTTAAGTGTCTGGGGAGAAGGAAGTCTGGGAGTCCCTGCTCAGACTGCTGCCCCTGCGACCCGGCCCCGGATAAAGCGGCAGAAAATGGATGGATGGACATTTATTAGGTATTATTTTGCTTTAGTTCATTTAAGTAATATCAAAAAGCCACATTTATTCATTTTTAATTTGTTTTAGTCAATGAAATTAATATCAACAAGCAGACTCTTATGGGGGAGTGTCGAGTGTAAATGAAGGCGTGGTTCTAACCCTCTGCTTCTGAATGGGCAGACTCTTATGGGTGCGTGTCAAGTGTAAACGAGGGCGTGGTTCTTACCCTCTGTTTCTGAATGGGCAGACTCTTGTTAGGGTCAAAGGCCAAACCCATCTCCTGAAGATTCCTCGCCATCGACTTGTTTTTGTCCCACGCGTTTCGAATCTCATCACTGCGAGAGACGGGATAAAAGTAGAAAAATTATTACAAATATTATTGATTTAATTGACCAAATTGGCATGACATTTAAAACAAGACTGAAAATTTTAAAAAGATACACAAGTGAATCTTGACTAAAACTAGATATTATGTAAAATCAGAAGAACTTCAGTCTCAAATATGTCGCTTTAAGAGTATATGTGGGACAAACCGACCAGGCCAGAGACGAAAGTTTATGTTGAACATGGCGCGATTTCACTAGAAAAACTGGGATTAACCTCAGAAAAATCACGAAATATGACTAATCCAAGTGATTTTGTGAAAGTAAAAGCCTCAGGCACAGTCTGGTTCAAACACATTTAACACTGTATTTAGTTTGATTTATTATGGGCTTATAAACACACAAACACATTTTTACAAATACAAGTCACAAAATCGTGATTTAGATGCTATTCTAGACAAATACTTGCATACATGTTGAGCCCACAATTGTATTTCATTGTTAAAAAATCATATGTTGTATGAGACTGGAGAAATACAATTTTAGTGGCAATTTTTTACTTACGCTCTACAAAAATTACAATTTGTGGCATTGGATGTCATTCATTTGTGGCTAAATTAAAACCAAAATTCGTATTTGAAAGCTTTGGTTGCAAAAACCTAAAAACCAGGATCGTGCCTTCAACTAAAATGCTCAAATACTGTACAATAAAAAAAAATTATGTCAAATCCAACAGTAAATGTATTTAAACTGGCCTCTGACGTCAGTCACATGCGTCGGACGCGTTTAACTTTCATATTTAGTGATTTTCCGAGGTTAAAATCCCAGTTTGTCCAGTGAACTCACATCATGTTCCACTTCGATTAAGACTGTATTTGTTTACAGACTTTTAAAGGTTTGTGAAATCGTGTTTCTCTGCTGTAAAGTGCGACATGCTAACACTGCTAACGCTAAAGACTGACTTCTCAATCCTCGGGTTGTATTTCTTCAGAGCCTTCTTTTTCAGCTTCTTCCTGTTTTTGCTGTAGTCGAACGTCTTCCTCCGCTGCGACTGTTTGGTTTTGGGCATTTTGCTTTCTTTCTTTTGTCAAAAACACGCACTGGAAACACTCGAAATTGCTTCAGTCCGATGTTTTCGCAGAGAAACCAGCAGCATGCGGGGAAAACAGGAAGTGAACAGGAAGCACGTGCTGGGGGACGGCCTTCCGCTGCTTCCGCTCCCAACACTGCCCCCTGCTGTCCTGCCTTTCCCGAGATCGTGTTTGGTAAATCCACACGATCAAAGAAAAGGGAATAAAATACACTTTTGTGGTTATAAACAAAGTAATGACCATCATAACACTCTGACTGAAAGTGTTTATTAAAATTGGAACTTTATATAATGCATTACTAATCGAGACTCTACTAAATATATTAAAAATACATGGGAAATGGAAGGTAGTCTTGTTTTGACAGATGAAGAGTGGGAAAGTGTGTTCACCTCATTGGAGAACCACAAAATCACATGTTTGCAGGGGATTCTGTTGGAAAAATGTGTCACGTTTCTTCTTAACGCTGTGTCAGAGGGGAGGAGCCTATTGTAAGCGTTCTTATTGGAAGAGGAAACCAACATTATTATTATAGCCTTTATTTAAACAGGGAGGGCCCTTTACAAGAGCGCCCTGTCAATACAAACATTTATACAATTACAAATTAAACAAACACACGCAGCTTATACAGACGCCGATGAAACATGGAATAAAATAATCAATTGATAAAACACATTCATAAAAACATGTGAAGCAACACAGAAGATATAAATCATTTAATTTTTCATTCCATAAGTCAGGAGCAAAGTTCCATAACTCTGTGTTGATTCTGTGACTCTAAAGTGAAAATGTCCTGAGACCTTAATCTGTGAATCTGAAGCATGTTCAATAAAAGGTAAAACTACATGCAAACTTCACATAGACCCAGGACCTGCTGCTGTGAAGTGATGGTGCTAACCGTGCTACCGCTAACCGCGCTACCGCTTACCGTGCTGGGGTACCGGGGAACATAGGTACCGGGGAACAGAGGTACCAGGGAACATAGGTACCGGGGAACATAGGTACCGGGGAAAATAGGTACTGCGGATGTTTCGGGGAACTTAGGTACCGGGGAAATGGGTACCGGGGAACATGGGTACCGGGGAACATAGGTGCCGGGGAATATAGTTACCGGGGAACATAGGTACCGGGAAATATAGGTACTGGGAAACATGGGTACCGGGAAATATAGTTACCGGGGAACATAGGTACCGGGGAACATAGGTGCCGGGGAATATAGTTACTGGGGAACATATGTAGATGTGCACCCCTCTGAAACCCACACACGCAGGAGACACGGCAAAGAAATCGAACCGTGGACTTGCACACCGTTGCCATGGCGAGAGTGGCAACCAATAACACCGCTGCCGCCGCAATGGAGACAACAGCAACACCACATCTGACCAATCGTGGCTCCATCCCGTTTGACCGGCTTTTAACCCGTCAGGAGAGCAAACATTCTCCATCTCCCAGCGCGCCTCCATTAGCGTCGATTAGCTGTTTATTTCTGTGCGCTGCGTATTTATAATGGCACGAGACAGGAAGCTAATCGGGATGGGAATCAATACACGGCCCGCGTTCGGAGGGGCCGCGCCCCAGACTCCAAACTAACTGGGTTTAATGCATTTTAATGCCGCTCCCATTGATCCCAGCTGCAAAAGTCACTACGGCTGTGATAGTTCTGATGTGGACCTGGTTTGTGCCCAGTTTAGTCCTGTTGTGGACCTGGTTTGTGCCCAGTTTAGTCCTGATGTGGACCTGGTTTGAGCCCAGTTTAGTCCTGGTTTGGGCCCAGTTTAGTCCTGATGTGGATCTGGTTTGTGCCCAGTTTAGTCCTGGTTTGGGCCCAGTTTAGTCCTAATGTGGACCTGGTTTGAGCCCAGTTTAGTCCTGATGTGGACCTGGTTTGGGACCAGTTTAGCCCTGATATGGACCTGGTTTGGGCCCAGTTTAGTCCTAATGTGGACCTGGTTTGAGCCCAGTTTAGTCCTGATATGGACCTGGTTTGAGCCCAGTTTAGTCCTGATGTGGACCTGGTTTGGGCCCAGTTTAGTCCTAATGTGGACCTGGTTTGAGCCCAGTTTAGTCCTGATGTGGACCTGGTTTGAGCCCAGTTTAGTCCTGATGTGGACCTGGTTTGGGCCCAGTTTAGTCCTGATGTGGACCTGGTTTGAGCCCAGTTTAGTCCTGATGTGGACCTGGTTTGAGCCCAGTTTAGTCCTGGTTTGGGCCCAGGTTAGTCCTAATGTGGACCTGGTTTGAGCCCAGTTTAGTCCTGATGTGGACCTGGTTTGGGACCAGTTTAGTCCTGATGTGGACCTGGTTTGAGCCCAGTTTAGTCCTGATGTGGACCTGGTTTGGGACCAGTTTAGTCCTGATGTGGACCTGGTTTGGGACCAGTTTAGTCCTGATGTGGACCTGATTTGGGCCCAGTTTAGTCCTGGTTTGTGCCCAGTTTAGTCCTGATGTGGACCTGATTTGGGCCCAGTTTAGTCCTGGTTTGTGCCCAGTTTAGTCCTGATGTGGACCTGGTTTGAGCCCAGTTTAGTTCTGATGTGGACCTGGTTTGGGACCTGGTTTAGTCCTGGTTTGTGCCCAGTTTAGTCCTGATGTGGACCTGGTTTGAGCCCAGTTTAGTTCTGATGTGGACCTGGTTTGGGACCTGGTTTAGTCCTGGTTTGTGCCCAGTTTAGTCCTGATATGGACCTGGTTTGGGTGAAATAGACTTTGGGATCGCACACAATTGAATTGATTAATTTTCTCTCCTTATGTTTCTGAGTCTGTGTGTTGAGGAAAATAATTGTTGCGAGGTGAGTTGAAGTGTCCTTTATCTCCCCCTGACAAACCAGCTAGCTCGGCACACTCTGAGCAACTCAGATCAAGTAACTTCAGTGAGTGGTTCTGATTTGAAAATATAGATATTGGCAAATATTGAACAGCAACACAAATAAATGGTAATAAATAATGCCGTTTACCTCTTTTTTACCTATGTTTTTTGGTCTGTTTTTAGGGAGAGGGACTCAAACCGGCCACCTTCTGGTCAGAGGATGAGCATGGCTTTCTGAACAGATCTTTCACAGCCATTCTGTCAAATACTGTGAATGTAAATGATTGTGGATAAAACAGAACAACACAAACCGTGTCTGTGTTATTACCATGTGATGCGTTTAATAGTGAAGAGCACGCGTCACAGAGGGGGAGGAGCTGAATGTCACAGAAGGGGAGGAGCTGAATCTGCAGCGCTGCTCTCTCAGGGCCGCACTGAGACGCCCGCACACAGGGGCCCTTCTCTTTATCATCTGTTTATATGAACAAGACCAAACAACACTGAACACGTGGAATCATTGGTTATTTAATAAGTATAAGTTATGAATTTGTAGATGCAAAGT
This sequence comes from Eucyclogobius newberryi, assembly GCF_026437365.1. Classification (NCBI taxonomy): domain Eukaryota; kingdom Metazoa; phylum Chordata; class Actinopteri; order Gobiiformes; family Gobiidae; genus Eucyclogobius; species Eucyclogobius newberryi. The sequence goes on from NW_027315779.1 coordinate 10,436,951, forward strand.
GAAGTCAAACCGCACCAGTTACACCTTCAGATGTTTCTAAGAAAGACTACTACCATCATTTAGTCTATTTTTATGGTGATTCAGGCCTATGGAAGTCAATTACTTTTATTTTATTTCATACAGTGACCAAACTGACATCAATAATGTCATCGAAACAGCTAAAACAGCTAAAGTCCCAAGTCAAGTGTCAAGTGTCAAGTTAAGGTCCAAGTCCAAGTCATGTGTCAAGTCCCAAGTCCCAAAAGTCAAGTGTCACATCCTAGTCCAAGTCCAAGTCAAGTGTCAAGTGTCAAGTGTCAAGTGTCAAGTCAAGTCCAAGTGTCAAGTCGAGTCCAGAGTCACTGGCCTTCAGGTCCAAGTCGAGTCCAGAGTCACTGGCCTTCAGGTCTAAGTCCAGTCCAGAGTCACTGGCCTTCAAGTCCAAGTCCAGTCCAGAGTCACTGGCCTTCAGGTCCAAGTCGAGTCCAGAGTCACTGGCCTTCAGGTCCAAGTCGGTCCAAGTCGAGTCCAGAGTCACTGGCCTTCAGGTCTAAGTCCAGTCCAGAGTCACTGGCCTTCAGGTCTAAGTCCAGTCCAGAGTCACTGGCCTTCAAGTCCAGTCCAGAGTCACTGGCCTTCAGGTCTAAGTCCAGTCCAGAGTCACTGGCCTTCAAGTCCAGTCCAGAGTCACTGGCCTTCAGGTCTAAGTCCAGTCCAGAGTCACTGGCCTTCAAGTCCAGTCCAGAGTCACTGGCCTTCAGGTCCAAGTCCAGTCCAGAGTCACTGGCCTTCAAGTCCAGTCCAGAGTCACTGGCCTTCAGGTCAAAGTCGAGTCCAGAGTCACTGGCCTTCAAGTCCAGTCCAGAGTCACTGGCCTTCAAGTCCAGTCCAGAGTCACTGGCCTTCAGGTCTAAGTCCAGTCCAGAGTCACTGGCCTTCAGGTCTAAGTCGAGTCCAGAGTCACTGGCCTTCTGGTCAGACAGGGCCACCTGAGTGCGGGCATCTCCGTGCAGCCCTGAGTACAGCTCTGGTTCTGCAGGTTCATAACATTGACTTTGACAGCGGCGCTCAGGAGGATTCAGGGTGGGGAAAGAGGCGCTGCGAGGCGGGGAGGAAGCGCTCTGTCTGCCGGGGAGGAGACCCAGGGGACCAGCCGAGACACGACAGAGCGACACAGGCTCACACCCGAGCTTCCTCCTGCTCCGCACGGACTGCTCTCGGGACGACACGGGGCTGGAGGTAGACCTGGAGACGAGCCGGGGAGACGGGGACGAGGGAGCGGGCTTTCTGCTGCGGTGAGCCCGGGACATCGGCGCTATGGAGCTGGAGAACATCGTGGCGAACACCGTGCTGCTCAAAGCCCGCGAAGGTGAGACGGAGCTCGGTCTGACACTGCGGAGGAAATGCGGAGTAAACCTGCTCTCGGACACGTGTTTGAGACTTTCATTTAGTTGCAATATTTCTCATAACTTCATACGAATGCACAGAACAACTTAATCTCGTTTCCCCCTCATTGACATGACTTTAATTAGCGACTGTCACATCCGTCAAACGAAACAGACACGGACTCCCTCTGAAAACTATACATTTACGCAATATATTCAGGATTAGTGCTTTTTTACGCAATTAAAACACAAGTATTACTTGTCAGTGCGCATTTTACTAACCATCATTTAATTCGGCATGGCGAGTTTGGTTGTTTATACTTTAGTTTGATTAAAATGTCAGTATTTCTCACAACTTAACATGATGCATAAACTATATTACCACACTTACAGTACATACAGCAGACATTGTACACACCAATATTTAATTCTTTAAACCTAGGACAAGTACAATTTTAAAAAAAAAAGTCAAACGTGGCTGTGCCACTTTGATCAATGTTCAGGGGGTCAAAAATGCCCTAGTTGTGGCAAAATTACCTTGAAATATATTCAATATTCTATATAATAATAAGAATAATAAGAAACCTGGCAAGAACAAAGACTCGTCGCATTCCATTCCATGGAATGGCTCGAGCCAATAATAATGACAATAATAATAATAATAATAATAATGATAGTCTAGTTGGAAGTTTTTAGTCCAGTCCTTTGCTGACTGACTTATATGTACAAACCTAAGGAAAAGGACGTGCACATAAACGTCTCACCGAGTGTTTGCGCACAGAGCGAAACAGAAGCAGCTGAACATTCGCTGCAGAGTTTTACCATTAAGTATCTCAAGGTTTGTAAGATAAATGGATTTGCATTGAGTGTGAATGGCGGCCCTGTCATTTAATCGTGGAGCACTGGTATTGTGGACCTCGTTGCTTAAATTCGCGTTGCCAGGTCCACAGGCCCACGTGAGATGACTCCTGACGACGCTACTTGTGACTCAAACGTACAAGAGACTTTCACGCCATAAATGTGGCGGTGAAAGGCCCAAAGCATCAAAATGCATCAAAACATCAATCTTGAAGTGCATGATACCAAGGCAACCTGTGGATTATTTACGTTAACCTTTACGTCAGGTTTATAATGTAATGGAAAGTGGCACACATTATGTTGCATCACTCTGTGGTCTGCCAGCAACAGTGGGAAAGAAAAAAATGACAAAAGAAATGCTTTTCTGGTGATGAATTATGGACAAACAGCACAGGAGATTTACAGATCTTTAACTTTTGAATTTTCTGAGACAGGGATTATGCAACAAGCGTCAATGAAGCTAAATTGTATGTTTTTGATGCGGGAACTGTGTTATATCTTTACGCTTTTTACACTTTAGTGATATGTGTCTTTAATTTGATGTGTTAGAAGCTGGAGCATGGATTTAAGTCAGTAACTTGGACCAACTGTGAAGTTTAGACAAGTGTGTCAGGAGGAGCACTCTGTCTGAAATGGTCCTGGTTTAGTCCATGTTTAGTCTTGGTTTAGTCCTAGTTTAGCCCTGGTTGAGTCCTGGTTGAGTCCATGTTGAGTCCATGTTGAGTCCATGTTGAATCCATGTTGAGTCCATGTTGAGTCCATGTTGAGTCCATGTTGAGTCCATGTTGTGTCCATGTTGAGTCCATGTTGAGTCCATGTTGAGTCCATGTTGAGTCCATGTTGAGTCCATGTTGAGTCCATGTTGTGTCCATGTTGTGTCCATGTTGAGTCCATGTTGAGTCCATGTTGAGTCCATGTTGAGTCCATGTTGAGTCCATGTTTACTCCTGGTTTAGTCCTGGTTTAGTCCTCGTTAATGCACACCTCTTGTGGAACCTTCCTGGTCTGAATTTATCTGTATTTCATTTTTGCCAATTTGATTTTCTTTCTTTTTTCTTTCCTTTTTTTCAATTTAAACACATACAACACAAAACAAAGAAAAAAAAAGAAAACAAAATCAAGACATTCATAAATGAAAACAAATAATAAGACAAAAGTCACGTCCTGTCCAACAAATCAGATCTCGTCCAGAGTCGGTCAAAGGAAGTCCGAATGTCCATTTGTGTCAGTTTCTCCAACAGCCAGACTCTCTCTCCCAGAACACGTGCTAATGCTTCCCCCCTGCCGCCACAGTTTCTCCAACAGCCAGACTCTCTCTCCCAGAACATGTGCTAATGCTTCCCCCCCTGCCGCCACAGTTTCTCCAACAGCCAGACTCTCTCTCCCAGAATACGTGCTAATGCTTTTCCCCCTGCCGCCACAGTTTCTCCAACAGCCAGACTCTCTCTCCCAGAACACGTGCTAATGCTTTTCCTCCTGCTGCCACAGTTTCTCCATCAGCCAGACTCTCTCTCCCAGAACATGTGCTAATGCTTCCCCCCCTGCCGCCACAGTTTCTCCAACAGCCAGACTCTCTCTCCCAGAACACGTGCTAATGCTTTTCCCCCTGCCGCCACAGTTTCTCCAACAGCCAGACTCTCTCTCCCAGAACACGTGCTAATGCTTTTCCTCCTGCTGCCACAGTTTCTCCATCAGCCAGACTCTCTCTCCCAGAACACGTGCTAATGCTTTCCCCCCTGCTGCCAGTTTCCCAACAGCCAGACTCTCTCTCCCAGAACATGTGCTAATGCTTTCCCCCCTGCCGCCACAGTTTCCCAACAGCCAGACTCTCTCTCCCAGAACATGTGCTAATGCTTTCCCCCCTGCCGCCACAGTTTCCCAACAGCCAGACTCTCTCTCCCAGAACATGTGCTAATGCTTTCCCCCCTGCCGCCACAGTTTCCCAACAGCCAGACTCTCTCTCCTTGCGGATAACGAGCCGCTTCACATTGTGTCACATTTGTCCGACAGAATCAACCTCCAAAACACGCGAGTTTTGTGGTTTTCCATTGAGATGCGCCCACACTTTCCCACTCTTCATCCGTCACAACAAAATCACCTTCTCTCTTCCTTTTATTTTGAATACACAAAGTAGAACTGTCCAGATTATTATGTGAAACAGCAAATGGTACCAGCGCTAAACCAGCTCTAAACCAGCTCTAAACTAGCTCTAAACCAGAACTAAACCAGAACTAAACCAGAACTAAACCAGCTCTAAAATAGCTCTAAACCAGAACTAATCCAGAACTAAACCAGCTCTAAACCAGAACTAAACCAAAACTAAACCAGGCTAAGCTTCACACTTGTTCCTTGTGATAAATGTAACGCAGGCTTGTGCTTCTAGCGTTCTGCCTTAAGCGTTCTACCTTCAGCGTTCTACCTTCAGCGTTCTACCTTAAGCGTTCTACCTTCAGCGTTCTACCTTAAGCGTTCTACCTTAAGCGTTCCACCTTCAGCGTTCTACCTTCAGCGTTCTACCTTAAGCGTTCTACTTTAAGCGTTCTACCTTCAGCGTTCTACCTTCAGCGTTCTACCTTAAGCGTTCTACCTTCAGCGTTCTACCTTAAGCGTTCTACCTTAAGCGTTCCACCTTCAGCGTTCTACCTTCAGCGTTCTACCTTAAGCGTTCTACTTTAAGCGTTCTACCTTCAGCGTTCTACCTTCAGCGTTCTACCTTCAGCGTTCTACCTTAAGCGTTCTACCTTAAGCGTTCTACCTTCAGCGTTCTACCTTAAGCGTTCTACCTTAAGCGTTCCACCTTCAGCGTTCTACCTTCAGCGTTCTACCTTAAGCGTTCTACCTTCAGCGTTCTACCTTAAGCATTCTACCTTCAGCGTTCTACCTTTCTTACGTCTCACGTGTCGCAGCCACCGGAAGCGCGCTCGCCGCTCGCGTCCTGCCAGTGGGCGTGTACGTTTCCCTCGCTGATGTCGCAGCTTTGCTTTGGTTTTGTGAAAGCGGATGTGGGCGCTGCAGGCACAAACTGGAGGCTTTATCGTACCAACGCTTAATCTTATCCAACGTAAACGACGGGTCAACTTCACCGTCCCGTCTTGGAAAAGCGCTCTCTGCTTTTGAACTGGATCCTACGTTACGATCGAGTTCGTTGCGCAGTGTTTATTGTGCGCATCTTTTCTTAAACCCAAGTCAATCGGTCCAACTCCCCACTTCCTTCCAATTGTTTTTTTTTTATTTTTGCAATTCAAAACCTTGATTTATTGTGACTGGTCCAGTGCAGAAAATAACAAAGACATTAGTCAATCAGAATTTCCACACATTTTCATCAATAATACACTTTATTTCTAATATTCTCTAGAAGCCTTCCGTGGCCATATTTCGGTCTTCATTTGGTGTATCTTAAAAGAATAGTACAATAGAAATAATCGTTTTACTCGACGTCGACTACTAAAATTATTGTATATCAATATAGTTGGGACTAAACCGTAAACTAAACCTGGAATTGATCAGGACTAAACAAAGACGAGGCCGAACCATCATTTTGTTCTTTATTTGTGTTTTTATCATATTGGACATTCTTTGATTTAACCTCCATTTTAGCGTCTCGTTCAGTTCAGTCAGAGGAATAACTGTCCCATATAGTGACAACGTGGATCTCATATCTCTTTTATTGACATTGGGGATGACACTGAGGAGGAAGTTAGCATTGCTAGCGGGCCGAGCTAACCGTCAGGCACTTCCTGTTTGCGCGCGGTGAGCGTCACATGCGGTTTCTGCTGCTCCACTTTGGACTGAAACGTGAGATCAACCGTCTCACGAGTTCGGGCTGCAACAAGTGCATTGATTTATCGTAACTAATCGATTGCTGAAGTAATTGTCAGATATTTTAGTAATCGAATAATACTTAGGTTCTGAAGCATGCCACGAGCGGAGAAAAGACGTTTAACGACTGAAATTGCGCCGTATGTCCAACCAGGAAGTACGGGAACTTTAATTTACCGAAACAGTAGCAGAAGCAGTTTCCGGGTGTTCATTTCTTTTGCGTTTCACTCAAAGTGTCGAGCTTCTGTTGCACAATGTTTGTCTGTTTTATAATTGCACGTCTTTAACGAGAAGCGTTTCAAGACGGAACATCACCCGGACAGAAGAAGCTTGGCACATTTGCCAGTCAAATGGCTGTGTGGCAGAATGAATGGAGCCTTGATGCAAACCCGTTTTGTTTTGCATCCGGAACACGCGGAGATCGTATCGCCGTCCGCCGCGTAACGCCAACCTTCCCGACGGGGCCAGAGATAGGGCCCGAGTCAATGCAATTTCAGCTTTAACGAAGTATAACTGCCGAGGGAATCGCGGGAAATGAGACAAGATGGGTGAATAATTAGCGGTGGGCGGAGAAGTCGGATCCGCGGGCCGCGCCAAAAGGTCTTAGAGTGGACAGAGGCGACGTTTCGACCACATTTTGACCACATTTTGACCACATTTTGACCACATTTCAGCATTTAAAAGGCAGAATATTTAGTGTTGAATTGCGGGGCTGTAGTCGAGTGCCAGTTAATCGAGCCGTTGACTAAAAAGCACTTCTTTTATCCTTTTTTAACCCTGTATTTTGCTCTTTAAAAACACTTTGTTCTGTAAAAAGTGCATTACAAATAAATGTTGTATTATTATTATTGTTGTTATTGTTAAAATGCGAGACTCAGGGATGTCAAATTATTCGGTTAATCGATAATTGTGATTATTCAGGTTACATTATAAACATAAGAACTGAAAAATAATAATCGTGACATTTTTAGAAGCAAAATTA
>NW_027315779.1:10451472-10516472 GCF_026437365.1 Eucyclogobius newberryi
TCTTTCGTCGTGGCGCGTTCCTCTGTTGTGGCGCGTTCCTCCATGTGGCGTGTTCTTCTGTTGTGGCGCGTTCCTCCGTTGTGTGACGCGTTCCTCTGTTGTGGCGCGTTCCTCCGTTGTGGCCCGTGCCTCCTGATGTGTTCCTCAGTTGCGATGCGTTCCGCCGTTGTGACGCGCGTTCCTCCGTTGTAGCGCGTTCCTCCGTTGTGTTTCGCGTTCCTCCGTCGTGGCGTGTTCCTCCGTTGTGTTTCTAGCTCCTCCATTGTGTTTCGCGTTCTTCCGTCGTGGCGCGTTCCTCCGTCGTGGCGCGTTCCTCCGTCGTGGCGCGTTCCTCCGTTGTGTTTCGCGTTCCTCCGTAGTGGCGCGTGGCGCGTTCCTCCGTTGTGGCGCGTTCCTCCGTTGTGGCGCGTTCCTCCGTTGTGTTTCGCGTTCCTCCGTCGTGACGCTTTCCTCTGTCGTGGCGCGTTCCACGTTCCTCCGTTGTGGTGCGTTCCTCCGTTGTGGCGCGTTCCTCTGTTGTGGCGCGTTCCTCTGATGCGTTCCTCTGTTGTGGTGCGTTCCTCTGATGCGTTCCTCTGTTGTGGCGCGTTCCTCTGACGCGTTCCTCTGTTGTGGCGCGTTCCTCCGTTGTGACGCGTTCTTTCATTGTGGCGCGTTCCTCCGTTGTGACGCGTTCTTTCATTGTGGCGCGTTCCTCTGTTGTGGCGCGTTCCTCTGTTGTGGCGCGTTCCTCTGTTGTGGCGCGTTCCTCCGTTGTGGCGCGGACGGGTTCCTCTGTTGTGACGCGTTCTTTCATTGTGGCGCGTTCCTCCGTCGTGGCGCGTTCCACGTTCCTCCGTCGTGGCGCGTTCCTCTGACGCGTTCCTCTGTTGTGGCGCGTTCCTCTGTTGTGGCGCGTTCCTCTGTTGTGGCGCGTTCCTCTGTTGTGGCGCTTTCCTCTGTTGTGACGCGTTCCTTTGTTGTGGCGCGTTCCTCTGTTGTGGCACGTTCCTCTGACGCGTTCCTCTGTTGTGGCGCGTTCCTTCGTTGTGACGCGTTCTTTCATTGTGGCGCGTTCCTCCGTTGTGACGCGTTCTTTCATTGTGGCGCGTTCCTCTGTTGTGGCGCGTTCCTCTGTTGTGGCGCGTTCCTGTGACGCGTTCCTCTGTTGTGGCGCATTCCTCCGTTGTGAGGCGTTCTTTCATTGTGGCGCGTTCCTCCGTTGTGACGCGTTCTTTCATTGTGGCGCGTTCCTCCGTTGTGACGCGTTCCTCCGTTGTGGCGCGTTCCTCCGTTGTGGCGCGGACGGGTTCCTCTGTTGCAACGTGTTCCTTCGTTGTGGCGCGTTCCTCTGTTGTGACATGTTCCTCCGTTGTGGCGCGTTCCTCCGTTGTGTTTCTAGCTCCTCCATTGTGTTTCGCGTTCCTCCGTCGTGGCGCGTTCCTCCGTTGTGTTTCGCGTTCCTCCGCAGTGGCGCGTGGCGCGTTCCTCCGTTGTGGCGCGTTCCTCCGTTGTGGCGCGTTCCTCCGTTGTGGCGCGTTCCTCCGTTGTGTTTCGCGTTCCTCCGTCGTGGCGCTTTCCTCTGTCGTGGCGCGTTCCACGTTCCTCCGTCGTGGCGCGTTCCTCCGTTGTGGTGCGTTCCTCCGTTGTGGCGCGTTCCTCTGTTGTGGCGCGTTCCTCTGATGCGTTCCTCTGTTGTGGCGCGTTCCTCTGATGCGTTCCTCTGTTGTGGCGCGTTCCTCTGACGCGTTCCTCTGTTGTGGCGCGTTCCTTCGTTGTGACGCGTTCTTTCATTGTGGCGCGTTCCTCCGTTGTGACGCGTTCTTTCATTGTGGCGCGTTCCTCTGTTGTGGCGCGTTCCTCTGTTGTGGCGCGTTCCTCCGTAGTGGCGCGTGGCGCGTTCCTCCGTTGTGGCGCGTTCCTCCGTTGTGGCGCGTTCCTCCGTTGTGTTTCGCGTTCCTCCGTCGTGACGCTTTCCTCTGTCGTGGCGCGTTCCACGTTCCTCCGTTGTGGTGCGTTCCTCCGTTGTGGCGCGTTCCTCTGTTGTGGCGCGTTCCTCTGATGCGTTCCTCTGTTGTGGTGCGTTCCTCTGATGCGTTCCTCTGTTGTGGCGCGTTCCTCTGACGCGTTCCTCTGTTGTGGCGCGTTCCTCCGTTGTGACGCGTTCTTTCATTGTGGCGCGTTCCTCCGTTGTGACGCGTTCTTTCATTGTGGCGCGTTCCTCTGTTGTGGCGCGTTCCTCCGTTGTGGCGCGGACGGGTTCCTCTGTTGTGACGCGTTCTTTCATTGTGGCGCGTTCCTCCGTCGTGGCGCGTTCCACGTTCCTCCGTCGTGGCGCGTTCCTCTGACGCGTTCCTCTGTTGTGGCGCGTTCCTCTGTTGTGGCGCGTTCCTCTGTTGTGGCGCGTTCCTCTGTTGTGGCGCTTTCCTCTGTTGTGACGCGTTCCTTTGTTGTGGCGCGTTCCTCTGTTGTGGCACGTTCCTCTGACGCGTTCCTCTGTTGTGGCGCGTTCCTTCGTTGTGACGCGTTCTTTCATTGTGGCGCGTTCCTCCGTTGTGACGCGTTCTTTCATTGTGGCGCGTTCCTCTGTTGTGGCGCGTTCCTCTGTTGTGGCGCGTTCCTGTGACGCGTTCCTCTGTTGTGGCGCATTCCTCCGTTGTGAGGCGTTCTTTCATTGTGGCGCGTTCCTCCGTTGTGACGCGTTCTTTCATTGTGGCGCGTTCCTCCGTTGTGACGCGTTCCTCCGTTGTGGCGCGTTCCTCCGTTGTGGCGCGGACGGGTTCCTCTGTTGCAACGTGTTCCTTCGTTGTGGCGCGTTCCTCTGTTGTGACATGTTCCTCCGTTGTGGCGCGTTCCTCCGTTGTGTTTCTAGCTCCTCCATTGTGTTTCGCGTTCCTCCGTCGTGGCGCGTTCCTCCGTTGTGTTTCGCGTTCCTCCGCAGTGGCGCGTGGCGCGTTCCTCCGTTGTGGCGCGTTCCTCCGTTGTGGCGCGTTCCTCCGTTGTGGCGCGTTCCTCCGTTGTGTTTCGCGTTCCTCCGTCGTGGCGCTTTCCTCTGTCGTGGCGCGTTCCACGTTCCTCCGTCGTGCCGCGTTCCTCCGTTGTGGTGCGTTCCTCCGTTGTGGCGCGTTCCTCTGTTGTGGCGCGTTCCTCTGATGCGTTCCTCTGTTGTGGCGCGTTCCTCTGATGCGTTCCTCTGTTGTGGCGCGTTCCTCTGACGCGTTCCTCTGTTGTGGCGCGTTCCTTCGTTGTGACGCGTTCTTTCATTGTGGCGCGTTCCTCCGTTGTGACGCGTTCTTTCATTGTGGCGCGTTCCTCTGTTGTGGCGCGTTCCTCTGTTGTGGCGCGTTCCTCCGTTGTGGCGCGGACGGGTTCCTCTGTTGCGACGTGTTCCTTCGTTGTGGCGCGTTCCTCCGTTGTGGCGCGGACGGGCTCCTCTGTTGTGATGCGTTCTTTCATTGTGGCGCGTTCCTCCGTCGTGGCGCGTTCCACGTTCCTCCGTCGCAGCGCGTTCCTCTGACGCGTTCCTCTGTTGTGGCGCGTTCCTCTGTTGTGGCGCGTTCCTCTGTTGTGGCGCGTTCCTCTGTTGTGGCGCGTTTCTCTGACGCGTTCCTCCGTTGTGACGCGTTCTTTCATTGTGGCGCGTTCCTCCGTTGTGACGCCTTCTTTCATTGTGACGCGTTCCTCTGTTGTGGCGCGTTCCTCGGACGCGTTCCTCTGTTGTGGTGCGTTCCTCCGTTGTGGCGCGTTCCTCCGTTGTGGCGCGGACGGGTTCCTCTGTTGCGACGTGTTCCTTCGTTGTGGCGCGTTCCTCTGTTGTGGCGCATTCCTCTGACACGTTCCTCTGTTGTGGCGCGTTCCTCCGTTGTGGCGCGTTCCTCCGTTGTGGCGCGTTCCTCCATGTAGCGTGTTCTTCTGTTGTGGCGCGTTCCTCCGTTGTGTGACGCGTTCCTCTGTTGTGGCGCGTTCCTCCGTTGTGGCGCGTGCCTCTGATGTGTTCCTCCGTTGCGATGCGTTCCTCCGCTGTGACGCGCGTTCCTCCGTCGTAGCGCGTTCCTCCGTCGTAGCGCGTTCCTCCGTTGTGGCGCGTTCCTCCGTTGTGTTTCTAGCTCCTCCGTTGTGTTTCGCATTCTTCCATTGTGGCGCGTTCCTCTGTTGTGGCGCGTTCCTCCGTTGTGTTTCGCGTTCTTTCGTCGTGGCGCGTTCCTCCGTCGTGGCGCGTTCACGAAATTCCTCCGTTGTGGCCTGTGCCTCTGACGTGTTCCTCTGTTGCGATGCGTTCCTCGGTTGTGACGCGCGTTCCTCCGTTGTTTTTCGCGTTCCTCCGTCGTGGCGCGTTCCACGTTCCTCCGTCTTGGTGCGTTCCACCGCTGTGGCGCGTTCCTCCGTCGTAGCGCGTTCCTCCGTCGTGGCGACGATCGATCCCAGGACCCTCTGTGGCGTAGAACCTGCAGTGAATATTTATCGTAATTTTTCGTCCGTTTTCTCCCTCAGAGACGTAAAGATCGGTCGGCCCCTACATACACTGAACTTTACACGCTTGGACGGAGCTGGATTTTGACGGATGGAGCAGAAGGATTTGTTCATATCTAAATCTGAGCCTGATTTATTCAAGTTTTAAATCTAAAAAAAAATGTTTTTAGACACATCTTAAGTCAGATCTAGTTTACTCAAAAACAAAATATCCTCTGTACACTTTTTGTATCTAATATGTCAACAAAATAAACCAAGAAATTTAAACCTTGCTCTTTCCAGCTTTTGGATATACGTGTCCCAAATATGTACAATTTGGGCCGTTTTTGCACATAAAATGAAAACATGACTTTCTTGCATTTATGTGACTAAATAAACTACTGGAGACATTTCAAATGGACATCTTCAAATTTGAGATTCCCGTTTCAGCTGTAGCGTTTCAACTCAATTCAGCTCTTGTTTAAAGCGCCCCCTACAGGCCGCACCACTCATTCAACTAAAATGCAGTTAAGATAAGTATATTTTCAGTTCTGCAAAAAAATAGGAAAATTTTACCCATGAATACCTGATTTTTTTAGCTTTATAATTTTACTGTTGGTAAGCGATGACATCACAATTGGAAATTACCCAGCAAACACTGGGGCAAAACTCATCTGATGACAAGCAAAAATAAACGAGCGCAACTTTATTTTGTTGAAATTTTTTGTTCAAAAAAGTTATTCCTTTGTGTAAATTCGGCATAAACTTTGATTGGAATGAGTGTCCCTGGTGTGATGTCACTTCCTGTCCCTGGTGTGATGTCACTTCTTGTCATTTTCTACCGATTTTTCAACTTCTGTCCACAAATACCTGCTCGATTTGTGTAAAACTATACTTTTTATGTACAACAGGTATAAATACACCAAATAAAGTCAACATTGGAGATTCATAAAACCCTGTGACGGGCCTTTTAAACGCTTCATTACGGCTCATTTTGGTTTCTCGGTGTCTAGTATGTTGCAGGATTCATTAATGAGCCGGTCGTCTCAGGGACTCATGTGATGTCAGATAAAATACACTTACGCACAGAAAACGCCATTGTCCCGGGACAGATCTTAGAAAACACTGTGAGAAATGATTTACACAGTGTTTACGAACTGCACTCATGACCTCAGGACTAAACCAAGGCTAGACCAGGACTGAATCAGGACTAAACTAGAACTAGACCAGGAATGGACCAGGGCTGGACCAGGACTAGGTTTGTTCTCCCATCAAGATTTGGTGTTCGTGCTCCATCTACTGGCAGCAGAGGGAATTTCCATGGGGATGTATACAAAAGCTAGCTTACCAGCTTACCCCGATATGTTAATGTGAGCACACAGAAGGGGTTTGAAATGCTTGACATTTTTGTGACATCAAAGCTCGAGCTCCTGTGCCTTTTTTAACTCCATCAATCACCTCCAGACTCCTTCTGTCTCATCACGATCAGAGAAAACCTTCCCGTTGTTTATTATTCACCTGCGTTATCCCCTCTGCAGCCAGTAGATGGCACCAAGACTCAGTCAGCCCTGGGGGAAACAGCAAACATATAAATATAAGATTTTTTGTATTTCTAAAACATGAGATGCCAAACGAAAGGTCCTCGAGAGCACGTTTGAAGGCTGATAACTCAAATAATGCATCATATTTGTCCTTTCGGATTACGCTATAACTTTAACCAAAGGGAGTGTCTACAGAGCCGCGGCGCGCGGCCGAAACTGCATGGGTTTTTTGTGCCGCGGCTCCTAAAACTGCTGCACTATTTGACCGCGCCGGGTTAGACCACGCCGGGTTAGGGTCAGGGTTAAGGTTGGGGTTAGGGTCAGGGTTAAGGTTGGGATTAGGGTTAGGGTTAATGTTAGGTTTAGGGTCAGGGTTAAGGTTAAGGTTAGGGTTAGGGTTAATGTTAGGGTTAGGGTTAAGGTTAGGCTCAGGGTTAAGGTTAGGGTCAGGGTCAAGGTCAAGGTTAATGTTAGGGTCAGGGTTAGCCATGAGGCTATATGGCCGTGCTGCGGCTCCTGAAACTGCTGGGCTATTTGACCGCGCTGCGGCTCTGCAGCCACGGCCTTAACCAAAAGCATAGCCCCCGAGTTCACAAATATCAAATGCAAAAACACAAACGTGAAGCCTTTTTTCACCATTTGAAGAGGAAACAAACATTCAAATGTGTCGAGGGAAAGTTAATGTTTTTGTGTCCAAGGAGGAAGTGGAAGGCGGGGCTCTTGAGAAACTCCAGGAAGCCGACTCACTTCCTGGTCCTAGATCTCATGTCGTATTAAAATGAGACATACATGTTTTTTTCAGTTTCGACACTGATCTTATGCAAGGCCAGACTTCCTGTCCAAACACAAGGCTTTTTGAGCAAACTCGAGAAATGCACTTGTTAAACTACACGCCGCCATCTTTGTTTGTATTATATCGAGTTTAAACCGGCTGAAAACATGTTTATTCGCTCTACTCTTCGAGCAGCAGCGGCACCTTTAGCTTATTTGTCTTTAGTTTTTAAAGTATTTGGCGTAGTGGCACATAATTGGCACATATTTGACATCTGACTTTTACAGACAGAAGAGAGATGAACGGGATTTTGTGCCACTTTTGATCACTTTGTTCCATGGTTTTTGCCACCTTGTTGTTGTTGTTAGCTGCAGAAAAGCTAATGCACTAACTACAGCCACGACTTGTTTGAGCCAGAGCTCGTTTCTTCTTAAAAAGCCTCTGAAAATCATGAGAAAACATTGATAATTGTTCACTTTGATATGACATATTTGGTCCTCGCAAAAATATTGTTTAAGCCACTTTTTTGGAGGGGGGGAAATGCTTCTGAATTTAATTTCGAAACAAATTGTCAGGAACTTAATAAAATAATAAAAGAAGATAAAGATAAATAAATAAATAATAATAATACATTAATTAATAAAAGAAGATAAATAAATACAAATAAAAAAATAAATAATAACAGTAATAATAAAAGAAGATGATAATAATAATAATAATAATAATAATAATAATAATAATAATAATAATAATAACTTATTTATATAGCGCTTTTCAGTGACCCAAAGACGCTGAACATAATAAAAAAGGGGGGGGTATTTACAGACAGGGGGGGACAACACGTACAATACACATTAATATACAGATAAAATGAACAAGACAGAAGAAGTAGAGAGAAAAAGATGGGGATGTAACAGGGGGTAGAAGAGTAGGCAATGGGGTAGAGGAGGCTAGGGGTAGGGTAGGTCATAGGCTTGGGTGAAGAGGTATATTTTTAGGCGGGATTTGAATGTTGTGAGTGAGGGAGAGTGGCGGACAGGTTGGGGGAGGGAGTTCCAGAGTCGGGGTGCTGTTCGGGAGAATGCTCTGTCGCCAAAAGTTTTGAGTCGGGATGTTGGTGCAGTCAGGGTGAGAGAGGAGGAGGATCGGAGAGCTCGGGTGGGGCGGTGGGGGATGAGGAGGTCAGACAGGTAGGGGGGGGCAAGGTGGTGAAGAGCTTTGAAGGTGAGGAGGAGTATTTTAAAGTTTATGCGCTGCTTGATGGGGAGCCAGTGGAGAGAGCGGAGAACGGGAGTGATGTGATCACGGGACCGGGTGTGGGTGAGGAGGCGGGCAGCGGAGTTTTGGACCATTTGGAGTCTGTGGAGGGAATGGGAGGAGATGCCAGTGAGGAGGGAGTTGCAGTAGTCGAGGCGGGAGGAGATGAAGGCATGGATGAGGGATTCAGCAGCGGGGAGGGTGAGGCAGTGTCGGATTTTGGCGATGCGGCGGAGGTGGAAATATGAGGTCTTGACGATGTGGCTGACATGGGGAGTGAAGGAGAGGGTGGGGTCCATGATGACACCGAGATTGCGTACCAGGGTAGAGGGGGTGATGGTCGAGGTGTCGATGCTGAGTGAAAATGGACCAGTTTTATTGAGAGTGGATTTGGTGCCAATGAGGAGGAGCTCTGTTTTGTCACTGTTCAGTTTGAGGAAGTTGAGAGTGAGCCATGATTTTATTGTAGAGATGCAGGTTTCGATGTGGCTGAGGGGAGGGTTTTGGGTGGATTTGGTGGTGAGGTATATCTGGGTGTCGTCAGCGTAGCAGTGAAAGTCCAGGTTGAGTTGGCGGAGGATGTGACCAAGGGGGAAGATGTAGCAGATGAAGAGGAGGGGGCCGAGGACTGAGCCCTGGGGGACCCCCTGCGTTACTGGGGAGAGGGTGGATGAGTGACCGCAGAGGGAAATGAACTCTTGCCTGTTGGTGAGGTAGGATGTGAGCCAGTCAAGTGCAGAGCCCTCAACACCCAGTTGGCGCAGCCTTTGTAGGAGGATGGAATGGTTTATAGTGTCAAAGGCTGCGCTGAGGTCTAGTAGTAACAGGATGTTGAGGGCCCCGGAGTCTGCAGAGGTGAGGAGATCATTGAGTACTTTGACCAGGGCTGTTTCAGTGCTGTGAAGTGGGCGGAAGCCAGATTGGAGGGGTTCATAGAGGTTGTTTGACTGGAGGTGGGTGTGAAGTTGGGCGGCGACGATGCGTTCCAGCGTTTTTGAGAGGAACGGCAGGTTGGAGATGGGGCGGTAGTTGGAGAGGTTGGCGGAGTCTAGGGTGGGTTTTTTGAGGATGGGGGTGATGGAGGCCAGTTTGTGGATGGAAGGAACATGGCCGAGGGATAAAGACTGGTTGAAGAGGGTGGTGAGATGGGGGATGAGAGCAGGGAGGCAGGCCTTGGTTAGAGTCGTTGGGAGGGGGTCGAGAGAGCAGGTGGTGGTTTTGGAAGCGGTGATCAGGTCTATGATATGAGAGGAGTTAACAGAGGAGAAGGTGGTGAGGGGAGGGAAGGGTGGGTGGTCAGGGAGAGGGGGGGGCAGGGGTGGGGGTGGTGATGGAGTTAATGGAGACGGCAGTCATGGAGCTGTTGATTTTGGAAATTTTGTCATTGAAGGCAAGGAGGAAAGAGTTGCAGAGGTCAGGGGAGGAGGGTGGAGTGATGTCCGGTGGCTGGAGCAGCTTGTTGACGGTGGAGAACAGGGTGCGAGGGCTCCGGTGGGAGCTGTTGATGAGGGTGGAGAGGTGGGCAGATTTGGCGGCTTGGAGAGCGTCACGGTAGGAGGAGATGTGTAATTTGAAAGCTTCGGCGTGGACGGTGAGGCGGGTTCTTTTGAGGAGTCGTTTGAGTTGGCGGCCAGTCTGCTTCATGGTGCGGAGTTCAGGGGTGTACCAGGGGGCGGGGTTGATGTATGAGACGGAGGAGGTTTTCCAGGGGGCTAGGGAGTCAAGGGAGTCGGAGAGGGTGGTGTTGAGCATGACAGCATAGTCGTTGGGGGAAGAGGGGGGGGAGTCAGGGGGGAAAGCAGAGGATATGAGCTGGGAGAGCGTGAGGGGGTTGACTGACTTGATATTGCGGTAGGTGATGGTGCGTTTTTTGGGGTTGTGGGGCGAGGGTAGGGGGGCGGAGAAAAGGATGCAGAGATGATCAGAGAGTGGGAAGGGGAGGGGGTGGGGCTTAGATATGGGTAGGAGAGAGGAACAGACTAAGTCCAGAGTGTGGCCTTTGGTATGGGTGGGGAAGTCAATATGTTGGGTGAGATGGAAGCAGTCCAGGAGAGAGAGGAAGTCGGATGTCAGTGGGGCGTTGGGGCAGTCAATGTGGATGTTGAAGTCACCAGTGAGTAGGAGGCGGGCAGAGAGAGAGGATGCGATGGTGAGGAGTTCAGACAATTCAGTGAGGAAAGAGGGGTGGGGCTTTGGGGGACGATAGATCAGGATAGCGGTGATAGAGTTGGGGAGGGAGAAGGCGAGGTATTCAAATGATGAGATGGATGGAAGGTTGAGGTTCAGTTCAGTGATGGATGTAGATTTTTTATGAATAACAGCAAGACCTCCCCCACGCCCGGAGAGGCGGGGTTTGGCAGTGTAAGTGTAGTTGGAGGGAGTGGCTTGGTTGAGAGCATAGAAGTCCAGGGGCTGTTGCCATGTTTCACAGAGGAGAAGCAGATCAATGTTATTGTCCAGTAGCAGTTCAGATATAACAGGTGATTTGTTGGAGAGGGAGCGGCAGTTCAGCAGTGCAAGGGAGATGGATGGGGGCGCGGAGATGGATGGGGGCGCAGGGGTGGGGGGGCGGAGGTTGCTGAGGTTGGCAGTGCGGCAGGTGGGGTGACGGGGGGGCGAAAACTAGTCCAGAGTGAGGGGATAGGTGAGCCGTCATTGGAGTGTTGGTTATGGGAGAGACCAGAGCCCCGGTGGATGTAGCGGGGCCGGCGAAGGATCCCAGCTGAGCTAGCTGCAGAGGCAGCAGCAGCTGGGAGACGGTGGTTATGGTTGAGGAGGTGAAGGTCAGCAGCGGTGTAGGTGAGTAGGCGAGAAATTGGTGGAGCGGTGGCCTGTAGGCGCGGGAGTGATAGTCCGAGGAGGAGATGGAACGTAGCAGCAGATGAGAGTAATCAGGTTAGTATGTTGGCGGTGGCTAGAAGCTGGTTAACTAGAAGCTGGTGGGCAGAGAGTTGTGAAAAAGCAGCAGTGGACCGGGTGTTGAAGCTGGTGGAGTGAGTGGCGTTGGTTGCCCCAGACCTTGTCTGCACGGCAGGGAGGCCCAGCGATATCATGACGGACCTCAGCAGGTGTTAAGCCAGCTGTTAGCTGGCGGCTAGGGCAGTAGCTAGTCCAGGAGTGAGGGAGGAGATGAGCGATGGACGGTGCAGTAATGTCCGATGAAGTTAAGGAACAGGGATGTAGACAGAAGACAACACAGAGACGCGGGAACAAAACAAAACAATGGAAACGACTATCAAAACAAAGACGTTGGGACAGAAGCAGCAGTCCACATACCAGACGCCGGCGTTGCTCTAGCCCAATCAAGACGCATTTGAGTCCAGTTTTGTGACCAGATCGCCCCCGTCTGTGGAGCGGGGGAAAGCAGAGAAACGGGGCTGTACCTTGGTTGTATGGGGCTGCTTTTCTCCGGGTGGAGCCGGTGCCCCGCTCTCCATGTCTGCTCCTGTGGCGGGCTGGGGCCACACCTTCGCCCAGGTACAGACCTCCGGGGCGGCGGGTGCGGGAGCGCGGAACCGGTGTTCGGGCGTGGAAACGCCGGTGCAGCGGAGGAGAAGCGGAGCCGCGTGCGGCTCGTGGCGGTGCGTGCCGCTCATGGTGGAGCCGGTGATCGGACACGGAAACGCCGGTGCAGCGGAGGAGAAGCGGTGCCGCTCGCTCGTGGTGCGTGCGGCTCGTGGTGGTGCGTGCCGCTCGTGGTGGAGCCGGTGATCGGACACGGAAACGCCGGTGCAGCGGAGGAGAAGCGGTGCCGCTCGCTCGTGGTGCGTGCGGCTCGTGGTGGAGCGTGCCGCTCGTGGTGGAGCCGGTGATCGGACACGGAAACGCAGGTGCAGCGGAGGAGAAGCGGTGCCGCTCGAATGTTTAAATCTTAAACTGGTTATCTTATGATTAAAGTGTGCAAGTGGGCGACCTCTGCTCCACACTGAGCTCAGTGACAGACCTGCAGTACTGGCCTAAATACACAATTTAAATGATAATAATAAAATAAAAAAGGGTAGGACCGTGGGGTATGTGGGCCTCAGGAATCCGTGTTCTTTTGTGTGTTTAGTGGTTTAAATTGAGAAGCGTGTGGCGTTGGCCGAATCTTCCCGATGCTCCAGACGCCACAGAGACAGTTTGACTCCGCCTTATTTAAGGGCTTTGATCTAATGACTCTGTGAACACTGCAGAACATGTGCAGCGCTGGGTGTGTGAACGGTGCAGCGTATGTGCAGCGCTGGGTGTGTGAACAGTGCAGAGCATGTGCAGCGCATGTGCAGCGCTGGGTGTGTGAACGGTGCAGAGCATGTGCAGCGCATGTGCAGCGCTGGGTGTGTGAACGGTGCAGAGCATGTGCAGCGCTGGGTCTGTGAACGGTGCAGAGCATGTGCAGCGCTGGGTCTGTGAACGGTGCAGAGCATGTGCAGCGCTGGGTCTGTGAATGGTGCAGAGCATGTGCAGCGCTGGATGTGTGAACAGTGCAGAGCATGTGCAGCGCTGGATGTGTGACTGGAGCGTTTGGCAAATATGACATATGCTATGAGAGCCGAGGTTTTTCACTGTCTCAAACATTTCAGAAAATGCCTGCTTTTCCTAGCAAACGGGGACGGCCCTGTCACATGTTGTCAATTTAATTTAATAAAACGCATGATGGAGAGAGACGCTTGACGATAAATGTGTGTAACGAATCTGGACTTGCTTCTTGTTTTCCCGTACATGGTTTAAGTGGTTCAAAGATGAATCCTCACAAGTTTAAAAGAGACATTTTATTCCAAAAATAGTAAAGGCCGGCACCAGCAGGAGGCCGGTCCATGTTTAGCCCTGACTCTGGCACCAGCAGGAGCTTTAGTCCTGGTTTAGCCCTGGTTTAGTCCTGGTTTAGTCCTGGTTCAGACCTGGTTTAGTCCTGGTTTAGACCTCGTTCAGTCCTGGTTTAGTCCTGGTTTAGTCCTGGTTTAGTCCTGGTTTAGTCCTGGTTTAGACCTAGGTTAACCTGGTTTAGTCCTGGTTTAGCCCTGTTTCAGACTTGGTTTAGCCCTGGTTTAGCCTTGGTTTAGTCCTGATTGATTTATACCATCTCACAGAAATGTTTGATCTGTTAAGACATGATGATTCTAGATTTTGTTCGACTGGAATGAGGAAATAAAAGATCAGATGTTTTGGAGATAATGATAAACAGGTTGAGCGAGTCGTTTATTTAAATATGTCTTTCTCTGTTCTCTCTGTTGCCCCGCGTTACCTCCAGACGTGTGCAAAAGTCCAAATGATCAATATCAGGGCTGTAGGTCCTTCATTTAGTCGATTAATCGGTCGATGTTGTCTTTTTTATTATTATGGATTAAGGATTTATGTGGGACTGGAAAGAAGCACAAGCTTAAACTGCCTTTTTAACTTTTATATTCCTAGTTCTTTTCTGTATAAATAGTTGTTTTTGCACAAACTCGTTGGGCGACATATTGAGCTGCTTTTTTCCACACACATATCGGCTCTTAAAGGGGCGGTACCCTTTTTTCTCCTCCCATGTAATCAAGTAAATCTATTTTCCCAGTACAGATCTATTGCAAAACCATCTAATTGGGCGTGAAATGAGGCCTCACAGTGATTTCTCTGCGTCCCATGTGACTTAATTATGACATGAGTTTAAGAGTGAAGGCGAGGGGCGTGGCTTTTGATTTAGATGACGCCGGACGTTTCGAGACGTGAGCTCGGGGAACACCACTACGCCAGCTAAACGGGAGCGCGGGGATGAACGGTACGGATCCGAGCGCGATTCAAGGCGAGGTCACGCGCTAATCAACTTGCAGTTGGTTCTGTTGATGTATTTAAACCCGTTAGCCGTTAGCCGCTGTCTAACATGGTATATTCCCTCAAGTTTGTGAGCGGCTTTACAAAATGTAAGTTAAATATGACAAAAACAACCAGATTAAATACATTCCTTTACATTTAGGTCTATTTTTTGGGGCTATAATTTGAACAAAAATACTTAAATTTTGCATTTAAAATGGTCACGATTATTATTTCTTGGTTCTTACGATTATATTGTGACCTGAATAATCACGATGTCCCTAGTTTAGAACTTACTGTATGTGCCGAGGTCGATCTATTACAATTAGCACATAAAGTAAATGCTGTGGCGCGACGCTTTTCATTGATTAAAACTGTCTTTAATTCCATAATTCCATCAGTCCTTGTGTCTGAGCAGAAAGATCTTAGCTTTAGCTCCCATTTGTGTAGGTGGACATCTGCAGACAGTGAGAGTGGGCTTATACTGCCACTGTGGTTGTGAACATGGGTGTACCACAAGGGTGCTGCCTCGGTCCTTTATTGTTTAGTCCGTACACTTAGGACCATGCAGCAAAACATCCCATAAAACGGCTTGTTTCCATTTGCAGACGATGTTACGGTCACAGATGTGCTATCTGACAACAATGGACTGGTATGTAGAGAGGAAGTTAGCAACTTTATCAAACTTTTTACAAACTAAATCAGAAAGCAGCACACACGCCAGATAAATGACACATGCGTGGAAATGGTGGAAAGTTTCAGGTTCCATCCACATCTGCCAAACACTCCAAGAAATATGGGTTGTCCAAAAAACACTTATTCCCGTATTTTCCGGGTTATACGTCACACTTTTTTCATAGTTTTGGCCGGGGTGCGACTTATACTCCAGATCAACTTATGTGATGTTATTCGTTATTTTCACACTGGCAACTGCAAGAGGGCGCTCTAGGCTCTAAGCGACGCAGAAGAAGAATCAGCACTTCCTTTTCCTCTGGAGTTTGGGGAGTTGTTTAAAAGTGACACAGAGGAAGAAGAATTCAATGGATTTAGTGATTTGGGGTAATACTGATGCTTTGGTAAACTTTTAAGCATGTTCTTTATGCTATAGTTATCTGAATAACTGTTAATGTTACATTAACATACCAGACACTTACCACAGTTCTGTCTGTGCGTCATGCAGCTGAAGGTGTTAGCGTTAGCATACATACACCTATTCACCATGTTCTCTCATCTGTTATTATTTTAAACTGCATTTCAAGATTAAATGTCTGATCTTGGTCTTGGATTCCCCCAAAATTCCCCAAAAATGCGAAATATGTTTTTTTTCTTCTCTATTATGCATTTTTTGGCTGGTGCGACTTATACTCCAGAAAATATGGTAATTTCTATCGATGTACAATTGAAAGTGTGTCGATATGAAGTGTGTGGTTTGTAACAGTAAAAACTGCATCTGGGATTATTGGTCTTTCAAACGTTGTTAGACACAGATCTTGACAAAGGCATTAAACATAAACATGAAGCTCCGCCCTCTCTCCTGTCTGCTCCACGTCTTTTCTCGACATATTTGTTTGTTCTTGTTTGTCCTTTCCCACTTTGCATCGGATGCAAATGCACACCTCCGGAGCAGCCACTGAAATAGAACTTTTATTAGACTTTCATTTGTCACGTCAAGAATATTAGATTAATAAACGTGATTATTCAAGGCACAGTATAATCGTAAGAAGCCAAAAATAATAATCGGGACAATTTTAGAAGCACAATGATGTATTTTTTGTTCAAATAGGGCAGTGGTCCCTAAACTTTTTGACTCGAGGGCCACATTGGGTTCTAAAATTTGTGTGAACTAATTAATTACTATGAATTACACGCAAGATTTGACCTGTAACTTGTAACAAAGCAAACGAATGCAAGACTCAATGTACAAATTGTTTTCCAAATGCATTAAATAATGATTAATTTAATTACATTTCAGTTGAATAAACACAGACCTTCAATTTCAGTGGGAACAGTGTTGTTGATCTCCCTGTTTTGCCAGTGCATCAAAGTCTGGTGTAAGTTTTGTTGTGGCAATTCTCAGGATAGATCCTTTGGTGTTGGTCAGTGAAGCTGGATCTGTGACGGGCTTTGTTCATGTTCATGACACTGAATGTCTGCTCACATATGTAGGTCGAGCCAAACAAGACCAGCATCTTCTGTACGTCCTCCGGAGGTTTGGAAACGTGGTTTTGTTCAGTGAAGCATAGAAATCAAGACGGTGCTCCGCACATCAGGTTCTGTGCCAGGTGCGTAGGATAAGGGCGTACGTGACGCTGAACTGTAATGGGGAAAGAAATCACGCACACTGTCAAACTTGCAAAATAAAAGGCCTTCGTCTAGGCCTTCGTCAGGCATTAGGCCTTCGTCAGGCAAATGCCTGACGAAGGCCTAGACACCGAAACGTTGCCTCTTCACCATTAAACTTTTATTTTGCAAGTTTGACAGTGTGCATGATTTCTTTCCCCATTACTGTTCAGTGAAGCATAAAAGTCGTTAAGTTTAAGAGTGTTGGACCGTTTTTTTATTGGCCGTGGCTACAGAGCCGCGGCACGGTCAAATAGCCCAGCAGTTTCAGGAGCGGCGGCACGGCCATATAGCCTCATGGCTAACCCTAACCCTAACCCTGACCCTAACCCTGACCCTAACCCTGACCCTGACCCTGACCCTGACCCTAACCCGGTGCGGTCAAATAGCCTAGCAGTTTCGGCCGCGCGTCGTGGCTCTGTAGACACTCCCTTTTTTATTAGCATTTCTTCTACCCATAAATGATCTAGTAGTAACAGCATGGAATGATTAATATCCATAAATAAAAAATCTTAATGAATGTCACCAGAATATGCAAACATTTTGACTTTAATTTTACATTTCTGCACTTCTGTCCTTCTCACTTCTCCAGTGGTTGGACACTTTGTCCAGGTTGATGCTTCATTTGCTTCTTGCTGTGACTTTATGCAACTTTATCAACTGCTGCACCAAAATGTGCCACTTCAAGACCATTTCTGGATGATATTATTCAATAAACTAACAGATTCCGCACCTGTCATAAACCGCAGGTGCCCACATTGTAACATGTGATATTTACACATAAATAAACGCAGTAGTGATGCGTCTTTTGAACCGGGGGTCTCGTGGCGCACCGGGGCACCCGCGGTCTGCTTTAGTCCTGCTTTAAACCCGCTTTAGAACAAATCACAGCTGTCCCTTCTGTCCCCTTTGTCCTTGAAGACTCTGTGTGAGCTGATTTACCTGCGTCTTCACATCTGGATCATCTGCTCCTGGGCGCTTACTCATCGAGTGAGTGTTACGTTGTGACATGAGATATTTACACAGAAATATGGTCCAGATAATGATGCACATGTGTCTTTTGACTCGTGAGTCAGGTCTGGCCAAGAAAGTCTCATTTACATAATAGTGACACGCCAGTTGTCTATTGAACATGCCCGCACCCCGCGCTGCGCCTCGGGCCGCGGTCCGCTCTGCGCTGCGGGACTAATAAGACAAATTTCTCAGTGAATATGATTCTGATTGTAATAAAACACACAGCGTTTTGAAACTAAAAATGTAGAGAACACGACGAACACGACTCTAGTGGACAGTGCTTCTACTGTCCACTAGAGTCTTCTACTGTGTGTCAAACACTTGCGCTTCCTGCTTGATTGGCCCCGGTGGCCGTTTGTGGTGAATTTTATTTTCTGCGCGCCATAGATTTTCTTGTGCGCGCACCAAGTGCGAGCAGTGCTCAATTGCGCAGGCGCGCAGCTTAGAGGGAACGGTGCCATCTCTTGGGGAAATGTGGGCATTACAGGCGAAAGTTAAAATGAACGGCCAGCCGCACTATCGAGAGTTTGAATCCCTACTCCGACATTTGCTGCATGTCCTCCTTTCTCTCTCATCATTCCCCTTCCTTTCTTTCTCATTCCATCTACTGTCTAATAAAGCCTACGGCAAAAAAGAAATAAATTATATTTTAATATAACGGATGTGGCCCGCGGGCCGTAGTTTGGGGACCACTGAAATCGAGTAGATACCCTTTTTTATCTGGCTGTTTTTGTCTTTCAGAAAATGTTGTTTTGTAAAGCCAAACTGTTTAGTCTCATAACATTTGACATTGTGACTTTCATTGTATATATTTGCCTAGTACACAAGTTAAGGGGTAATCTAAAAGTATCTGTCCAATCCGCTGTAGAGCTTTGATGAGTTTTGTTATGATACAAGGCTACCCCAAATAACTTGTCTGTTTGCTGTAACCCGAGTCAAAAAAATTTAAGTGGGTCGGTCGGTAGGCAAATTCTTATTTTTTTTACTTTGAAGGCAAAAAAAAAGATCCAAATTTTGCCATTTTTTGACTCGGAGTGACCACCAGGGGTCAGGCTCCAACAGTCAATGACGGAAAACCTCTCTATCAACACGATCAGGAGACTAAATCTCACGATTATAAGACATTTCAATCGACCTTTTGTACGCCGCTATCCTTTATTTTGGTAGCGAAGGCGAGCGGGGGGAACATGCGGGGGACACGGGCGCCGCCATGTTTGTTGTGATGGTGCTACTGGGCGTGTGTCAATCCCAGAATGCATTGCGTAAAACACCCTGACAGAGCCTGGCATGTCCCATGGAGACTACAGTGGCTCTGACAGAGGCAAACTAACTTGTTGAAGGCAATTTGTCGTCATCAACCCGCGGTCTGTTTTGTTACAGACACATGTGGGGGACTGACTATGAAGACGCAAATGCGTTGCGCAGTGCTTTATTTTTGCTATAAGGATGAAAGATAGGATAACAAGCGTGAGAAAAATATTCAACACGGTGGTTTAGGGAAGTCTGGTCGGTGGGTCTGCAAAATAATTGAAAAATAAAAGAACTCAACGTTTTTTCAACGAAATGCTGATAAAAAAATTCTGTCAGCTAGTTTCACACCGGGTCGGTCGGGTTACGGCAAACAAACATATTATTTTGGTCAGGAGCTGAATAATATGGGACTGTTTGTGTGTGTCCCCCACCCCCGACACAGGAAGAACCCTGCACAGAAACGCTCACAATGTCCAGGAGATGGCGCTAAACAACGCACAGCACCCAAAGCCGCCGCGTGGCATAACGAGAGGTTCAAACGCGGCGTAGAGGCTCTGCAGAGAAGTCAAAGAAACAAGGCAAAATTGTTACCGTTTCCTCTACTTTTAGCCCCGAATTACGTTTTCTGAAAATATTTGAGATCAACGTCATTATTTAAAAGAATTATAATTTGGTGCGATGCGATTTATGGTTTGTGTTTGGGTCGAGATGTGCCCCGTGGTTCTGGTTCCGGTCGATAAATCGGCACGATCCGACGCCCGCATGGATGTTACAGCGACGAGGGCTCACTGTCGTCCAATTTTGACCCGTAACGCCATTGGGGAGATCGGCCCGACGTTAACCTTTTTGAAGATTGTTGATATTCTTGCTTGATTTTTAGTCTCGAAAGCGCATTTACGATGTTTGTCGCACGTCTGCGGACTTTTAACATTGAACAAACACGTTTATTTTTTTTTTACTGCTGACGTCGCCGCTCAGTAAAGTTTATATGAGTTCGGGCGAGGGTTGAGTCATATATCATACTGAGTGTCGTGAAAGCAAATGAGCTGCTCTGAATATCATTTGTGTATAATAAAACATGGAAATTAGCACTATAAAAAGAAAAAAAATGGCCTGACTTAGTTTTCAGCCTGTGTATTTGGATTTACATTTGGATTCTTCAGGTATTTCAAATAATAATACATGGAAAATAAATACACGTACACGTACATATAAACACGAGTTCAATGAATGGGGAGCGTGAGCCAAAGCCACGCCCACCCCGCATCCTTCATGTTAATCTACTGGTCAATCTCATGGATCCAGGAAGCCGTGAGTTGCGAGTTTTCTAAAGCTCTGACGTTATGACAAACTCGGAGTAATGTAAAGCGTAAGAATTGTCACATTTCATTTAATTGAAAAAAAGTGTAAAAATTGTCACATTTCTTTTAATTGAAAAAAAATACATAAGTGTTAAAATTGTGCCTTTTTTAAATAAATTGAATAAATGTTCCTTCTAAATATGTCAATTATATATATTTTTTGTCTTTCCGATTGCATTGTGGACTCAGGATTATTCCTTAACCCAGTGATCTTGACATCGCTGCTCTGATGAGATGTTTGCGAGGAATACACTTAAACGCCGGACGCGTAACGTCGACCGACATTCGCGACTAAAACGACTCACGTGAAGCTGCCGCACACGACGTTCGTTCGCTCACGTGGCCGCAGCGAGTGCCCGAGCGTCGTGTGTTTGTTGGAAGAGCGACGCGAGCGACCGCGATGACGACGGTGTGTTTGTGTTTTCCAGAGAAAGACTACGGCAGCCTGTGCGAGAAGCAGCCAATCGGACGCCTGCTCTTCAGACAGTTCTGCGAGACTCGCCCGGAGCTCAAGAGATGTGTCAAGTTCCTCGACGCCGTGGTGAGAACGACACTCGCGCCACCATGGCAACGATGTCCAATCACCATCCAGTGGGAAAGGGTTTTGGGCTGTAGTCTAGTAACATGAGCACAGAAAGTAGCATTCGGTTTATTGATAATCGTGATTCTTTATGTCACTATTCAATCGGAAGCACTGAAAAAGAATAATCGACAAATGGAGAAAAAAAATGACATTTGGACTTAATTTTTGAAATGGACAAATTTGATGAACTTTGGACAAATCGGGACTTAGAGAATTGGGACTGTTGGACTTGAGTTCTCTTACTTTGGCATCTCAGACAGATGTGGCCTTCAAGTGGTTTTAATTCAATCTATCGGCCAATCAATCTGGCCGTCTTTGTCACGTTGACTTTATTTTGTCATTCAGTTTAAAGCTCAGATGAGATTTCCCAGTGACAATTGTGAATAATCATTAAATTGTGATTTTTTTTTTCTCACAATAATCTTGACACTGACATTTGACACCATGACACAGAAGTTAAAGCAACTTTAAGAAGTACTGTAATAACAGTCCCAGGACCCGTGCCGGTGGTCTTCTCCGTCCGTCTGCGTTTCCTCGTGAATAATGAGCACTTTGCACTTTGACCCGGTCACCACAAAATGACCTCCTCTGTACCGTTTGTTCTAGACGCACACTTGTTTGGCCGTCCAGATTACAACCGCCTTTATGTCATTTAGACGTCATAAGTTATGCTTTTCTAGCCCTGTGTTTGTGGTGTTTTCAGGCAGATTACGAGGTGACTCCAGACCAGAAGAGGAGAGAGTGTGGAGAAGAGCTCATCCAGAAGTTCCTCAACCCCAAGGTGAAACGACTAAAACTGGCATTATAAAATCAAAATGTCAAAAAGAATACATAATTCTATTTAGTCAACTATGAATAATGCACTAATTTTACCCGGTTTGGACCCAGTTTAGACCCAGTTTAGACCCAGTTTAGACCCAGTTTAGACCCAGTTTGGACTCAGTTTAGACTCAGTTTAGACTCAGTTTAGACTCAGTTTAGACTCTAGTTTAGACTCAGTTTTAGACTGGTTTGGTTTTGACTTGGTTTGGTTTAGATCTGGTTTAGCCCTGGTTTAGACCTGGTTTAGACCCGTTTTAGACCCGGTTTAGACCTGGTTTAGACCTGGTTTAGCCCTGGTTTAGCCCGGTTTAGCCCTGCTTTAGACCCGGTTTAGACCCGGTTTAGACCCGGTTTAGACCCGGTTTAGACCCGGTTTAGACCTGGTCCTTTGTCTAACTCTTGGTCTGTGTGCCTCAGTCAGAAGAGGTGGTCTCGGAGCTGGAGGAGTCCTTGATGTCCCACTGCTCGGAACAACTTCAGGAAAACGCGTCCAAAGAACTATTCAAAGACTGCACCAAGTGAGGCCTCCTCTTTTCACACAATTGATACTGCAACTCTCCAGTAAAAGTAAAGTAAAAGTACTGCGCTAAAGGAACTCTCGCTTGACTAAAAACACATCCTTGCCACCGAGAAAAGGATTGAAGAGACTAAAACTGCAAAAACAAATATTCATACAGAAAAGTACTCGTGGACAATGCATTTGTACGTTACATGTTTGGAGTGAATCATGAGTTTAATCGAAATTTTCACAACGTCATCCGCTAACTCACTCCGTAGCTTCACATTCTTGCAGCTAATCCTAAGACGCCATCGACTGATTAATCGACTAAAAACGACTAAAGGATCATTGAACTTACACATTTTCACGGCCCAATTTGAGTCATAAAACGTCTTTTCACGGCTCATGTTCTGGATCTGTTTATTATTCTTATTATTTGATCGCTAAATTAGTTTGGGCTGATTTTCTTTGTCGTGGTCGAACTTCCGCTTCTCGAAATGGATTCAAATAAAACATTTATTGAGGTCATTTCTCACGAAACGGCGAAGCGTTTTACAGCGGGAAAATAACAGCACGACATCAAACAAACAAGAAACACGTACCACGGGTTATTTTGTGTTTTTATCACCAATGAAAAAAATGCATTTGAATTATGTCAACGTAATTTTTTAAACATCCAGTAAAAAATATGCATTAAATATGAAAATCTGTTAAAAGAAATGTAAAAATCTGTTGAAAATAATACAATGCTTTATATTCAGTTTTCCCGACCCTTAACTGTATTTCCCTCGCTCTCATTCCCGTTTTGCACCGTCTTTCCCGTCTAATAAAGCCTAAAAACATCTTAAAAATGGCAATTCGACTGTTTGGTTCTGCTATTTATGTAATTTTGCACATGTTTTTTAGCATTGTCATACATTTAAAGAAGGATTAAAAAGGTTTATTTTGGCACTGATGTTCAATCGTCATATTTATCTACCGTATTTTCTGGATTATAAGTCGCGTGGCAGATCATGTGGCGCCTTCAGACCTTTGCACTCTTCATTTAAACTACTCTTTGATCTCTTCTCTCGCTCTTCTGCCTGAATCGCCTCAGACTTCTGGGCAAAAGCAGATGCTGTTTGATGATTCGCACAGAAAAGTATCTCTATGTCTCCAGCTTGTGTCCTCATCGTCCTCATCGTCCCCAAACTCCGCCCACAACACGCTTCATGGGGACGATGAGGAGCGTGTTGTGGGCGGAGTTTGTGGACATGAGAGTCGGTCAAAGTGGAATCACGGGTCGAACGTTTAATCCGATTACGGCAGATGTGCTTGTTTTTGTGCTAAATCGTCTGAGCGGTTGATGTCGTTTGACTTTGCCGGCCGAGAATAGAGAATACATGATGTATCTGTGTCGTTATAACGGTTTGGTTTGCTCTTCTGGATTAAATATTGTCCTATTATTGTTTTTATTGGAATTAGAGATGATTAAGTGGGCAGCGGCAGAGGGGGAGGAGGCATGGGGTGAGTGAGCTGGAGTTTCCCGTGTTGTCAGGGCACTTCAGGTTGTAGAGGTAGATCCAGAGCTTCTGTTGATGCCTTGACCCTTCTTTCTGATGCCTTGACTCTTGAACTTCAGAAAGCAACAGTTTGTGCTTTGTGCTGCCCTTCTTCATTGCTGCCACAGTGACTGTAGCATGAGCCTCCAGTGAACACAGCGCCCCCTGTGTCCTTTATCAGCAGCTTTTGGTTTAATTTTGGCTCCAAATAAGAGCTCATTTCCTCATGTTTTTGTTTCATTACAGCCTGTTCCATCACGTGACACTGTCTGTGCCGTGTCTGTGCCGTGTCTCTGCTGTGTCTGTGCCGTGTCTGTGTCTCTGCCGTTACTGTGTGTCTGCCTTGTCTCTGCTGTGTCTCTGCCATGTCTGTGCCGTGTCTGTGCCGTGTCTCTGCTCTGTCTGTGCCATGTCTGTGTCTGTCTCTCTGCCGTTACTGTGTCTGTGCCGTGTCTGTGCCGTGTCTCTGCTCTGTCTGTGCCATGTCTGTGTCTGTCTCTCTGCCGTTACTGTGTCTCTGCCGTGTCTGTGCCGTGTCTCTGCTCTGTCTGTGCCATGTCTGTGTCTGTCTCTCTGCCGTTACTGTGTCTCTGCCGTGTCTGTGCCGTGTCTGTGCCGTGTCTCTGCTCTGTCTGTGCCATGTCTGTGTCTGTCTCTCTGCCGTTACTGTGTCTCTGCCGTGTCTCTGCCGTGTCTCTGCCGTGTCTCTGCCGTGTCTCTGCCATGTCTGTGCCGTGTCTGTGATGATTTCGTCAACCCCTGATTTTCTCGTTGCTTCTCGTTTTGTCCGTTTCAGACTGATCCATGACTTCCTGTCCATGGCGCCGTTCGCAGATTATCTCGACAGCATGTTCTTCAACCGCTTCCTGCAGTGGAAGTGGC
This sequence comes from Eucyclogobius newberryi, assembly GCF_026437365.1. Classification (NCBI taxonomy): domain Eukaryota; kingdom Metazoa; phylum Chordata; class Actinopteri; order Gobiiformes; family Gobiidae; genus Eucyclogobius; species Eucyclogobius newberryi. The sequence goes on from NW_027315779.1 coordinate 10,475,530, forward strand.
TCGAGAGGTTTGTCCTGGACTTACCCTTTAAAGCACTCTAAGCTCACCCTTTCACCTTTAAAGCACTCTAAACTCACCCTTTAAAGCACTCTAAGCTCACCCTTTCACCTTTAAAGCACTCTAAACTCACCCTTTAAAGGTGCCACAACATGCTTTTTTTCACGTTTCGTAGTCTATCCTAAGTGTATAATTGATGATAATAATAAGAGTTGTGCAACACCCTTAACATAATAGTTAAGAAATATCACCCAGACCCCCTCACCAACCCGGAAATGCAGACGGCTTGGTTTGATATTCGCCCCCGCCCTTGTGAAGAGCGATCTGGCTCCCCCGCCCAACCCGTGACGTAGTCTCAGAGAGCGCGTGTGTGCCCCGCCCACCCGTGACGTAGCCCCACAGCTGTCTGCTCCGCGCTGCGCCGCTCCTGCTGCGCGAGTGAGTGAGAAACAATAGAACTTCAGATCAACACTACTTTGAGCCTAAATAAATCTGGTGTTTATTCTACAGCGTGCGCAGAACAGATAGATCTATCTATATATATATATATATATATGTATATATATATAGATCTATATATATAGATCTATATATATATATATATATATATATATATATATATATAGATCTATAGATATATATCTATATCTATAGATATAGATATAGATATAGACATGTTTTTTTTTTTTCATATATCAGCATATACAACAATGTGTGCCTCAAACAATATTATCCCTTTTTTAACATACCTATGGTGCATCTTAAGTTCAGTCTTTTAGGTTTGACCACCACTCTCCCTGATCTAGTTTTAACATCAGTGTTCACAGATGAAACAGGAGTTACACTAGGAACATCAGATTTTTCCTGCACTACAGGCAAATCAAATTTTTCCTGCACTGGTGACTGTAAAGGAATCAAATGCATGCGATTACGCCTCACTGTTCCCTGTGGTAAATCCACTGTGTAAGATCTTGGTGTAGAGACTCTGCACCACAGTGCCTGTTTTTTTGCATCAGTCACCCACACTTGTTGTCGTGGTGATAACATACATGAAGGCTTTGCACGGTGACGCCTGTTAAAGTTTGTACTATCCAACATCCTCTTCTCCCTTTCCTTTTGAGCAAGTGTAGCACTGTCTGGCAACATAGGAATCAACTGCGAAGGAAGTGTTGGTACAGTTGTTCGCAGACGTCGGCCCATCAGAAGTTCTGCAGGGCTTTATCCGTTTTGAAGAGGTGTAGCTCTGTAAGCAAGTAGAGCTAAATAAGGATCCGCAGTTTTTTTCAAAAGATTTTTCACAGTCTGTACAGCACGTTCCGCCTCCCCATTACTTTGTGGATACCTGGGGCTGCTTGTGGCATGTTTAAATCCGTAAGATGCTGCGAAGTCTGCAAAAGTTTGTCCGGAAAACTGTGGCCCATTGTCCGACATTAGGACCTTGGGAATGCCGTGACGAGCAAAGAATGATTTCAGATGGTTTATAACATCATTAGATTTTGTTTTGTTTAAGAGCGCAATCTCCACAAATCTAGATAGATAGTCCACAGCAAGAAGGTAAGTTTTTCCTCCCAGCTCAAAAAGATCTGTTCCCACTCTTTGCCACGGGCGGTCGGGACATTCAGTTTGCATAAGCGGCTCACTATGGTTGTGTCTTTCTTGTATGCATGCCCTGCATTTGAGCACCATTTCCAGTACTTTATGGCTCAATCCAGGCCACCATACAGTTTGGCGTGCACGAGCTTTACATTTCACAACACCTTGATGTCCTTGTCCATGTCCATGTAATTTTAGCAACACATCATTACGCATAGCTGAAGCAATAACAAGTCGTGAACCGTTTAACAACAACCCATCTTTTACTGTGAGTGTGGCTCGGTCTGACCAGTCATTTTTCAATAAAGGTTCTTGTTTAGCATGGTCTGGCCAACCTTGGGTGCACATGTCCATTACACGAACACACACACTGTCACTTTTCAATTGTTTTCTCAGTGTCGGCATATATGATGAACTGACAACTTTGCAAAAATGCTGTCCACATATATGTCTGTGTTCTCCATTAGTTCTTTGTCATGATTGAGTCATTTGAGTTTTCAATGGTGAGCGGGACAACGTGTCTGCTGTCCAAAGTGATTTACCTGGAGCGTACTGAACATTATACATGTAGCGCATTAGTCTCATTCTGAATCGCTGGATTCTGGGTGGTAGAAGATCCAGAGCTTGTCCCCCCAGTAAAGAAACGAGAGGTTTGTGATCCGTTTCAAGACAAAAATGTTTGCCAATCAGGAAATCCCAGAATCGCTCACATGCCCATGTAGAAGCCAATGCCTCCTTCTCCACTTGAGCATAACGTTGTTCTGTAGGAGACAGTGACCTTGACGCATAAGCCACTGGCCGCCATCCTTCCTCCCACAGCTGCAAGAGAACACCTCCCAGACCATACGATGATGCATCTGCTGATACTTTAGTGTCTCTGTTGGGGTCGTACATCGCAAGCACCGGAGGTGAAATTAAAGCATCTTTTAATGTTTTGAAAGCTCTGTCTTGGTCTGGGCCCCAGTACCAAGCATTCTTCTTAGACAAAAGATCTCTTAAAGCTTTATCCTTTTCTGCCAAATGGGGGATGAATTTGCCCACTTGGTTTACCATGCCCAGAAAACTGCGTAGCTCTGACACATTAGTAGGGACTGTCATCTCTGAGATTGACTCAGTTTTTGCTGGATCTGGGCTGATACCGCTGTCAGCGATGATGTGACCTAAAAAGGTAACTTTCCTCTGCGAAAGATCACATTTCTCAACATTCAAAGTTAAGCCTGCTGTTACAAGTCTCTGCAGTGTGGCATGTAGACGGGCGTCGTGCTCCTCTTGATTACATCCCCACACCAACACATCGTCAATGTGACACACCACCCATTCAAGTCCTTCAATGACCTCGGCCATTGTGCGCTGAAAGTGCTCGGGCGCTGAGTTGATGCCGAAGGGTAGGCGATTAAAGTGGAACCGCCCGAAGGGTGTGATGAACGTGGTCAGTTTAGCTGATTCATCTGCTAAGGGAATCTGCCAGAAACTCATGTTAGCGTCCAGTTTGCTAAACACTTTGGCCCCTGCAAGCATTCAGAGGGTTTGATCCACTGCAGGCAGCACATATTTTTCCCTGCACACATATTCATTTAGTCCTGTAAAGTCCACACAGTCTCAGTTTAGGACTATTCTTCTTTGGAACAACGACAATGCCGGCGCACCAGTCCTTGGTTCCTCTACTCGAGAAATGACACCAAGCGCTTCCATTCTCTGGAGTTCCTCTTTAACTTTTCCCATTAAAGGCAGCGGAATCCTTCTTGGGGCTTTTAGAGAGAACGGCACAGCGTTAGGTTTGAGCTTAATGTGATATGCGTGCTGTACTTCGCCTAATCCTTTGCAAAGTTTGGGCTATGTTGCTTTAAGAATGTCTATTGAAACTGTGTCAACTCGCACTAGTAGTCCAAGAGCTGTGATGGCAGGCAGGCCTAAAAGTGGAGTACCAAGATTTTTCACAACATAGACCTTCTCTGTAGTTTGCTTTGCTCCATAGTTGAGCTGTAACTCTGTAAATCCCGCAACGTCAAGTGGTGTCCTACCAGGACCCAATAAAGGTTTTTCTGGCTTGCGGAGAATTGGTCTTTTCACATTAGCAAATATTTTGTTTAGGTTGGAGTCACTTGTATATTAGCCGTCCATGCCTGGCTGTTGGTGGACACTGAGCCAAGAAAGAAGCCTTGCTCCTCTTCCTCCTCAATCCTTTGTACAGTCTTACTTTGTCTGCAAACACGCTGGTAGTGACCTTTTCTTCCACATGAATGACATTTTGCATCATTGGTTGGGCACTCGTGTTTTGGATGTGGAGAACCTCCGCACTTGTAGCAGTTATTACTTTGTCTTTTGCTGTACTGTTGTTGGTTTGTTTTAATCACTTTGTTCTTAAACTTGTTGAACTTTGGCTTGTCATACCTTTTGACCACTCTGTCCACTGAGCTGGCATTCATTTGCATCATGGTTGCTACACTTCTCAAAGCAGACTGTTGTTTTTTGATCTCCTCAGACTGCCTGGCCATATTAATGGCTATTTAAAAGTCCTATGCATGCGTCCTATGCATGCGTCCTATGCATGCGTTCGGACAGTCTTGTGTCGGCCAAGCAAGCCCACTACTATTCTGTCCCGTATTAATTCGTTGTGGAGCGGTTCGTAGTTGCAGTGCTCCGCTAATGCATGTAAGGCAGTGGTGAACGCATCAACAGTCTCATTTGGCTCTTGTTTGCGCATATTAAACCGTGCGCGCTTGTAGACCACATTTTTCTTGACAATGAAAAAGTTGTGAAAGCCGTCTCGGACTTTATCATACTCCCGCTGATCTGCGTCACTTACGTTTTAGTCCTCTCGCTTCATCTCCCATGCAGTATATTAGAGTGTTCACATGGTTCTCCTCTATACTCACAGATAAATTACTCGCTTGGCGAAATCTTTCGAAGCGACGGACCCATTTTGTCCATTCGTGTGGTTTTGAGAAATCAAAGGGCTCCGGTGGTTGGATGCTGAACGTTGCGCTGGGAGTGTTAGCCACCGCGCTAACTCCTGCCCTCGGCTGGTCGTTTCCATCATTGTCCGACATTTTCGCCACACATTTCCCTCTTCTTCACGTCTAACGCTTGACACTTTTACTTTTTGGTTGTTATAAGCAGCCTCGTGCTTCACATGACGTCACTTTAAACAATCCTGTCAGTATAAAACACTATCAGAATACACCACAAGAATGACTTTTATTTTTCATTAATAATAAAGTCTGTGAAAAGGTCCAACTTTGATATAAAAGTCCATTTAAACTGAGAACAGAATTGACACCTTTAAAATCAGGCGATGAAAAGTGACAGAGCACCTTTAATGTTGATTCATAGCATTAAAGGCGGTATGGACGATTTTTCGGCGATTTGAGAATGCAGGCGGAAGTGCGCATGCGCACCCCCCTGTGCGGACCGATACAACACACACGTGCGTTTGTTTATTAGCGCAACAGAGCGCATCGCTCGTCTCCCGTAGATTTCTGTCCACTTCTGCGTCAGCTCGAACTGTCTTTCTCCGTCTTCATTTTGCCCCGTACATTGAGGGAACTATATTATGATAGATCCATGCGCTTAGGCACGCGGAAATGTGGGGACGTGCCTGACGCGGCTGTAGGTGCGTTTTATGATCTATACGTGGCAGGACAAATGATTTATCCACGCCACGAGGAAATATGATAAAAAATTTGTTGAAAAAGATCGTCCATACCACCTTTAAACATTGTAGCTCTATAAGATATGACAATAACAAATATGTCCATTTCCCCTCAGACAACCAGTGACAAAGAGCACATTCCGACAGTACAGAGTTCTGGGCAAAGGAGGCTTCGGTGAGGTGAGTATCTCAAATACTTTTACTACAAAGAGCCATTTGTGAGGTTTTCCTGAGGCAGAACAAAGTGTTTATATAAGAGTATTTATTTATGTAGTAAAACGTCTGGTGTAAGTCACAAGATGAAACCATCAATCTGAACGCCCATGTTTAGAAGTCCATAAATCTGTGCGCAGGGTTAGCCCCTCGGGCCGAGCTAACATTAGCGCGTCCGGCTGAGCTAACGTTAGCGCGTCCGGCTGAGCTAACGTTAGCGCGTCGGGCCGAGCTAAGGTTAGCGCGTCCGGCCGAGCTTCTTTTCTCTGCTTTGCCTATAAACCTCATAGATGCGGTGTAATAGTGTAATAATAGTGTCATTAAACACCCTCATATAAGTATATAAGGCCTTAGTTATTTTATTACTTGGTTTACGGATCTGCCGCACTTATAAAAAAAATATATAAAATTATCTTTTTTTTTTTAATAAAGTTCCGCCGACAACGCAAAATAGCATTAAATTAAATGTAAAAAGCTGTATTAAGTCAAAAGATAAGATCGCGTGAAGCAATTTATGGCCAAACTCCTACGGAAGTCTGTGACGGAGCTTGTCCGAGCAGCTCTGTCCCTGCGCGCGCGGGGAGAGCATGCGCGCCCATCTCCCTGTCTGCTGCGCGCTTTTATATCGCATATACACATTTTAAACCCGTTTACCACATTTTCTTCAGCGCGTTTTGCCGTGACTGGGTGGGTGGGGGAGGGTGCACACTTAAGCGTCAGTTCTGTCTGTCCGTCTAAAACACGCTAAATCTACAGTTACACGCTCCTGCGCGCGCGTCTCCCCTCTCTCTCCTCCCGTGGTGCGTTTTGGGCAAACCCGGAAGAAAACATCTTTTGAAATTGAAATTATATTTATATTTCGTCCGCCTGTGCAATATATTTCAGTAAAAAATCCGTAAACCAAGTTATAAAATAACTGCGGCCTTAGTATAAATATAAATATAAGTCGCACCCCGGCCAAAACTATGAAAAAAGGTGCAACTTATAGTCCGGTAAATACGGTAATCGTCACTAAACAGAGAGCCTGCTCTCTGAAGCTGAACCCATCCTACTTTTCTCTGACCTGGATTCTCGTCTCTGATTGGTCACTGACCCACTCATCCAGCATCACAACACGGAAAAAATGTCTTGCCACCTGCGGTTAGTGCGGCTCGTTTACCTCTCTTTCTGTGGCGTCACTTCCTGTTCGTGTGTGACATCACTTCCTGTCTGTGTCCAGGTGTGTGCGTGTCAGGTGCGTGCCACGGGTAAAATGTACGCCTGTAAAAAGCTGGAAAAGAGGAGGATAAAGAAGAGAAAAGGAGAAGCCATGGCCCTGAACGAGAAGCAAATCCTGGAGAAAGTCAACAGCCGCTTTGTGGTACGCGACAGAGGTCAAAGGTCAATGACTATGACTATGACTATGGTCCAGCGTATCTCCTTAAACCTGTGTGTTCTCAGGTGAGCCTGGCATACGCGTACGAGACCAAAGACGCCCTGTGCCTGGTGCTGACGCTGATGAACGGAGGAGACCTCAAGTTCCACATTTACCACATGGGGGAGGCCGGATTCGACCAGGAGAGGGCAGTGTTCTACGCCGCTGAGATCTGCTGCGGGCTCCAGGATCTGCACCAGGAGCGCATCGCCTACAGGTCAGCGGGCAGGGGGCAGAGGGAATAGGGCAGAGGGCAGAGAGAAGAGGGCAGAGAGAAGAGGGCAGAGGGAAGAGGCCAGAGGGAAGAGGGCAGAGAGAAGAGGGCAGAGGGAAGAGGGCAGAGAGAAGAGGGCAGAGAGAAGAGGGCAGAGAGAAGAGGGCAGAGACAAGAGGGCAGAGAGAAGAGGGCAGAGAGAAGAGGGCAGAGGGAAGAGGGCAGAGAGAAGAGGGCAGAGAGAAGAGGGCAGAGGGAAGAGGGCAGAGGGAAGAGGGCAGAGGGAAGAGGGCAGAGGGAAGAGGGAAGAGGGCAGAGGGAAGAGGGCAGAGAGAAGAGGGCAGAGGGAAGAGGGAAGAGGGCAGAGGGAAGAGGGCAGAGGGAAGAGGGCAGAGGGAAGAGGGCAGAGGGAAGAGGGCAGAGAGAAGAGAGAAGAGGGCAGGGAGAAGAGAGAAGGGGGCAGGGAGAAGAGGGAAGAGGGCAGGGGGCAGGGAGAAGAGTGAAAAGGGAAGAGAGAAAAGGGCAGGGAGAAGAGGGCAGGGGACAGAAGGCAGGGGACAGAGGGCAGGGGGCAGAGGGCAGGGGGCAGAGAGAAGAGGGTAGAGGGAAGAGAGAAGAGGGAAGAGAGAAGAGGGCAGAGAGAAGAGAAGAGGGCTGGGGGCAGGGAGAAGAGGGCAGGGGACAGAGGGCAGGGAGAAGAGTGAAGAGAGAAGAGTGAAGAGAGAAGAGGGAAGAGAGAAGAGGGAAGAGAGAAAAGGGAAGAGAGAAAAGGGAAGAGAGAAGAGGGCAGAGAAAAGAGGGTGAAGAGGGCGGGGCGAAGAGGGAGGAGGATTGTTGGATACAAAGTGGATTCGGTCTGTCTTGACGTCGTCAGTCGCCACATTTACTCCTTTATTTGGTCGTTCATGTTTTGAACAAGTCTTAATGTAATAAATAATATACAAATAAAATAATATATTTTCATGCTGCGTCTTTTCTTTTCACAGGGATTTAAAACCAGAGAACATCCTGCTGGACGATCATGGTGCGTTAGAACCTCTTTCCTGCTCTAAAGCTCTATGTTTAATGCTTTAACCTTCAATTTACATAAACCACACCCTGAGGCGTCGCCCTTTTCACAACACGCCCTTCTTCCATTTGCCTTAAAATGCAGATCTACAATGTAAATACATCACCAGAGGAAACGTGTTGATAAAAGTCTAAACTAAACCACTGTAATATTTAAAACTGTAGTATTAAGTTCTTTTACGATGCATTCATGTTTTCTGCCAGCAGAGGGGGGCAGAGAGCTGATTATTGGCTCGTGATTATTCAAGTCACATTATAATCCTAAGAACTAAAACATAATAATCCTGAGCATTTAAGAAGCAAAATTAAGTTTTTTTTTTTTTTTTTTTTTTTTTTTTTAAATAGACCTAGAGGTTTTGTCACATTTAACTTGATCTTATCGTTCAGAAAGTTCAGTGAATGTCAGACCACGAGAACGAAAGAATGGCGGGACGTCCTTCTCGACGGCGGGGGGACGTCCTTCTCGACGGCGGGGGGGACGTCCTTCTCGACGGCGGGGGGACGTCCTTCTCGACGGCGAGGGGACGACCTTCTCGAGGGCGGGAGGATGTCCTTCTCGATTCGCGGGATGTCCTTCTCGATTCGCGGGACATCCTCCTCGATGGCGGGACGTCCTCCTCGATGGCGGGACGTCCTCCTCGATGGCGGGACGTCCTTCTCGACGGCGGCGGGACGTCCTTCTCGACGGTGGGGGGACGTCCTTCTCGACGGCGGGGGGACGTCCTTCTCGACGGCGGGGGGACGTCCTTTTCGACGGCGGGGGGACGTCCTTTTCGACGGCGGGGGGACGTCCTTCTCGACGGCGGGGGGACGTCCTCGATTCGAGGGGACGTCCCTCTAGATCCGCGGGATGTCCTTCTCGATTCGAGGGGACGTCCTCCTCGACGGCGGGACGTCCTCCTCGACGGCGGGACGTCCTTCTCGACGGCGGTGGGACGACCTTCTCGACGGCGGGGGACGTCCTTCTCGACGGCGGGGGCACGTCCTTCTCGACGGTGGGGGGACGTCCTTCTCGATTCGCGGGACGTCCTTCTCGATTCGCGGGACGTCCTCCTCGATGGCGGAACGTCCTTCTCGATCGCGGCACGTCCTTCTCGATCGCGGGACGTCCTTGTCGATCGCGGGACGTCCTTGTCGATTCCGGGACGTCCTTCTCGATGGAGGAACGTCCCTCTCGATGGCGGGACGTCCTTCTCGAGCAGATGTCTTCTTCCTCCAGGTCACATCCGCATCTCGGACCTGGGCCTGGCAGTGCACGTTCCCGAAGGCGAGTCGATCAAGGGCCGCGTGGGGACCGTGGGATACATGGGTGAGTCGCGCCCCTCTAACGCCCTTTCACCCACAGCATTCGGGTCATACCGCCGCCGCAGAAGAGCCGGTAACGACATTTGGCAAACGGGATCGCCAACGGAACGGTAAAACAGAACGTCATCGAGTCTGAAGAACGTGAACCCATCGTGTTTTCTCTGGACTCTTAGCGCTAACGACCTTTTTATGACAAAGACAGCAACATAATTAAATCAAAATGCACGGACGCGATGAAGATTTGGATTTGGAGAGATGGATTTGGATTTGGAGAGATGGATTCGGAGAGATGGATGACAAACTGCTCCGGTGGTTAAGAACTGGATCACGACTGACAAAAAGAACCAAAAACAGATCAATTCCAATAAACAACGGACAAAATGCGACTTATTTTGAAGGTTCTGCTTCAACCTCTCGTTTCTTTAATTATTTTCTAATTTTATTCTTTTATTCATCCCGAGTTCCTGTCTTTTACCCATTTTATTCCCCCCCCCCCGTTTTTGACTTTTGTATGTTTTTTTCACGTTTGTCATTGTTATTTTATGTTTAAAACATTTAAAATAACAAAACAAAACATATACAAACTTAAAACTCAATGAATGAATTAATCAAATTAAATAAAAAAACACTATTCTCTAGAAGCCTTCAGTCAATATTTCAGTCTATATTTGGTTAAAGAAATACCGTATTTTCCGGACTATAAGTCGCACCAGCCAAAAAATGCATAATAGAGATGAGAAAACATATAAGTCGCACTGGAGGATGAGTCACATTTTCGGGGAAATTTACTAAATCCATTGAATTCTTGAATTCTTTTTCCTCTGTGTCACTTCTAAACAACTCCACAAACTTCGGAGCTAGAGGAAGTGCCGAATATAAGTATAAGTCGCACCCCGGCCAAAACTATGTAAAAAGGTGCGACTTATAGTCCAGAAAATACGGTATATTTCAAAGGCTGTGGCTACAGAGCCGCGGCGCGGTCAAATAGCCCAGCAGTTTCAGGAGCCGCGGCTCTGTAGACACTCCCTATTTCAAAAGTCTTATTGTTTTGACGTCGACTTCTAAAATAATGGTGTTCATCATGAGTTTGGATCTGTGGCGATGTTTTGAGCGCTTTAATGAAAAGCGCGCCCTCCGTCTGCAGCGCCGGAGGTGGTGGAGAACGAGCGCTACACGTTCAGCCCGGACTGGTGGGCCCTGGGCTGCCTCGTGTACGAGATGATCGAGGGCCAGTCCCCGTTCCAGCAGCGCAAGAAGAAGATCAAGCGCGAGGAGGTGGAGCGCCTGGTGCGGGAGGCGGAGGAGGAGTACTCCGCCAAGTTCTCCGAGGACGCCAAGAGCATCTGCAAACAGGTCCGAGCGCATCGCCACCGTTCAGCACTGCCGACCGCGTTCAGCGCTAGCGTAAAAGTCGGACGATGGCAACTAAACGTACATATTTAGGCCCGACCCGTCTCATACTCAAGCTGAAAGATTCACCCGCGTCCGCCCTCTCCACGTCTGGCTCTGCTACTGCGCTCGTGAGAGAGAGAGCTTCCTGTTAGAGCGCCCCTAGAGGCTGTTAGCTCATACGTTAGCCACATGCTAATAGAGAGGCTGTTAGTTCATACGTTAGCCACATGCTAATAGAGAGGCTGTTAGCTCATACGTTAGCCACATGCTAATAGAGAGGCTGTTAGCTCATACGTTAGCCACATGCTAATAGAGAGGCCGTTAGCTCATACGTTAGCCACATGCTAATAGAGAGGCTGTTCGCTCATACGTTAGCCACATGCTAATAGAGAGGCTATTAGCTCATACGTTAGCCGCATGCTAATAGAGGCCGCGGGGTTCAAAGCGGCTCAGTCCGACTTTTATGGCACGCGGGTTTTGGCATTCTCACTGGTCCAAACCTCTGTGGCGTCTCCTCAGCTCTTGGCCAAAGATCCCGCTCAGCGCCTCGGCTGTCTCGGGGGTGGGGCCTCGGAGGTCAAAGGTCACCCGCTCTTCAAATCCATGAACTTCAAGCGTCTGGAGGCCGGGATGCTGGAGGCGCCGTTCACACCAGACGTAAGTCGCTTTTTCTCCTGCTCAGGAAACATGAGTAGTAAACCAGGACCAGGATCAGGATCGGGACCGGGATCAGGACCTTTTAGACCGGGACCTTTTAGACCGGGACCTTTTAGACCGGGACCTTTCAGACCGGGACCTTTAAGACCGGGACCTGGACCGGAACCTTTTAGACCGGAACCTTTTAGACCGGGACCTTTTAGACCGGGACCTTTGAAACCGGGACCTGGACCTAGACCGGGACCAGGTCAGGACTGAGACTGAACCAGGACTAAGGGTTTTTCAATCATTACACGCACAATAGGCTCCTCCCTCTACATACATGTACAATAGGCTCCTCCCTCTACAAACATGCACAATAGGCTCCTCCCACTACTAACATGTACAGTAAGGTCATTGTACATTGTCCCTGTTTCAATAAATAAATACATGAATAAAAAGACACTAGTAGAAGTTTATATGAAAATTTACTTATTTTGTTAGTTTTTATCAGAAACTCATTTGTGGTTTGATTTTCTGCCTCAGCCTCAGGCCATTTACTGTAAGGACGTTCTGGACATCGAACAGTTTTCCACTGTCAAAGGAGTCGAGATTGAAGAACAAGACGAGTCTTTCTACAATAATGTGTCCACAGGATGTGTATCCATCCCCTGGCAAAACGAGGTGAGACATCCACACATTTACAGCTGAAACGTTTCCAACAAACATCTGCACGTCTACAGCTGAAACGTCTCCAACAAACATCCACACGTTTACAGCTGAAATGCCTCCAACAAACATCCACACGTTTAGAGCTGAAACGTCTCCAAACAAACATCCACACGTTTACAGCTGAAACGTCTCCTACAAACATCCACACGTTTACAGCTGAAACGTCTCCAACAAACATCCACACGTTTACAGCTGAAATGTCTCCAACAAACATCCACACGTTTACAGCTGAAACGTCTCCAACAAACATCCACACGTTTATAGCTGAAATGCCTCCAACAAACATCCACACGTTTAGAGCTGAAACGTCTCCAAACAAACATCCACACGTTTACAGCTGAAACGTCTCCTACAAACATCCACACGTTTACAGCTGAAACGTCTCCAACAAACGTCCACACGTTTACAGCTGAAACGCCTCCAACAAACATCCACACGTTTACAGCTGAAATGTCTCCAACAAACATCCACACGTTTACAGCTGAAACGTCTCCAACAAACATCCACACGTTTACAGCTGAAACGCCTCCAACAAACATCCACACGTTTACAGCTGAAATGCCTCCAACAAACATCCACACGTTTACAGCTGAAACGTCTCCATCAAACATCCACACGTTTACAGCTGAAACGCCTCCAACAAACATCCAAACGTTTACAGCTGAAATGCCTCCAACAAACATCCACACGTTTACAGCTGAAACGTCTCCATCAAACATCCACACGTTTACAGCTGAAACGTCTCCTACAAACATCCACACGTTTACAGCTGAAACGTCTCCAACAAACATCCACACGTTTACAGCTGAAATGCCTCCAACAAACATCCACACGTTTACAGCTGAAACGTCTCCATCAAACATCCACACGTTTACAGCTGAAACGTCTCCTACAAACATCCACACGTTTACAGCTGAAACGTCTCCTACAAACATCCACACGTTTACAGCTAAAACGTCTCCATCAAACATCCGCACGTTTACAGCTGAAACGTCTCCTACAAACATCCACACGTTTACAGCTAAAATGTCTCCATCAAACATCCGCACGTTTACAGCTGAAACGTCTCCAACAAACATCCACACGTTTATAGCTGAAACGTCTCCTACAAACATCCACACGTTTACAGCTGAAACGTCTCCAACAAACATCCGCACATTTACAGCTGAAACGTCTCCAACAAACATCCACACGTTTACAGCTGAAATGTCTCCAACAAACATCCACACGTTTACAGCTGAAATGTCTCCAACAAACAAACTCTGACCTGTGACCTCTGACATATGACCTCTGACCTCTTTACAGATGATCGAGAGCGAGTGCTTCGTGGAGTTGAATGTGTTTGATCCGGATGGAGCTGTACCTCCAGATCTGGACTGGAGGGGGCAGCCATCGTCCCCCCCCAAACAGGGCCTTCTGCAGAGGCTGTTCGGACGCATGGTCGGTCCAGCACTTCACGTCTTTACAGTCAATATGAGCCAGAGCCATATTTACACTTTTTATTTAGCATCGTCTTCAAAGGACACACATTCTGCTTAATGTCCTCTCCCTTTCTTTACCCCTGTTCTCTCTCTGTTCCTCGTCACAAACTCGGCTGGAGCACATTTAGCTTCGTTCACAGTTTGATAAAGTCCTCTCCCCTCCGAGCCTCAGAAACACTCTTTCTGAATCTCCTCCATAACTGACCTTTTCTCCATCTTTGACGCGGCTCTGAGACTTTTTAACTCCATAAATCATCTCCAGACTCGCTCTAATCACGATCAGAACAACTGTGAGCTGAGACCAGGAAGTTAAACTGTGTAGTTCCCTCTGCAGCCAGTAGATGGCGCCAAAGGTCAGTTAGTCCCAGTGGAAACAGCATAGATCTAAATGTAAAGCTCTAAAACATGAGATGCAAAACTAAACCAACAGAAATAATGCATAATATTTGTCTTCAGCTGCTGGAACAAAGCTTAAACATTATAATATTATAATGAATAAACTATTTGTTCATTATACATTCATCAGAATGTTCAGTGTTTTATCATTTCATATAAAAATAACACATTTTGGATGTTAAAAACGTCAAAATTGCACAAATTAGACCCATGTAAATCTGAAGAGTGATGTTGATATATTCGATACGAAAAAAAAAACTATTGTGAGGATTTTGAATTTTTGATTAAGCGTTTGCGTAAAACTAGCTCTGATTGGAAAAATGGGCTAAAAATTTAAATGTTTCCTCATTTCTTAAAGCGTTTAGCGCGTTGAGCTCATGTCTGTCCTTGAATTACGCCGTGTCTCCCCCTGCAGGATTGCTGTGGTAACTGCAGCGACAGCGACGACGAGCCCACTCGCCTGTGACGCCCGCGACGCCGGCCCTGCCTCTGGCCACGCCTCCGGCCCCGCCTCCGTTTACAACCTTTGCACTTTTGCATCTTCCGCCGTGTCGTTTTGTCGTTTGTTATTTAAGATGGCGGCCGGCGATGGACGGCGTTCGGTCGGACTTTACCAAAGTTTCTGCTTTGTGTGTGTCTCCGTTATCGAAGTGCCTTTGCTTAACGGCACGGCGACTCTCGAGGGTCCGACCACTTTCTTCAGGGAATCTAACCTTCGCTCTCTTGGCGTCCATTTTGTCGCGCTTTTCCGCTCTCTCATTGGTTCTTTTCAATCACGTGACCAAATGCACTTTGTGAATTTGTATCGAAATAACTTATTATTGCCGGACTTTTTCGGACGAAACGTGTTGTAAATATTGTTAAAAATGTGTTCGAACGACCGGATTCAAACCCTCAAATTTAACCCCAAAAAAATAAATGTTTTACTAACTTTTTTTGTTTGTCTCGGAGCAAGTTTGGGTTTAAAACTACCGATATTTGAAATGCACTATTTTAATATTTACCGTGGAATATTCCGCAGTGTGGCTTTAAATCTGTCGCATTTATTCAGTTAGAAATATATTTATTGCTTAAAAAAATCGAAAACTTTGAGAAATGTGGTAGAAACGTGTCAAAGGTTTGTTTTAAATCCACCCAAAGTCATTTTCAATCCGAAGGTTTTGAAAATCTCGCTTCATTTTGTTCATACATTCAATTTGTATTAATGTTGGATTTTTATTTTGTTTTTAAATCATGTAAATTGGCATAATAATTCAAATTTCATCAAAAATCTTGGAACTAAGTTGCTTTAACTGAATCGTAAAAACAAATTAGGTATTAAAAAGGAATTAAAGACGTGCAAGAGCGAAAATGCAAAATGCTGCTAAAATGGCGTAGAAAAGTAACCAGTACTACGAAGAGTTTCTCTTGTACTTTTTACTTTTACTGAAGTAAACTTTGGCAAAGAAAAGGGACTCAGCATAAATACTGAGTTTATCGTTTATTGAACCATACGTTGCTATAGTAACCATGGTGACAGGCCTAAAAGCGCCGAACAGGTCGTTGTAAACAGGAGGTAGATTACCTGCTTAATCCTTCGTTCAAACAGACCTTTAAAATGTGCACCACGCTTTCTGTCAAAAAGTCTGACTTTGGGCGGGGCTAATGCCACACCGTGGAACATTCCAGGCAAAATATAAGGTTACCAAGGTTACATCGTCCGCCTTTTACGCACGTACGGTTTCGAAGGTACAACGCCGCTGCACTGTGAAAACTCGACCACCGCCAAGCCGCTCGTTTACGTGGCAGTTGTGTCGTTGTCATGACAACGACTGGACTGTTAAAACCTGGAAAAGCCATATCTGAGTTTTGTAAGAAGAGGTCGGAAATGTCACTGTTTTTAGAAAATAAATAACTGTGTGAATCGAACTCTGACTGATTTTCATTTATGTAAAGTTGGAGAAAAAAGTGTAAACGTGATCGTCTGAAACGTCTGTTTTCACCACACGAGGGCGACATTTCACCACACGAGGGCACGAGGGCGACGTTTCACCACACCAGGGCGACGTTTCACCACACCAGGGCGACGTTTCACCACACCAGGGCAGCGTTTCAGCTGCTTCAAAGTCTTATGAGGAACAGATTTAGTCCTGGTTTGGACCTTGTTTAGTCTCTCACACAAACTCATTCATCCTCTGGACAAACTTCATTAAAATCACAGCTTCAGGAGCAAAATAATGAATCAAATCAAATAATAACAGAGTTCTGGAGTTTGAGTTTGTCAAATTAAAAAATCTGATGTCATTTTACAGAAGTGACATCATAAACATGTCCCAAAGTGCTAACGCTTTATAATCCTGATCCTGAATGTGAAATAAACAATAAATGAAATAAATATTTACCAAAAATAAAAAAATATAATTCTAGCATTCCACATCCCACAACTTAAATTTCAATAAAACATAAACCTCATTCTCCTAAATATAATCAATACATTGTCAAACATAAGGCACACAATGTGTAGCCTGTAGGGGGCGCCCCGATGAGTAACGGCCCTTCACGTGACCTCTGACCTCTCACATCAGGGTCAAAGGTGAGACTTGAACAAGACGAGTCATTGAGTCCAGAAGAGTCCGGAAACTCTTGACAACAGTCCAGCCGGGGTCAGCGCGTTGGTCCTGAACATAGAGCTTTTGTTTAACTCAGAGTTTGTCAAAGTCTCTCCTCCTCTTTCCTCTTCTCGCTTTCTTCTTTCATCTCTTTCTTCTCTTCCGTCTGACTCAGATCGGTTGAATCCCACACTTTCTTCACGTTTCTCTGAGTCACTGAAACTTTTGTTCAGTCGATTTTATTAGACAAGGACTAAACCAGGTCTAAACCAGGTCTAAACCAGGACTAAGCCAGGTCCAAACATAGGTCTAAACCAGGTCCAAACTAGGACTAAACCAGTTATAAACCAGGACTAAACCAGGTCTAAACCAGGTCTAAACCAGGACTAAACCAGGTCTAAACCAGGACTTAGCCAGGTCCAAACATAGGTCTAAACCAGGTCCAAACCAAGTCTAAACCAGTTATAAACCAGGACTAAACCAGGACTAAACCAGGTCTAAACCAGGTCTAAACCAGAACTAAACCAGGTCTAAACCAGGACTAAACCAGGTCTAAACCAGGTCTAAACCAGGACTAAACCAGGTCTAAACCAGGACTAAACCAGGTCTAAACCAGGACTAAACCAGGACTAAACCAGGTCCAAACCAGGACTAAACCAGGTCTAAACCAGATCTAAAAGGAATTGCTGTACCTAATAAACTGGCCTCTTCCTCATGCTGAACGGCCCCCGCACCATATGCTTCGCTGACCCGTTCACTGTAAACGTTTTTCACAACAACAAAAAAACTCAAAAACAACAGGTCGCCATGACAACAGGATCTGGGGGCGGGGCTAAGAAAAGACAGGATTATGTAAGAGGAGGCAGAATGTCTAAACGTTTCACACACAGTACAAGTGAAGTTGGGATGCAGTATACACAGCAATCGAATCACATGAACGTCTCTAAATGTCCATATGTACAGGCGAAACGTCTCTAAATGTCCACATGAACAGGCGAAACGTCTATAAATGTCCACATGTACAGGCGAACCATCTCTAAATGTCCACATGTACAGGCGAAACGTCTCTAAATGTCACATGAAACGACTAAATGTCCACATGTACAGGTGAAACGTCTCCAAATGTCCACATGTACAGGTGAAACATCTCCACATGTCCACATATACAAGTGGAACGTCTCCACATGTCTACATGTACAAGCGAAATGTCTCCAAATGTCCATGTGAAATGTCTCCAAATGTCCAGATACTGGTGAAACGGCTCCACATTTCTACATGTAGAGGTGAAACGTCTCTAAATGTCCACATGTACAGGTGAAATGTCTCTAAATGTCCACATGTACAGGTGAAACGTCTCTAAATGTCCACATGTACAGGTGAAACGTCTCTAAATGTCCACATGTACAGGTGAAATGTCTCTAAATGTCCACATGTACAGGTGAAACGTCTCTAAATGTCCACATGAAATGTCTCTAAATGTCCACATGTACAAGTGAAACGTCTCTAAATGTCCACATGAAATGTCTATAAATGTCCACATGTACAGGTGAAACGTCTCTAAATGTCCACATGAAATGTCTCTAAATGGCCACATCTACAGGCGAAACGTCTCTAAATGGCCACATGTACAGGCGAAACGTCATAGTCAAAACATAGTCGTCCAAACATACTCCAGACTCAGACCTGCAGAGGGCGTGGCGGGTGTCGCCCTGAGCTTGAGCTCGACTGTGGGTCAAATGCAGTGGAGGCGGGGCATGTTTTTCAGGAACAAACACAACATTTCGTCTGTTGTTTTTTAATTGAATTTGGAACATATCATGAGAAGAGTTTGTGGAGCCGACCAGAGCGACGGGTGGAATGTGTCGAGTTCTTGATTGTTTGCTTTGTTTTCTGGTTGAGTCCTGGTTTTTATTTATTGTATTTTATTTGGGTTTTGTCGTGATGGTTGTCGTAGTAATGGTTGTTGTAGTAATGGTTGTTGTAGTAATGGTTGTCGTTTTGTATTATTAAAAGTGTTTCTGTTTGACTCATGTCCTTCGCGGCTGGAACTCATTTGAATTCACTATTTGACTGTCAAATAGAAGCTCGGAGGACTTCAGGACCCGACTAAAGCAGGACGGTTCCAAAAAAGACCTTTAGTAATTCCAGTTTGTGTGTGTGTGAGGGGCGTGGCTAAAGCTAGCGTGCACAGGAACAGTTTTGCCTCATTTCTTTGACTTTTCTCTCAAAACCTCTACTGCGTTTGAACCTCTCTTTATGTCGTGCTTTGGCTTTGGATCATGTCAGACGCATTATGACCTGGAAATATCAGATTGTGGCTCTTGACAAAGCGAGTGCCGCGCGGCAATAAACGGGAAACGGCTGTTGCTAACGCGCTATGCTAGTTTTTGTGTCGCTAAGGCTCGATACAAGTTAGCATCAGTGGAAATACGGCGCTTTAGCACGAGATCAAGTCAGAGTTTTAAGACAAATAATTCTTTTGCGTCGGCGTTCTCTCTTTAATCAGCTCACGCAGAAGTGAACCTGTTGAACGTGGCTTATGTTTTTATATTACTCCAGTTTTAATCCTTAACTAAATCCAGTTTAGTCCCGGTTTAGCCTCAGTTTAGTCCTGGTTTAGTCCTGGTTTAGTCCTGGTATATCCCTGAATGACACACACACCACACGACTTCTTCTTTTGTTGCCAAATGTCGAGTGTTGCTCCTGCAGCTTCCTCCTCCTCCTCCTCTTCCTCCTCCTCTTCCTCCCCCCTGTACAGTCACGAAACACAAATGTCCCTCTCCCTCCTCTCTTCTCCCTCCCTCCTTCCTCTTTCTCTCACACTTCTCTCTCTCTCTCTCTTCCCTCCTCCCTCTTCCCTCTCTCTCTTCCCTTCCTCTCTTCTCTCTTCCCTCTCTCCCTTCTCTCTCTCCTCTCTCTCCCCTCCCACTTCCCTCCTTCCTCTCCTCTTCCCTCTCTCTCTTCCCTCCTTCCTCTCTCTTCTCCTCCCTCTTCCTTCCTCTCTCTTCCCTCCCTCTCCTCTCTCTCTCCCCTCCCTTCTCTCGTTCTCTCACGCTTCTCTCCTCTCTTTCCTCTTCCCTCCCTCTCCTCTCTCTCTCCCCTCCCTTCTCTCTTTCTCTCCCCTCTCTTCCCTCCCTCTCCCCTCCCACTTCCCTCCTTCCTCTCCTCTTCCCTCGCTCTCTTCCCTCCTTCCTCTCTCTTCTCCTCCCTCTTCCTTCCTCTCTCTTCCCTCCCTCTCCTCTCTCTCTCCCCTCCGTTCTCTCTTTCTCTCTCCTCTCTCCCCTTCCATTCCTCTCTCTCTCCCCTCCCTCTCCTCTCTCTCTCTCCCCTCCCTTCTCTCTTTCTCTCCCCTCTCTCCCCTCCCTCTCCTCTCTCTCTCCCCTCCCTCTCCTCTCTCTCTCTCCCCTCCCTTCTCTCTTTCTCTCCTCTCTCCCCTTCCATTCCTCTCTCTCTCCCCTCCCTCTCCTCTCTCTCTCTCCCCTCCCTTCTCTCTTTCTCTCCCCTCTCTCCCCTCCCTCTCCTCTCTCTCTCCCCTCCCTCTCCTCTCTCTCTCCCCTCCCTCTCCTCTCTCTCTCTCCTCCCTCCCTTCTCTCTTTCTCTCCTCTCTCCCCTTCCATTCCTCTCTCTCTCCCCTCCCTCTCCTCTCTCTCTCTCCCCTCCCTTCTCTCTTTCTCTCCCCTCTCTCCCCTCCCTCTCCTCTCTCTCTCCCCTCCCTCTCCTCTCTCTCTCTCCTCCCTCCCTTCTCTCTTTCTCTCACGCTTCTGTTTTCGTCTGTGTTCGTCGCGAGTAGACGACACACATCTCAGTGGCTCTGAACACGATGGATTTGGCGTCACGCGGAGCAGAGATGGCGTCTTCTGAAATGAACAGGTGAGATCCCATCACCGTCACCACCTTCCGTCTGTTTAGTTCTGACACTTTAGACCTCTGGAGATCTCTAACAAACTAACAAATGCATCTCGTTTTCCTGTTGAATTTTCAAGTTTAAAATCGGAGTTAAAAGCCGATAAACAAGAATAATGGAACCAAACTGCGTGTTCTCCCTGTGGGTTTGGACGAGGAAGAAGAAATGATGCACAAAAAGGCAAATTAATGTGGAAAAGACAAAAAGGGAAGAGAAAATGTCGCTGGTTGAAAGTTGTTTTAGAATCCATTGTTTTTTGTCTTCCAAATGCTCTAAAAATCAACACATTAAAGAGTTGTTGGTGATCAGATTTCTCTTTTACACAAAAATAATCAGAGCTACTCATTGGGTTATCTTACTACTCATGTGTAAATGTGGTTTTCCTGTAAAGAGGTTGTGGGTTTGACTCCTGCTCTAAAAAAAAAAAAAAAAAAAGTTCCCATTAAAAGAAAAAAAAAAAGAATAAAAAGGGTATTAAGAGATATTCCTACAATTTTGTGATTAATTTGACAGACGCTTCATTATTGTGTGATAATTAAACCTCTTTTAACACGTTTAAAGACATGTTTTAACACCTTTCTATTGGACATAATATCGTCTGAACATCGGGATATTCTTTATTGTCCATTGATCGGCACAGCTGACAGTCAATAAAGATTTAGAGAATAGTTGAAAATGATTTACTTGGACACAATTTAATAGAAACACAATTGTTCTAGGAATTTTCATGCAGGATCCCACAAGGGTCAACATTAGGGCCTGCATTGTTCATAATTTACTTTTACGAAACATGTCAAATATCCAAGACTTCTCTGCTGATTAAACATATATATTGAGTAAGTAACTGTAAAAATGTTAAAAGTCAATAAGTATGTTTGTTTAATAAAAAATAATCTAATTTGAAAAGCACAAGAGTCATATACAAGTTCAAATATTCAAGTCAAAACTATTTCTATGGCACACAAGATACATTTTTGAAAAAACAACGTACGCCAAGTAATGTGCTTAACCAGAACGCACTACTTTATTATAGTTTTCATCTGTTAAGTCAGTGTGGAGAGTTTTTTTTGTAAAATTATTATTCTAAATCAATAATCATGACCCAGTACTGTGATTTTCAACCTTTTTTTTAGTCATGGCACACTTTTTGGGTTGAAAAGATTCCGCGGAGCACAACTTACTGAAAAGATCCCACATCACACCTTAGAGGGGAAAAAGTGATGTATAATGTAGCAAAATGATGACGATAAATTATTATCTATGTGTGAATCTGTTAACTTTTTTTGTAGTTACACCTGGCAACGCGGCGAGGCACACTAGTGTTCCCCGGCAAACTGGCTGAAAGTCAATGACCTATAAACGTTTTCGAGAGGTGCACATCATGACTTGCTTTGTCTGTTACAAATGTCATTGTTTTGTCTTGATGTTGTTGAAGGGATGAGAAATGTAAAACTGTTTTGTATCCGTTTCTGTGGATGTTATGTGAATATTTGCCGGTCTGAAATCAAAACGTGCCGACGGACGAGCTAAGATCAGCGTTAGCAGCCGACAGAACGCACTTTACTCTCCATTTTACATACTGCCGTGTCCCACACGTCTGCTTTGCATGAGGAAAAAAAAATCTGTGTACACTTGTATCCGAGTTGCACTAAAGCCGAAAGAGTGTCCTGCACCTGGACCAACAAGCACCCAGCCCTGGACCAGCAGGAAACAGGTCAAAACGGAATGAAACCAGGTTATCAAGGACCTGCTGGTGCTTCACATGTTTCTCTATCTGAATATCCGGACTCAATGCATTAAATATGAGGGTGCCACAGGGCTCAGTTTTGGGGCCCCTCCTCTTCATCTTGTACATCCGTGACTTGGGTCCAAATGTCTCTGACGCTAACACTAGTTAGCATGTTATTTACTGCTCTGGATCATGTCTTACTCAGACCATTGAAACCAGGAAGTGTTTGTTGCTGTCCAGTGTTCACTTCTTCTGTTGAACTCTCCAGGTTAAATTAAAGATAAAATGTTCCATAGTACGACATTAAACCAATCAAACTTGCATTATCCTGTTACAAGTGAGGTGTTACTATTGCTTAAAAACAAACTGTGTCACCGCTCCACAGATCTGACCTATAATGGCCGGGTGGCATCATCTGCTTGATACTCAAATAGATGAGATATTTCCACATAAGTGGTGTGAAACATTCAGAGCAAAGCATTTACATCTCCATGGAGACAGGCAGGTGGCGCACTAACCCAAAGTCCTGACCTGTTCTTAACCCTAATGTCACAGGTTATTAGTTCATCAGTTTGTTACTAATGTAGTAATAGAAAGAGACTAGTAAAGGGAAAACAGAAGATAAGTGATCTGTTCTTCTGTATCTACCTCTATATCTACCTGCATTGCACCAATGAAATTTCCCCATGTGGGACAATAAAGGATTATCTTATCTTATCTTAAATTGGACTACTGGAGGGTGTTGGACAGTAAATACACAAAAGTAAAGTTTGATTTGGTGTTGGTTCCATATATTGTGAATTACATACAAAACAATGCAAACAATTAACCCCAAAATAATTTACAGTTGAATTCAGTTGTGCACATAATGTTTGACTGGTCAGTTCCAAAAAGATAAAGTTCTGTTCCAGATGTTCCACAGTTTGAGAATCTCGCAAACGTTTACGGTTCACGTGCCACAATATTGTCCAATATTCCCCTACTGACCGGCCCCCGACCTGACCAGCCCCCTACCTGACCCAGCCTCGTACCTGACCAGCCCCCTACCTGACCGGCCCCCTACCTGACCGGCCCCCTACCTGACCCAGCCTCGTACCTGATCAGCCCCCTACCTGACCGCCCCCCTACCTGACCGGTCCCCTACTTGACCCGGCCCCCTACATGACCAGCCTCCTACCTGACCGGTCCCCTACTTGACCAGCCTCCTACCTGACCAGCCTCGTACCTGACCGGCCCCCTACTTGACCCGGCCCCCTTCCTGACCAGCCCCCTACCTGACCAGCCCCTTACTTGACCCGGTCCACTACCTGACCCGGTCCCCTACTTGACCCAGCCCCCTACTAACCAGCCTCCTACCTGACCAGCCCCCTACCTGACCCGGCCCCACTAACTGACCCGGACTAAACCCTGAGCCCGTTCAAAAACTCCACGTCTTCACATCAAAATAAGCAGAAAAGAGTTGCTGTATAAGCATTTTTGTCGTCTGTAAAAAACCACACTAAAGCTGAGTGTAATGTTTTCATCGTACGGCGCCTCATCAGCAGCGCGTGGGCCGGCTTTTCTCATGCTAAGTGCGATTTAGCGCTTGTGCATTAGAGCGTGTGAGTACGCGTGGGTCACCTCTCTCTTTCAGCTCTGATTCATAACGATTGTTCCTTTCCGCGGTGTGAATCCCACAGGTCACACCGACAGTGCGGATCGGACTCATGCGGCTAAGAATACACAAGTGAGTCACAGAAACGGCGTCAGAAATAACCCGACAAGAGGGAAAACATGCTAATAAAGGATCTTTTCCCGCGTGTGACAGGAAAGGACGTCCGTACGGAGAGACGGGATGCCACACTTTGTTTCCAGGTTTAAAGATGCACCATGCTACTTTTTGGTGGAGGGTCCGCTGTTCCAGGAGGCGTGCGATTAGCATGCTACTGTTAGCATGCTACTGTTAGCATGCTACTGTTAGCAAACTCGCTCTGGCCTCTGAAAGTAGAGAAAATATGATATTGAAAATGTGAAATTGATAAACGCAAATATAGATATGTTTAGTGTACTCACATCTCCATGGAGACAGCTGGCGGACCACACATCTGCACATCTCTTACATAACGCTACTTCTTTAGTCATCCCAGAATGCATTTTTGTCTCCGAACCCCCTTTTGCATTTGTATTTGTTTCGAGTGTGAATTCTGCAGCTGCCTCATTAAAGATGCGTTTCTCACATTTTGTTCAGTTTTGCCCTGAACCTTTTAGCGACATATTTCCATCTGAATGAGAAGCCCCAGTGCATCATGGGAACATCTGCAGCTTTTAAATAGCTTTTTTTTTTTTTTTTGACTTGTGTTCATTCAACAGGCAAAACTCAAAATGATGGACCTTAAAAAACAACATTTAGAATCTCGACAAAAAGCACCAAAAGCAGAAACTCATTTTAAACACATTTCTCACAAACAGAACTAAATCTTTTAAACCGTTTGTCGTGTTCAAACTTATTCACGACTGTATGGCACGTTGAGCATTTACTTATTCACTGTGATGAGTTTATTAGCTCGTCAATTGCAGAAGCGAGAGAAGCTAGCACGCTAACGACGCACTTCCTGGTTCATGGAAAATAAAATGCTCTATAATTAGATGCTCATTTTGACAATACATCTGGATTTGGCCAAGAATTATTGTACTGAACATTATTAGAACAGTATTATATATCTTATATCTTGAATCGCTGGAATGTTGCGAAGTGTGGCATTAAACGTAAAGTGTCTCAATCACACAGGTGTTTTATTGCTCAAAATACCTTAAAAAGTGGGCACGCAAACCCGATTATTCATAACTTCATCTCTTGTGCTTTTTCAGATGAAACCTTTCAACGACCATCTGTAACAAATGGATTTACAACATGGATTTTTGCAATGATTTGTACGTGAAGATGACAAAAAGCCTTGTGTTTATAATAAATCAGAGGAAATATTTGTCTCCGTTTTGACTAAACTTTGAGCAAATCTGAAGAAACGTGAGCTCACGGCTTTCTGTGGGAGAGACCCAAGACGTGACCCAGAAATGATCCCCAAGACTTGAGCGTGACCTTGGGAGCCGGGCGTGACCTTGAGAGCTCCAGCGTGACCTTGGGAGCTCGGTGGCGTCGGTCCAAAGACGGGCGTGACCTTGTGAGTTCGGTGGGGGCGGTCCAGAGGCGTGACCTTGCGAGCTCGGCGGTCCAGAGGCGGGCGTGACCTTGGGAGCTCGGCGGCGGTCCAGAGGCGGGCGTGACCTTGCGAGCTCGGCGGCGGTCCAGAGGCGGGCGTGACCTTGCGAGCTCGGCGGCGGTCCAGAGGCGGGCGTGACCTTGCGAGCTCGGCGGCGGCGGCGGCGGCGGTCCAGAGGTGGGCGGCAGGATGGGCATGTCGCAGGGCACATACACGTTCTTGGCCTGTTTCGCCGGGTTCTGGCTCATCTGGGCGGCCGTGGTTCTGCTCTGCTGCTTCTGTAGTTTTCTCCAGAGACGTTTGAAGCGCCACCGGGAGGAGAGTCTGAGGGAGGCGGAGTCCATGTCCTGCCCCGCCCCTGGACACGCCCGCGCACACACCGCGCCCGCCCCAGCGCACTCCTGGGAAACCGCGCAGCTCTGCTCATCACAGGTCTGCCCCCTGCAGGCTGTGGCCAGTGCTGCGCCGTTGCCGCTGCCTCAGGCCAACTGGGTCACCATGCCAACAGGTAATACACTTAGACTGGGTCACCATGCCAACAGGTCATACACTTAGACTGGGTCACCACGCCAACAGGTCATACACTTAGACTGGGTCACCATGCCAACAGGTCATACACTTAGACTGGGTCACCATGCCAACAGGTCATACACTTAGACTGGGTCACCATGCCAACAGGTCATACACTTAGACTGGGTCACCATGCCAACAGGTCATACACTTAGACTGGGTCACCATGCCAACAGGTCATACACTTAGACTTTCCTTTGAAAAGGCTTAAGACAATTAAGTGACAAGAAATTATGCTTTAAAATCCCAATACAAACAAAAATATTTATTTAAATAAACTTTAAAAGAGAAAAGTGAAGATGAAATTTCAGTCACATGCACATCTACAGCACCAGCAAGAGGCCGGTCCATGTTCAGTCCTGACTCTGGCACCAGCAGGAGGCCGGTCCATGTTTAGTCCTGACTCTGGCACCAGCAGGAGGCCGGTCCATGTTTAGTCCTGACTCTGGCACCAGCAGGAGGCCGGTCCATGTTTAGTCCTGACTCTGGCACCAGCAGGAGGCCGGTCCATGTTTAGTCCTGACTCTGGCACCAGCAGGAGGCCGGTCCATGTTTAGTCCTGACTCTGGCACCAGCAGGAGGCTGGTCCATGTTTAGTCCTGACTCTGGCACCAGCAGGAGGCCGGTCCATGTTTAGTCCTGACTCTGGCACCAGCAGGAGGCCGGTCCATGTTTAGTCCTGACTCTGGCACCAGCAGGAGGCCGGTCCATGTTTGGTCCTGACTCTGGGAACCAGCAGGAGGCCGGTCCATGTTTAGTCCTGACTCTGGCACCAGCAGGAGGATGATTTCAGTCTTGTCTGAGTTCAGCTGGAGAAAGTTGTTTTGAAACCCATGGATATTAGGGCCGTTGCCATAGCGACATGACTAATGTGGCATCTGTTTTCACCTGTACAATGTGCTACTCGGAGCATCACCGGGCGTCACGGCAACAGTTGGAGGCAGAGGCGGTTTCCGTGGCAATAAAGCTGATGCAGCAGAAACACGTTAGTGGTGTTATGTGTTTACGTAAAGTGAGGCGCTGCGGGTGAAGTCGCGAGCGAGCGTCTGAACGGGTCGTGAAGTCGCGAGCGTCTGAACGGGTCGTGAAGTCGCGAGCGTCTGAACGGGAGTGTCTACAGAGCCCCGGCGCGCAGCCGAAACTGCCATGTTATTTTGTGCCGCGGCTCCTGAAACTGCTGCGCTATTTGACCGCGCCGTTTTAGACCGGGTTAAGGTCTGGGTCTGGGTCTGGGTCTGGGTCTGGGTCTGGGTCTGGGTCTGGGTCAGGGTCTGGGCTAGGGCTAGGGCTAGGGCTAGGGTTAGGGTAAGGGTTAGGGTTAGGGTTAGGGTTAAGGTTAAGGTTAAGGTTAAGGTTAAGGTTAAGGTTAAGGTTAAGGTTAGCCATGAGTCTATATGGCAGTGCCGCGGTTCCTGAAACTGCTGGGTTATTTGATCGGGCCGCGGCTCTGCAGCCACGGCCCGTCTGAACGGGTGGTGAAGTCGCGAGCGGCTGAACGGGACGTGAAGTCGAAGATGCTGCTTTAAGAAATAAGAAAAACAAATTAGATTCAGATTCCACAATAAACAAAGTGTCTCGTCTTAAGGTGAAAGCGAAAGCTTGAAAAACGTTGCTTGTTCCTTCAGAATCTGTCACGATGCAGAACAATCCCTGTTTTCTCTTTGTCGTTTTACTAAATATTTAACAAAAGAAAAGTGACCAGAGAAAACATCAAAAACATCCAGATGAAGTCAGAGTTCCTGTTCAGGCGTTTGATCCTGATGTGGACTTGGTTTGGTTCTAGTCCAGGTCTAGTTTTAGTCCTGCTTTAGAAACTGAAGAAGGAACTCTCAGATCTCTAGAACTTGTTTCATATTTAGTCAACTATATGTCTGAAATAAAGAAACAATCAAATAATTCGTTCAGACCTCTCCAAAGCTCCCATGGTTACGGAAAGGTTAAGCTGTGTTCAGTGAGACAGATTTGTGAGTCTGCTCCAGGTTCAGGTTCAGGTCCTGGTCCTGGTCCTGGTCCAGGTCCAGGTCCTGGTCCTGGTCCTGGTCCTGGTCCTGGTCCTGGTACTTGGACCAGGTCCAGGTCCTCAGACTGATGAAGTGCCGTTGTCTCCAGGAGAAAACACTTTTCTCTTTGGAATTCGGTGAAGAACAGATTTATTTAAAGTTCTGCTTTTTCTAACACGCTTTGCTAAAAAACAAAGAAACGCGACGATCTCAAACGACATTCGCATCATCGATTGTTGAATATAATCACAACGTGACGTGACGTTCATTACAGTGACGTGTGAGTCCTTTTAGTCGTGAATAACAGTGTTTGGAATGAAGTGTATTTCTCACAAACGTCTCCGGAGACACTTTGTGATGTCATTAGAGACACTGTGACGTCATTAGAGACACTTTGTGATGTCATTAGAGACACTTTGTGATGTAGAGACACTGTGATGTCATTAGAGACACTTTGTGACGTCATTAGAGACACTGTGACGTCATTAGAGACACTGTGACGTCATTAGAGACACTGTGACGTCATTAGAGACACTGTGACGTCATTAGAGACACTTTGTGATGTCATTAGAGACACTTTGTGATGTCATTAGAGACACTTTGTGATGTAGAGACACTTTGTGACGTCATTAGAGACACTTTGTAATGTCATTAGAGACACTTTGTGATGTAGAGACACTTTGTGACGTCATTAGAGACACTGTGATGTCATTAGAGACACTTTGTGATGTAGAGACACTTTGTGACGTCATTAGAGACACTGTGATGTCATTAGAGACACTTTGTGATGTAGAGACACTTTGTGACGTCATTAGAGACACTGTGATGTCATTAGAGACACTTTGTGATGTAGAGACACTTTGTGATGTCATTAGAGACACTGTGATGTCATTAGAGACACTGTGACGTCATTAGAGACACTTTGTGATGTCATTAGAGACACTGTGATGTCATTAGAGACACTGTGATGTCATTAGAGACACTGTGATGTCATTAGAGACACTGTGATGTCATTAGAGACACTGTCATTAGAAGGTGACTCAGATTCAGGGCTCAATCTGCTCGATCTAAACTCTTTAAAGCTCTTGTACAGTAAGCACAAGAACTAGCGGCGCACAGTGTGTCGCGCGTGGTGACTGAGCGCGCTCCAAAGCCCTGGCCCCCTCTCAGTGGGGTCTTCCTGCGTTTGGACGGTGAAATCCTGATTCAGCGCTTGGCCCGGACTCAGCGCTTGGCCCGGACTCAGCGCTTGGCCCGGACTCAGCGCTTGGCCCGGACTAAAAATACACACAGTATTTATAGATTATGACAGACGCAGTTTCGTCATAACGCTTTCGAGCAGCGCGGTTATTAAAATGCATGTGAACTGCTCTTTTTTTACTAAAACACAGTAAAGATAATTATGTTTAAGATTTGAACGATAATTGTGCAGATTTTATCCCAATTTGGCCATATTTTAGGTTGTAAATTTGACTTCCTAAATAGCGAGACGTCATCATGTTGTAGAACGCCACTTCCTGTCGTTTTCAACACGATTTTCAACTTGTCGTCTCAAACTCGACACTCGATAGGTGTAAAACTGTCATTTGTATTTATATTGCATCGATTTGTATTATATTTACGGTTTAATCCCAGCAAATAAAGTAAAAACCAGGAGATCATAAAAACCTGTCACTTTAAAGAAATGATCAAATAATTCAGCAGTTCGAGATTCCAGACTGGATCCAGATTTCCAGGTTTTATATTCCACGTTTTACATTTCTAACTGAACAAACTCTTACTTTGTCTAAAACAATCAGAACCAGGCGTCCAGGGCCCGTCTTGGCGTTGTAAACGGTGGGTTGATTTGTTGTTGTTGTTGTTTCAGACACAGACTTCGGGAAACCTCCGTGTTACGAAGAGGCCGTTCAGATGGAAGACCCGCCCCCTCCGTACAGCGAGGTGTTGGCCGACCCCAGGGGGGGGACTTACCTCAAACCAGGTGTTCTCCATCCCGCCCCGCGCTCTTTCCCCGCCCCCTGCACTGCCCCATGCTCTCTCTCCGGCCCTTCCCCCTGCTCCATACCCACCCCCTGCTCCATCTCCGCCCCCTGCCCTGCCCCCTGCTCCATCTCCATTCCCTGCCCCGCCCCCTGCTCCATCTCCACCCCCTTCCCCGCCCAATGCTCCATCTCCGCCCCCTGCCCCGCCCCTTGCACCGCCCCCTGCGTCCCAAACTACGCCCTGTACTCCGACACCAAGCCGCCGCCCGTATTCTCGGAGCGCGGCTACTCGTCGCTGATCCGCCTGCCGTCCTCGCAGCGCTGGGACTCGCTCGGGTACCTTTTGTCCAACATGGACCTCAACCACAACCACCTGACTCCGCCCAGCAGTGTTCGCTCGCTGCACACGGCCGGGGCCATGGCGACGATGCCCCGGAGGGACCCTCGGACGCCCCACGAGCTGAGACTGCAGGCCGGCTACAGCTCCCTGCAGGCGCGGAGCCACCAGAGGGCGCACCGCGGGCTCCACAGAGTCAGGGGCCTGGAGCAGAACTGTGGCCTGCCCACGACGATGCCTCTGCTGGGGAGGAGCACCGCCGTGTAACCCCCGGCAACCACCGACCGGACGCTGACGTTTCACACTTTGGACCTTTAACAACTTTAGAAACGTGACTGGGGCTCCACACGAGAAGAACCATAGCCATGTTTTTAAGAATCAAATATCTTTGGAGTATTTTAGAATCGAACGTCATTTGCACTTTTTTAAAATAATCAACATTTTAACCTTTGTATGTTTTCGTCGGCTTTTCTTTGCTGGTCAAAGCACATTAAAGGAGACATTATTGTACGCTTTTAACCACGTCAGAACGTTTCCTTCATCAATAACTTTCTCTGAGGAGCATTTCTGATTCGCTCCTGAACTGACCTTAGCTCCGCCCACAATGTGATGTAGGTCATACTTAAGACTTTATATGTTTAATATTCATAAACACAAACAAGGACTTAAAGGCACAGTACGTAACTTATTAGCCACAGAGCGGTTAGAGCTCTCGCCCTCTGATAGGGAAGTAACAGGTTCGATTCCCGGGCCAGACCAGAATCACATGATCTCTGTGGGTGGAGTCTTTAGCTCCTGTGTGAACCCTGCGACGGGCCCGGGTCCAGGGGCCCCGCCAAAGGCCCAACGTCACTGCGACAGACTCTAGTCACGTGCGACCCCCCCGACCCCCGTGACACCCGACCCCTGACTCGTGACTCCTGATCCACGACCCCATCTCCCCCTGACCCCTGTGACCCCTGTGACCCCTGTGACCCCTGACCAGCAACAGGAACAACCGGCAGAAGAAGATGAATGTTTTAGATGAATGTTTTATTGCACTAAAATATATAAAATGTCGTCTTGAGCCTCTTGAGCTGCTTGTTTCCATGGAAATGTCTTCTGGCTGTAATATTCCACATTAGGGCATTAAACTTATCTGCAGCAGTGACTTTCCGCCTCCAAAAAGTTACATATTGTGCCTTTAATCATTTGCAAATGTAACTGAAGGATTAAAAAAAAAAAATTGGGGGACATTTTAGTTCAGATCAAAAAAATGTAGCACAGGAACTTTTGAGATCAAACGTCTCCTTCAGGACAAACGTCTCCTTCAGGACAAACGTCTCCTTCAGGACAAACGTCTCCTTTAGGATAAATGTCTCATTCAGGACAAACGTCTCCTTCTGGACAAATGTCTCCTTCAGGACAAACGTCTCCTTTAGGACAAACATCTCCTTTAGGACAAACATCTCCTTTAGGACAAACGTCTCCTTTAGGATAAACGTCTCCTTTAGGACAAACATCTCCTTTAGGACAAACGTCTCCTTTAGGATAAACGTCTCCTTCAGGACAAACGTCTCTCCTCCAGGACAAACGTCTCCTTGAGGACAAACGTCTCCTTCAGGACAAACGTCTCCTTGGGGACAAACCTCTCCTCCAGGACAAACCTCTCCTCCAGGACAAACGTCTCCTCCAGGACAAACGTCTTCTTCTAGACAAACAGGATGTTTATCTTAATTTAAATAAAGATGATTTGACCTGAACTGTTTTTGGAAATAGATTTATAGATTTATGGATCATAACTGTCTTGACTCCAGAGTTTTTGTGTTATGATGAATGTAATGTTAGAAAAGGTTTTGGCTCGAACGAGAAATGGGACGATTCTGGACGATTATAATGAATATTAATATTCATCATTGTACATTTATCATAAACCATATTTGATATTCTGTTGTCAAACTTTAACGTTTTGTACAAGATTTATAGTAAAAAGAAAACTATAACTATCCTTTTCTATGTGATTTGTAGTTTGTCGAAACATCTGGGATCTATTTTTCACGCCCTAAACTCTGCCCACAACTCCGCCTACGACTGCGCATTAAAATGAGCTGGTAAACCGGGCAGGGCTTGGAGGTGCAAGGAGCGGTGTGATTGGTCGAACGGTCTCTACTAACTCCGCCCCGCAGTTGTACAGTGTGATGACACGGGCGGCCACCGGAGGCAGCGCGCGCTCAGAACGCTGCACATTTAACCAGGTCGAAGACGATGCTGTTCCCATGGCGTTTAGTCCCACTTGTGATTTCCGCCGCGCCTGAAGCGGGGAGCCAAACTCAGACAGAACCGTGCAATCAGGAGCGACACATCGGTCGTTTATCGTTTAAAACAAACTCAAACGTTGCCTCAGATTTACAGTTTTGTGTTTTCGGACCTCGTGATATTTGGTTATTTTCTTTTGTGCCGTGTTTGTTTCGATGCGGACGGCCCACGCTTGTCCCTGATTGGTCGATTGCGACGTTAGCGCGTGAGAAGCGCTTCGGAGATGCTACGCGGCCTTAGCGAGTGGCAGAACTTGCAAAAATAAAGTAAATATGCTCAAATGTGTTTCTTTGTTTGCCTTGGCCCAACCTCGCTTCTCTGCAGTTGCTCTGACTGCGCTGCACTTTCAGCAGGGGGAGGTAAAGGACACTTCCCCCTCTCATTTAAGCGACAGGTTTGACAGTGTGTGATTGTGATAAACGTGACGCCATCTGTTCGAAGTTGAGGGGCGCTCTGTGAAACCCTCGTGCATTTGACCCGTCCTTCGGTGCCTCGGGGGTCAGTGCCTCGGTGGTCAGTGCCTCGGGGGTCAGTGCCTCGGGGGTCAGTGCCTCGGGGGTCAGTGCCTCGGGGGTCAGTGCCTCGTCATCATCGACCGGTCAGATTCAGAATATTGTGACGTTGTCCGCTTGAATGACCAGAACGATAAGAACACGTTTCAGCCGATCGTCCATGTCGTGCTGCGTCTGGAGCGGCGTCCTCTACCTCTGCACATCAGCATCCCCCCCCGGAGCCACGGCAACCTCTCGTTTCCATGGCTCCCAGGATTGTCGGTCTCCCACGGTAACATCGCCTTGCCTCAGAATTCATGCTTCTCGTTGTTTTTGTCCAACACAGAACTTTGATTAGGACACGTCTTTATGAAACGACAGTCCTGGTTTAATCCTGGTTTTAACCAGGATTAGTCCTGGATTAGACCTGGTTTAATCCTGGTTTGGACCAGGATTAGTCCTGGTTTAGTCCTGGTTTAAACCTGGTTGGATTCTAGAATTACTCTCAGTTCATGTTTGGTTTTAGCTTTAAACCAGATTTTGTTATTTCCAAAGACAAAACAAAATGCCTCTATTAACTTCAAACTGTCATTACTATTATATTATAGTACTACTATAGTAGTAGTAGTAGCAGTAACCGTAGTAGTAACCATAGTAGTAATAGTAATAGTAGTAGTAATAGTAGTAAATAGTAGAAGTAGTTAATAGTAATAGTAGTAACAGTAATAGTAGTAGCAGCAGCAGTAGCAGCAGTAGTAGTAGTAGTAGTAGCAGTAGTAGCAATAGTAGCAATAGTAGCAGTAGCAATAGTAGTAATAGTAGTAGTAATAGTAGTAGTAGTAGTAATAGTAGTAGTAATAGTAGTAGTAGCAGCAGTAGTAGCAGCAGTAGTAGTAGTAGCAGTAGCAGTAGCAGTAGTAGTAGTAAATATCTGTAGAGCAGGAGTTGGTTCGTGGGAGTTACAAGGACGTGTTTCTGAGTGGGTTGTTCAGCAGCTGTTTCCATAGCGACGCCTCCATCTTTCTTTGGGACAGAAGATAAACGTAGACGAAGAAATGCATCAGGTCTCCCATGGCAACGGCCCGTCGCCCCTCAGTCTACGGACAGGCTCATTCAACCCGACAGTATTCAACAGCAATACTTTTCTCCCAAGGCAACATCGCCTCCAAATTTATGTTATAACAAAAATACTACTCCTACTACTACAAGTATTACAACTACCACCACAATTACAACTATTATTCCACTATTGCAAATACTCCTACTCATACTACTATTACATCTATTACTCCCACTATTACAAATACTCCTACTCCTATTACAACTATTACTCCCACTATTACAAATACTCCTACTCCTATTACAACTATTACTCCCACTATTACAAATACTCCTACTCCTATTACATCTATTACTCCCACTATTACAAATACTCCTACTCCTATTACAACTATTACTCCCACTATTACAAATACTCCTACTACTATTACAACTATTACTCCCACTATTACAAATACTCCTACTCCTATTACATCTATTACTCCCACTATTACAAATACTCCTACTCCTATTACAACTATTACTCCCACTATTACAAATACTCCTACTACTATTACATCTATTACTCCCACTATTACAAATACTCCTACTCCTATTACAACTATTACTCCCACTATTACAAATACTCCTACTACTATTACAACTATTACTCCCACTATTACAAATACTCCTACTCCTATTACAACTATTACTCCCACTATTACAAATACTCCTACTCCTATTACAACTATTACTCCCACTATTACAAATACTCCTACTCCTATTACAACTATTACTCCCACTATTACAAATACTCCTACTCCTATTACAACTATTACTCCCACTATTACAAATACTCCTACTCCTATTACAACTATTACTCCCACTATTACAAATACTCCTACTCCTATTACAACTATTACTCCCACTATTACAAATACTCCTACTCCTATTACAACTATTACTCCCACTATTACAAATACTCCTACTACTATTACAACTATTACTCCCACTATTACAAATACTCCTACTACTATTACAACTATTACTCCGACTATTACAAATACTCCTACTACTATTACAACTATTACTCCCACTATTACAAATACTCCTACTACTATTACAACTATTACTCCCACTATTACAAATACTCCTACTCCTATTACAACTATTACTCCCACTATTACAAATACTCCTACTCCTATTACAACTATTACTCCCACTATTACAAATACTCCTACTCCTATTACAACTATTACTCTCACTATTACAAATACTCCTACTCCTATTACAACTATTACTCCCACTATTACAAATACAAATTAAAGCTGCGCCGACACCAAACTTCACCGTCGAACAGAAGCCGATTTAAAAATGATTTACTCAATGGTCCTCAACTATTTGAGATTTCAGATTTTCAGTTCCAGATTTGGTACAGTTGCTTTTATTACCATTTTGTCAATTGTCGCTATGGAAACGTTAAGCCCAAACTCAATGCAATGGCGCCATCTGGTGGTAAAGCTGAAAACTAAGCCCTGTGTTTTATGAGATATTTCTCTAAAGAATTATTTAACTTCTGGAATACAGCTGTGTTTTTAACCATTTCCACTATAATCTGCGAGAAAGAAACACTAAACCAGGACTAAACTGGGACTAAACCAGGACTAAACTAGGACTAAACAAGGACTAATCCTGGTCTAAACCAGGACTAAACCAGGACTAAACCAGGTCTAAACTAGGACTAAACTAGGACTAAACAAAGACTAAACAAGGACTAAACAAGGACTAATCCTGGTCTAAACCAGGACTAAACCAGGACTAAACCAGGACTAAACGAGGACTAATCCTGGTCCAAACCAGGTCTAAGCCAAGACTAAACCAGGACCAAACCAGGTCTAAACCAGGACTAAACCAGGACTAAACCAGGTCTAAAGTAGGAGTAAACTAGGAGTAAACTAGGACTAAACCAGGACTAAACCAGGTCTAAACCAGGACTAAACTAGGACTAAACCAGGTCTAAACCAGGACTAAACTAGGACTAAACCAGGTCTAAACCATGTCTAAACCAGGACCAGACCTGCAGTATCTATGGAGAATGAAAGGAGCGTACAAAGGCAGAGGTTTAAAAGCCATTTTAATCTTGAATTCAGTCAAAAATGTACAAAAGGAATGCAAAAAGTCAAAGAGCATCTGTGAAGGGAACAAACCTGCTTTTCTCCAGAGTCAAACCAAAAGAAGCAGAAGGAGAAGAGACTAAATACAAGATCATGAGGCTTTAGAGCGAGAAACCAGGAGGGGAACAATAGGGCGTGTCAATGTCCGATTTTCAAACTGCCAAGCTAACAGCCAGCATGAGTGACGCAAATATGGTAAGTAAACTCAAGCTCATGTCAAACTTGGATATAAATACTTTTAAAGTCCATCAGAAAATGTTTGAAATCAGAGTTTAAAATGACAGGAAGTAGAGCCGACTCTGTGATGTCATCAGTGTGCGACACAGTTTAAACCATGGTTGGACTAAATAAAGGTGTTTTATGGTGTTATTGTGTCAGGTCAGAACTGTTGTGTCATGTATGTGGAGTTTGGCTCTTGTTTACAATCTGGTTGCTAGGTAACAGCTGTGGAATGACCTCTACCTGTGTCATAATTGTGCTCACGTCCAACCAGGAAGTACAACTATAAACTTTACTGAGGACAAACGGACAAAATGTCGAGTCAAATCAGAAATATAATCGTGTTTTGGTGAAATGTGTTGTTTAAAGTGTCGTTTTGGACTTTAAAGTTTCAAATCGGGCAATGACAGCGGAAGAGGAAAGAAGAGGAAAGAGGAGGTGGAGAAGAGCGGGCGTGGCAAGAGTTAATGCAATAATGTGGGTTATTTCAAAGCACTAAAAGACTAGCGTAGCGTTAGCGCGAAGCTACCACCGGCGACATTGACGCTAATGCGGCGGCGCGCTACGGGAAAAAACAGACCAGGAACGTTTTACACAAAAAAAATAGACGAACAAACGAATCCACCGAGAGATGAAAAACACGGCGAAGTTCCAAACGCGACAAACGTACGAGTTCGCAAACGTACGAAAACGTCAAACGAAAGCGTAAAACGAAAGCGTCACCTTTTTGCAGAGCTAAACACTAAACGGAGAATGAACCGACGTGAACCGTTTTTGTGCGATTTGGGTTGTGAAGGTCTTTTAAAAACACAAAAAAAAAAAAAAAAGATTTCCTTTCGTTTATTGCATCGGTTAAAGCAGCGATTCTCAAAGTGGGGCCCGCGTTCACGGCATTAAACGGCTCGAACGCCGCGAGAGCTGTGGGCAAAATTTTGATTTTTTTTTAACGCCAATTTTCTGTCAAATTTACTCAAAAATGTAATGAAATATCTTTTTACACATAAAAGGCCTCGTCGTGTGAAAACGTTAAAAGTTTTTAAATTTCGTCCGGATTAAAGAGTTACACGTTTCACAGACGAAACTTAAAAATCGAAAAGGAAATAAAAATACGCTCTTTTTTCACGATTTTGTACGTTTTTTTTATGTGAAGGGAAAAACTTTTTGATGAGTATTTGAACATAATGTAGTTTAAACAGATTATTTATGATTTATTATTGCAATATTTGAGTTAATGACTTTTAAAACGCGCTTTGATGCAAGTTTAAAGCGCGTTAAATAAAAGCGCGTTTGTCGGCTCGTCATACATTCACTATTGCTTTACTTTAGGAGCTACATGCCGCGCGTAACCATGGAAACGCCGCCGTGTTTCATCCGTGGGAGGAGTCGAAGACGAACGCTTTCCGAAAAAAAAAAAAAAAAACGAGAAACAATAAATAAGATCTGAACCCAAAGTGATCGTCCGAAGTCTTCAGACGCGAGGCTTTTATTCTGAAGGCGACAGGTTCACTTCCTCTAAAAGATTATACACAAGTATTTCTGATGCAAGACTTATTATTCATATCGTTATAATTATTACTTCTTTTTTTTTGGTGTTCGTTTTGTTTTTTAAAAAATTATCTGGTGAAGCGCACTTCCTCTTCCTGCTTGGCTCTGATTGGCTGTTAGTCGTCGTCCTCATCCACCACCGGATCAGTGTCCCAACACGTGATGTCGATCTCTGCAACACACAATACTACTTATTAATACAATAGTACTTATACTACAGATACTACAAGTGTTACTACTACTGATACACATGATGTCGATCTCTGCAAAACACAACGCAGTACTTATACTACAGATACTAATGATACTACTACTGTTACTACAATTGATACACGTGATGTCGATCTCTGCAAAACACAACGCAGTACTTATAGTAAGTAAGCAAGTAAATTTTATTTGTATAGCACCTTTCACAGACAGAAGTCACAAAGTGCTTCACAAAACAGTAAAAAATTACAGTGAGCAATACATATACAACAATATACAGTAAAATCAGCCGCTAAAACAAATACAATTAAAAGGCTTGACTAAATAAAAAGGTTTTAAGCTGACCC
Source organism: Eucyclogobius newberryi (assembly GCF_026437365.1). Lineage (NCBI taxonomy): Eukaryota > Metazoa > Chordata > Actinopteri > Gobiiformes > Gobiidae > Eucyclogobius > Eucyclogobius newberryi. The sequence goes on from NW_027315779.1 coordinate 10,514,246, forward strand.
TTAAAAGCAATAACTGAGTCCAGTGACCGTAGGGAGAACGGAAGATCGTTCCAGAGTCTGGGGGCAACAGCCTGGAAGGATCTGTCTCCTCTGGTCCGAAAACGAGTGCGAGGAACCAACAACAGTTTCTGGTCCAAGGACCTTAGTGAGCGAGAGGGAGCGTACGGTTTAATCAGATCAATAATGTACGATTGGACTTGACTATTTAAAGCTCTAAAAGTCAGAACAAGAATTTTAAACTGTATCCGGTAGGAGAGTCAGTGAAGGGCTTTAAGAATGGGTGAAATGTGGGCCCTTCTATTTGTGCGGGTCAAGATCCTCACTGCAGAGTTCTGGACCAGCTGCAGACGAGAGAGTTCCTTCTTGTTAAGACAGGAAAACAAACTGTTACAATAGTCTAAACGTGAAGACACAAAGGCATGAATTATAAGTTCCAGGTCATTTTGAGACACCATTTTCCTGAGCTTAGAGATTTTCCTCAACTGAAAGAAACAGTTCCTCGTCAACAGCTTAGAGTGGTGCTCTAAAGACATGTCTTTGTCAAAGACAACACCCAAGTTTCTAAGACTTGGTTTAGCAGTCTGGCCTAAAACACCCAAGTACTGGTTTATCCCTGGAATGGCATCATCAGGGGCAATAATCAGAGTCTCCTTGCATTTAGCTGCAAGGAGTTTTGACTCAGCCATTGTTTTATTTGCACTAAACAACTGACCAAGGAGTTCAGCTTCTGGATCTCAGAAGGTTTAAAAGAGCAATAGAGCTGAATATTGTCAGCGAACAGGTGATAGGACACATCACTAAACTCTTTAATGATCATTTCCAGGGGAATTATATAAAGCAGAAATAGGACGGGACCCAAAACGGAGCCCTGAGGAACTCCACACAACAGATCAGCTGAGTCAGACATTATTTGGTTTGCAGCAACACTAAAGCTCCGACCGGATAAATATGAGGAAAACCAATGAAGAACTGACCCCGACAGTCCAATCAGGTCCCTCAGTCTGTTCAACAGGATATGATGGTCGACGGTGTCAAAGGCTGCAGACAGATCCAACAGAACTAAAACAGTGCATTTTCCAGAATCAGCAGACATCATAATGTCACTGGACACTTTCAACAATGCGGTTTCCGTAGAATGATGTTTGCGGAAACCAGATTGAAAAGAGTCGTGAATGTTAGACTGATCAAGGAGATCGAACAATTGTTCAGAGACCACCTTCTCAAGGATTTTGGACATGAACGGGAGCTTTGAAATTGGTCTGAAACTTTTTGGGTCTGTTGGGTCCAAGTTTGTCTTGTTTAAATGGAGCAGGAAACACACCGGTAGAAAGAGAGAGATTTACCATTTTGGTAACCCAGGGGCCAATAACATCAAACACTTTGAGGAAGAGCCTGCAGGGAAGGGCATCTGATGAACAAGAGGAGGGTTTCATCTTGGTCACCAGGGCTGAGATGTCCCCTAGAGTGACAGGCTTAAAAGAAGACCAGTTTTGGGAAACAGGCTCCACAGAAACAGGTTTATCACACAAAAGGAGTGGGATTTGGTCTTTGATCATCTTGATCTTATCGATAAAGAACCTGAGGAGTTCGTTGCTGTCAGCTTTGCAGGAAACAGGAGTCACTGCAGCTGAAGGACAAACAATAGAATTTATAGTGTCAAACAACACTTCTGGGTTTTTCTTGTTGGATGTTATTAGCTGGCGGAAGTAATCAGATCTGGAACTTTAAATCATTTCATTGTAAGATGATACAAGCTCTCTGAGGTGTGACCTATGGACCTCAAGACTGGAGGTTTTCCACAGACGCTCAGTTTTCCGACATAGTCTCTTTAGGTTTAGGATATCTTCATTTATCCAAGGACAAGCTTTTCTCTGTGATTTTAAGTGGATTTTACAGGTGCCACCTGATCTAAAATGGATAAACATTGGCTGTTAAAGGAATTAAACTGTCCACATCATCAAGACAATTCATAAACAAATGAGGATCAAACACAGCAGAAAATTGGGCGGCTGTATTTGCAGTAATAATGCGCCTCTGAGACCTGATGTTTGAGGGCACAGGCTCAGGAGAAAAGTTCAATTCAAATAAAACACAGCTATGATCGCTCATATGGACATCCTCCACACAGAGGTTAGCAACACTCAGGCCAAGTGAAAACACCAGCTCTAAAGTGTGTCCCTTTTGGTGAGTGAGACATGCTGCTCAAAGTTAAATGTTTCAGTCAAGG